>NC_143156.1:26912969-27225434 GCF_041381405.1 Jatropha curcas
CTTGTTTATATTTAATGCGATAACTTTCTCTATACTTTTCTAAGGGGTAACGTGTTAGGATACCGGCAATAAAAATTACGAGTATAATTAAGCAGCGGAGAAATTAAAATGGGACACACAGAAATTTACGTGGTTCACCCTCAACTGTTTAGGGCTACGTCCATGGGACCAACTCCGAATATTTCTTCCACTATTAAAAATAGTAGGCTTACAACGAGAGTAATACAAAATAGTAGCACTCACAGTGTTTCCCAAAAACACCCTAATAATCTTCACTATTTTCTAAACCCTTAGTTTTAAGAACCCTTCTTAAAACTTAACTCTCTAATTCTCTCTCGCTATTGTTGTTTGTGTGTTTGTGTTGAATGCTCCTGCCTCTATTTATAGGCAAAGATTTGAGAGAGCCGTGCATTGCTCATGCACGGCTCTTCATTATTTTCAACTGGCATGCCAACCATTCAATGGTTGGTTGCCAACCTTTGATTTTTTTTTTTCTTTTCATAATTGTGTGGGTCCCACTTGAGTGGGCACACCACCACCAACAAATCTCCCCCTGCACGCTCAAGTGGGGACGTTAGCCATACTCTCCATCATCCCTGTAGCTAATCGGCAATATTCAAACTTGTCTTTTGGAAGAATCTTCGTTAACATATCTGATCCATTTTCATCTGTATGGATCTTCTCAAGCTGTAACTGCTTCATCTCCAGTACATCCCTGATCCAATGATATCTAACATCAATGTGCTTTGATCTTGAATGAAAGGAGGAATTCTTCCCAAGATGAATTGCACTCTGGCTATCGCAGAAAATCAAATATCGTTCTTGATGAATTCCGAGTTCATTCAAGAACTTCTTCATCCACAGCAACTCTTTGCATGCTTCTGTTAGTGCTATGAATTCTGCTTCAGTTGTTGATAAAGCAACACACTTCTGCAATCTTGACTGCCATGACACAGCTCCCCCTGCAAAGGTGATTAGATACCCTGATGTGGACTTTCTCGAGTCAACATCCCCAGCCATATCTGCATCAGTATAACCGACTAATACTGGCTTCTCATCTCCAAAGCATAAACATACTTTGGTCGTACCTCGAAGATACCTGAAAATCCATTTAATTGCAGCCCAATGTTCCTTTCCAGGATTTGAAAGAAACCGACTCACTACTCCGACTGAGTAAGCAATATCTGGCCGTGTACAGACCATGGCATACATCAAGCTTCCAACTGCTGAAGCATATGGGATCTTTTCCATCTCTTCCTTCTCTCCATCGGTAGAAGGGCACTGTTTTGAGCTTAATTTAAAGTGATTAGCAAGAGGACAACTAACCGCTTTAGAATTCTCCATGTTAAACCTTTGAAGTACTTTCTCAATGTACTTCTCCTGTGACAACCATAATTTCTTGGTTCTTCGATTTCTCGTAATCTTCATTCCAAGAATCTGCTTTGCTGGTCCCAAGTCTTTCATAGCAAAAGACTTAATTAACTGTTTCTTCAAGCTATTAATTCTGACAGAATTATGACCAACAATCAACATATCATCTACATAGAGTAAGAGAATAATGTAGTCATCATCAGAGAATTTCTTTACGAAGACACAGTGATCTGAAGCAGTCTTTTTGTAACCTTGCTCCCCCATAACAGACTCAAACTTCTTGTACCACTGTCTTGGTGCCTGCTTTAAGCCGTACAGGCTCTTCTTCAGTTTACAAACATAATCTTCTTTCCCCTTTTTTTATGAAACCCTCTGGCTGTTCCATGTATATTTCTTCTTCCAAATCTCCATGTAGGAAGGCAGTCTTTACATCCATTTGCTCGATTTCCAGATCAAAACTGGCAGCCATTCCGAGCACTGTCCGAATGGATGTCATTTTCACAACTGGTGAAAAGATCTCATCAAAATCAATACCCTTTCTTTGATTGAATCCTTTCACAACCAGTCTAGCTTTGAATCGTGGTTGGGAGCTGTGTTCTTCCTGCTTGATTCTAAACACCCAATTGTTCTTCAAAGCTTTTTTGCCTTTGGGCAACTTCACCAGCTCAAATGTTTTATTCTCATGCAAGGATTTCATTTCATCTTGCATGGCTTCAATCCAGTTCCTTTTGTGTTCACTTTCCATTGCTTCTTCAAAACATTCAGGTTCTCCCCCGTCAGTCATCAATACATATTCATTTGCTGAATATCTAGTAGATGGTTGTCTGACTTTACTAGACCTTCTTAATGTTTGAGAACCTTCTGGTGCTGGTAGCTGAACAGGAACACCATCAAAATCATCTTCTGGTTCATTCTGATGAGGAATTTCTGGATTTTCTAACTCTGGCTCTTATTCTTGTGGAACATTTTCTTCATCTCCAACTTGTCTTTGTTCTGATGCTGGAGGAACTATTTGCACATCTGTTGAATCATCTTCAGATCTATCGGCAACTTGCTTCTGAGTCTTTTCAACATCTTCAATAGTCTGATTTTCAACAAATACAGCATCTCTACTTCTTATCATCTTTTTCTGGATTGGATCAAAAAATCTATAGCCAAATTGATCTTGACCATAGCCAATGAATACACATTGTCGAGTCTTGACATCAAGCTTAGACCTCTCATCCTTAGGAATATGCACAAATGCTTTGCAACCAAACACCCGCAAGTGATCATAGGAAACATCCTTTCCTGACCATACTCGTTCTGGAGTATCATACTGAAGAGGAACACAAGGTGAACGATTTATAAGATGAACTGCTGTAAGAAGAGCTTCACCCCAAAATCTTTTAGACAACTTTGCATGTGAGAGTAAACATCTGACTCTCTCCATCAAAGTTCTGTTCATCCTCTCAGCCAAACCATTCAATTGCGGCGTCTTGGGAGGTGTTGTTTGATGTCGAATACCATGCTCTTTGCAGAAAGCATCAAATGGCCCAGTGTATTCTCCACCATTATCTGTTCTGATGCACTTCAGCTTCTTGCCTGTTTGTCGCTCAACCAAGTTTAGAAATTGTTTAAAAGCATCTAAAACTTGATTTTTGGACTTCAAAGTGTATACCCAGGTCTTCCTAGAATGGTCATCGATAAATGTAACGAAGTATCGATTTCCACCATATGACATCGTCAATGGTCCACACAGATCTGAATGTACAAGATCTAACACATTCTTCATTCTGGAAGGCTGAGAAATCTTGAAGGCTACTCTATTCTGCTTTCCTGCCATACAATCAGAACATTTCTCTAAATGGACTTTATCCAATCCAGATAGCATGTTGTTTTTGACCAGAGTTGTCATTCCTTTCTCACTCATGTGGCCTAGTCGTTTATGCCACAATTCAACTGTACTGTCATCCTCCGCTACATTTAAAGTATCTCGGGAGAGCTTCGCATGCATCACGTACAGCTTTGGATCTTTCTTTCCATTTACTATCACCATGGAACCTTTTGTGAGCTTCCACTTCCCATTTCTGAAGGTGCTACAGAAATTTTCATCATCAAGTCTGCCAACCGAGATTAAATTTGAATGCATGTCTGGTACATGCATGACATCTTTTAAAATTAATCTCGAACCATTTTCTGTCTCCAGGCAGATATCTCCCTTACCGACGACTTTCAACAGTTTACCGTCTGCTATCTTGACCACACCCAAATTTTCTGGTGTGTAAGATGAAAAATTCTCTCTCCGGGATGTTGCATGAAGTGTAGCCCCACTATCAATTACCCAACTGGTCTCCTGGGTTGCAAGATTGATAGTGTCTTCAATGAACAGTTGGAACTCAGCAATAACATTGGCTTCATCATCACTACTTTCTTCTTTCTTTGCCTTGCCTTTGATCTTCTCCTGATCACTTTTGAACTTTCGGCAATACCTTTTAATGTGCCCCTTCTTCCCACAATGATGGCACACAATATTGGCAAATTTGTTTGATCTACCTCTGCTCTTATCTCTTGTATTTGAACTTCTAGATTGGCTCCTCCCTCTGGGCTGATTATTTCTTTTAGCATCTGCTAAAAAAATGTCTGACTGAGATGAAGAAGGATTCTGTGCTTTACGTCTCATTTCTTCATTCAAAACAGCATTTTTAACAAATTCCCAGCTAACTCCACTATGTGGTGTAGAGTTTGTTATTGATATCTTCAAAGTCTCCCAAGACTCTGGTAAGGAGGCAAGCACCATAAGGCCGAGGATTTTATCATCAAATTTTATGCCCATATTTGACAGCTGATGAATAGTCGCCTGCATTTCACTCAAGTGATCTGCTACAGAAGTACCTTCTTGGTATTTGAAATTCATCAGCTTCGTCAAATAAAATAATTGGTTGTTGCCGGATTTTGAGGCATATAGCTGTTCAAGCTTGTCCCATAATGTTCTGGCGTGAGTCTCGTTACATATGTGGTTGTACACATTATCATCGACAAATTGTCGAATATAACCACAAACTTGTTCATGCTCGAAAGCCCATTCTTCATCAGTCTTGTCTTCCGGTTTGCTTGAACCAAACACGGGCAAATGCATTTTGGTTACCATAAGGAGATCTCTCATTTTATTTCTCCATATATGGTAATTTGCGCCATTTAGACTGATCATTTTGATCGTCCTAGCCTCCATAATTTTTGAGTGAATAGTATCCGTATATGCAAACAATACCAGTATACGGGAATAGTAACTGTACACGTGAATAGTACTATACGTGAATAGTACTATACGTGAATAGTACCTGTATGCGTGAATAGTATCTGTATGCGTGAATAGTACTATACGTAAATAGTGCTGGGCTTAACGTGGTTCACCCTCAACTGTTTAGGGCTACGTCCAAATTGTTCCCACTTAGATTGAGACGTTTCAGCAAGGGGAAGCCACTAAGGTCATTAGGAATAGCTCCTTCAGGAAGATTGCAATAACTAAGATCCAGTTCTTTCAAGAAGGGTAGAGCTGAAGGAAATACCATAACCATAGGCTCTCGATTCTTCCAAGTCGAAGGCATCAACCATGACAGAAGATGGAAATTCCATTCCTTAGCTAATTCCAGTTGTTGCATACCAATTCCAGCTGCATCCAACACCTCCAAACAGTTCATATCCCCAAACATATTTGGAAGTTATGGATTCTGCTTCAGTCGGCTTCTTCAAGGTGCAGCAATACTAACTCAAGCTCTCTTCTAGTTTGCTTAGAACTGAGTTTGTGATGAGTTTTACTATCCATTTACTTTTGTAAGAAATTGATGTACAATGTATTCTCCTGATTTGCAGAGTTTGTAGAGGGCTAGGGTTCAGAACTTCTTTACTGTATTTAACATTACACGTGATCAATGAAAAGCTCATTGCCATGAAATCTGTCTCAATAATATTACCTTATTATTGTAAGGCGGTTATGAATAATATTTCTCTTGTATGTCTTATTGATACAGAGTACTCCTATTTATAATACATTGTAGAGAGAATTTAGGTGTTACAGATATAATACAATACAAACTATATTTATCTCTATTAACAGAATACAGCTGGAATAGTTATCCAATACCCTCCCTCAATCGATGTGTGGTTGAACACAGAGATTGCTTCGCAAAAACTGAAAACGTTATGCTGTCAATCCTTTTGTGAATAAGTCTGTTGTCTGTTCTTTTGACGGAATATGTCTAACACTTAGCTGGCCTGCACTTACTTTTTCTCTAACAAAATGAATATCTAATTCAATATGCTTGGTTCTAGCATGTTGAACTGGATTGGCTGCCATGTATGTTGAACTTATGTTGTCACAAAAAACTTCAGGTCTGTCCTTCAAGGTAACATTTAATTCATGTAACAAATACAGAATCCATGTCAATTCTGCTACACAACTCACAACTGCTCGATATTTAGCCTCCACACTTGATCGAGAAACTGTTGCTTGCTTCTTAGAGGACCATGAAATCAAGTTTCTGCCAAAATAAACACAAAATCCAGTTGTGGATCGACGGGTATCATGACATCCTGCCCAATCCGCATCTGAATAAGCTGTTAAACATGGTTCGCCTCCTTTATACAATTGTAACCCATAGTTTGATGTTCCTCGAAGATAACGAAGGATTCGTTTTACAGCGTGTAAATGCTTTTCACATGGTGAATGCATATATTGACATACCTGATTTACTGCAAAGATGATATCAGGTCTTGTGAATGTCAAGTACTGCAGCGCACCCACTATGTTGCGATATAGTTGAGGATCCGAACAAAGTGGGCTTTCAATTGAAGAAGTAAGCACATCATTAATTGCCACTGGTGTTGAGAGAGGTTTCGCTGTCTCCATGCCTGACTTCTTTAATAAATCCAAGATGTATTTCGTTTGATGCATAAATAGACCAAATGAGTTTTTCTTAACTGCAATCCCCAAGAAATAATGCAATGTTCCAATGTCTATCATCGCAAATTCATCCTTCAACAAAGCCAAAATCTGTTCTAACAATAAACCAGATGAAGCAGTTAGAATAATGTCATCAACGTACAGAAGCAATACTGCCATATCTGTAACGTCCCATTTTTCTATTGAATCGAGTCGTTGCTTAGAGTCGAGTCGGGCTGATCTAAAACCCGGTTCGATCCATTAGAGTCTAGAGTGGGCTAGAATGAGATGTAATTGAAATAAGGAAAAGAAGTGGACTTACTTGAAGGAAACAAAAAGATCAAAGTATAAGGATAAGGACTTACTTGCACTAAAAGATAAAGCTTAGGTATTAAGTTGTAACATAGTGACACTTGAGGGACCATTTGGTAATTTTACACACAAAATCATGATATTTTTGGAGTATTCCCGAGACTTCCATTCCACTTTTCCATGTTTCATCTTTATCTTCTTCATCTCCTTCATCTACTTCCTTTATCTTACTTTCCCTTGCTTTCTCCATCAATTGTCATGAGATTCAAGCATTAATTCAACTTCTATTCTATCCAAGTAAGTAAACCTTCTTGAATTTCATACTTGAATCATTTGGTGATATTGTTAGAGTATTCATAAGAATTCTTATGTCTAGGAGAGGTGAGCTCAAGGTAGAAGGAAGCTAAGAAGAAGATTCCAAGCTTGTTAAGTGAAGGTGTGCTATCTCTTTTAGTTTCATTCATTTCCTTGCATGATAAATTGTGTGGTGTGTTGATAATGAGAAGATATGTTGCTTAATATTGAGTAAGAATACTGAAAATGGTGAAAAAGCATGAGATGAAATGAATAAATGAAGTAGATATTGAGTTTTTACTGAAACAGGTTTTGCTGGAAAAGTAACTAGTAACTTCACCATGATTTTTTCCCTATTTAATGATGGAATTAGGAAGTGTCATAGAAGAGTTATTTGTTCCTCTATGTGTTAGCTTTACATGGGTTTTTGAATCACCCAAATCGGAGTTGTAAATTGAGAGATATGACCAAAATAGTACAGACTGTGCAGGCTGAAAAACACGACGCGCGCTCGCGAATTTCATTTGCGCGCTCGCGAATTGTGCCTGTAAACTCTCTGACTCTCATTTTGCACTTCTCGCGCTCGCGAATTTCATTTGCGCGTTCGCGACTTTGGCCTGTAAACTCACTGACCCTCATATTTGCTTCTCGCGCTCGCGACTTTGAATGGCGCGCTCGCGAATTGTGTTCTGATGCTCTTTTGGACTTCATTTTCAATGCAATTGTATTCCTTTTCTCAACTTGTATGCATTCAATCATTGTAAAACAAAAAGACAACATTAGAACATGCATCAAAACAACATGCAAGCATGCAGATGATGTGAAATGAGGTAAATACTATGGTGTATGAAGTTATGAATTCTATGCACTTGTATTCGGTGTATGAAGTTATGAATTCTATGCAATTGTATTCCTTTGCTCAACTTGTAATCATTTTAAAACAAAAAGACAACATGAACACATGAATGCAAGCATGCAAATGGTGTGAAAATAACATGACACAAGCATGCAAAATATGACACAGTTACTATGCTTTTGTTTTATCTAGTGACATACCATTAATATGCTCCATTGAGGTTAGGTAGAAACCATGTAGATAAGGCTATGTCGCGACATAGAATAGCAGATCTGCGCCCCATACAGTTTGGTACTCCGGCTATAGGCCGTTGAGTGGATATGATTATATAGGCCATAGCAGCCAAGCATACAGTTTCATCCAGTTGCATACAGTTTTTCTTATCACTTCGGTTTCACTATAACCTTATGGAGCCATACAGATATCTTGACATAACATTGCATGAATCATACAGTATACTAAACAGGAAGAAAAATCATCAAGGTAAAATGAAAGTATCATGATATGTGTGCTTCCATTCCATATGTGAGTACATGTTTATTTCTATATATGTATGTGCTTATATGTTTCTTTATTCGTTGCGATATTCACTAAGTTTTAATCAAAGTTGCAGAATTCATACAGCATAAAGAACATCAGGTAAGATCATGAAAGTATAATGCTATATATGCTTACAAGTTTATTTATTGAATCTTTAAGGAGCCATACAGTCATGAGATGTTATTAATCATAACTTATATGATGTGACTAAAAGTGCATAAGTCATACAGCATAATGAATAGCAAGTAAGACAATGAACATATACTGTTATGTATTCTTACATGTTTATTGATTTCATTCATACAACACAATGAACAGCAGGTAAGATCATGATAGTATCATAATGTGTGATTAAAGGTTCATGTAAAGGAGTTATGAGATAATTAGAACTAAATTATTTATGGTGTGAATTAGAAGTTTATTCTTTGCTATAAAGATGCATTGATGTTGAAATTTACTGAATCTATGATTTTCAATGCTTTTATGCAATTTGTATTTTAAGTTAGTTGCCATCACACTTTGTTAAGTATGTGAATTATGAGCACCACTGAGTTTTATACTCAGCGCGTCGATTTTTATCACGCGTAGGTTGAAGATCGTGGTTGCTACTTGAAGACTTGAAGAGTACTATCAAAACAGAAGTGATGAATTTGGGAGTAGTAGATCGAGAGTAATATCATTAAGAATTATGGCATGTATTACGATTTATGGCATGTATAAATATTACATTTGTTAGAGCTTATGTGATTGGAAATATAATTGAAGCATGTAATTATTGTGGTGTAAGTATTTGGAGGAAATGATTGAAATATTTTACTATAGTTGGTATGCTTAGGTCCTGAAGACTTGATATAGATCATGAATGCAATTAATTGCTGGATATTAAATGCTAGTGAGGATTTATACAGTTATGACTATATATATAAAGTGTTGTTGTGTTATGATGATTAGTTGGAGATATTGGAAGTCTGAAGTTTAATTGGGAGTGTTTTATATTCATATTTAGCATACAAGATGATATCAGCATGATAGGATATAAGTTCAACCAGATTGTAGCGTCTCGGCTCGGTTCATTCGGGTTAACGGGTGGACCGGGAAGGGATGTTACAATATCCTTCTCCCTTTCGCAAAATAAA
Organism: Jatropha curcas; assembly: GCF_041381405.1. Classification (NCBI taxonomy): domain Eukaryota; kingdom Viridiplantae; phylum Streptophyta; class Magnoliopsida; order Malpighiales; family Euphorbiaceae; genus Jatropha; species Jatropha curcas. The sequence continues at coordinate 26,922,400 of NC_143156.1, forward strand.
CATAGAATTATCAGCACGGCTACATTGAAAACCCAATAGTTGAAGATAAGAAGTAAAGCGTTCAAACCACGCTCTCGGTGCCTGTTTTAAGCCATAAAGTGCTTTTCAAAGCTTACAGACATAATCTGGAAATTCTGGATGAACAAACCCACGTGGTTGTTGCATATAAACATCTTCCTTTAACACTCCATGCAAAAACGCATTTTTGACATCTAATTGATGTATCGGCCAGTCCCTCGAAGTTGCCAAAGAGAGCACAGTTCGAATAGTTGTTGGTTTAACAACTGGACTGAAAGTTTCATCATAATCTTGTCCAGCCTTCTGCGCAAAACCTTGAGCCACCAAACGTGCTTTGTATCGCTCTAAACTACCATCAGATCGAAGCTTGACACGATAAACCCACTTTGACCCAATGATATTACCACTTTTCGGCTTTGGAACAAGTATCCAGGTCTGGTTATTTAACAAGGCATTATACTCCTCTGACATTGCCTTCTTCCATTGTGGATCTTTATTTGCTTGTGTGAAACAAGTTGGCTCAACAAACTGTGTACTTTGAACAGCAGTCATAGAAAATATATTCTTTGGTTTGCGTATACCTGCCTTTGATCGTGTCGTCATTGGATGTTGATTAATTTGTTCAGTCGGCCTTTCTTCAACAGTTGCTAGCGGCATTGAATTGGAGGGATTTTCTGCACTTTCTTGCTGAGCAGAAGAAGACACTTATTGCGTGCTGAAATCTGTATCCTGCAATAATAGAGGTGATGCTGGTTGTGATAACAAAACTAGTGCTGATTTTTCTTTTCTTTGCAATGAAGTTACAGCAGATGGAAAACTTGGTAACGGCAGTCGAAATGGAGTAGTGGCAGAAGATGGATGTTGTTCCATTGCAGCAACAAGCTTTTGATAGGGAAATTCATTCTCATTGAACGTGACATGCCTGGAAACAATGACTTTCTTCGAAACTGGATCATAGCACCTGTAACCCTTATAATTCAAGGGAATTCCCAAGAAAACACAATGAATTGAACGAGGAGCCAATTTATGAGCTGCAGTGCCAGAAACATTAGGAAAACAAGAGCAGCCAAAAACTTTAACATGAGCATATATAGGAGGTTTAGCAAATAATTTCTCATGTGGAGAGACATAAGCCATAATACTTGAAGGCAAGATATAATACAAATAAACTGCCATGTGCAATGCTTCAACCCAAAACTGCAGTGGTAAACATGCTTGACTCAACAATGTGCGAACCACAGTAATAAGTATGCGATGCAACCTTTCTACTGCCCCGTTTTATTGAGGGGTATAAGGACATGAGTATTGAAGTTTTATACCATTTTCCCTTGCAAAATCTTGAAGTAAAGAACTTGTATATTCACCTTCATCGTCACACTGCAAAACCTTAATCATACAATGAAATTGAGTTTTGATAAACATTGCAAATTCAACAAAAATTTGATAAACATCACTCTTGCGTTTCATTGGAAAAAGCCATACATAACGAGAAAAATTGTCCATAAACGCCACATAGTATTTAAAGCCACTAAAAGACAAGACAGGAGACGTCCAGACATCGGAATGAATTAATGTAAAAGGAGCAGAAGCTTGTACATGAAAATCAGAAAATGGCAGCCTTGTATGCTTACCCAATTGACAAGCATTACAACTTATTTTATTAAAACTAGAAGAATGAAAAATTCTGGACAAAATAGACGAGCTATAATGACCCAAACGACGATGCCATAACACGGGAGAATCTTGAAACGCAACATGACTTGACAAACCAGAAGACGAAGACAACGAAGGAGGAAACTCATAAAGATCATCAGGACTACTGCAGCTGAGAAGAGGATTCCGCGTCCGCAGATCCTTCACACAAAAGCCAAAAGGATCAAATTCAACAGTACAATTATTATCACGAGTAAACTTTTTAATAGAAATAAGATTACGAGCAACTGAAGGAACAACCAGAACATTTTTAAGACGAAAATTAGAGGAAGGAGTAGACAACATATAATTACCAACATGAGTAATTGGAAGTGAGGACCCATTACCAAACTTAACAGAATCATGACCTTGATAGGATTGAACATTATTAAGAATACCTGGATTGCCAGTCATATGAGAAGTAGCCCCAGTATCGGGTAACCATGGAGTTGGCACAGGTTCTTGAAGATTGAAAGCTGCATATGATTGATTATAACCAGATGGACATGATTGAGACTGACGCAGAAAGAAGGGACAATCACGTGCTGAATGAGAAAATTCAGAACAGATTTGACACTGAACAGATTGATTTACTTGTTGAGGTATAATGTGCGAAACTGGCGGTCGTGCTCCAAGAATTCCAGTGTTATAATTTGCTGTATAGTAAGGATTGGAAAATGATTGCTGTGGATAGGATTGTCCTCTTCTGCCTCTACCTCGCCTGCCACGTCCACGATTGTAAGAATCATAAGAATTCTGGTTTTGATTGTATCCTCGACCACCTCTTCCACAACTTGAATTGTTATTATTTGTTGGTGACCGATCGACAGCAACAAGAGCAGTTTGAGAAACAGACGTTGCTGTAGACGAGGCCTGCCTTTTTGTTCGATTCTTTATCCTGAGCTCTTGCAAATATAAAGCAGTCCGAGTTTCAACAAAATTCGGAAGAGGTGTTTTGCTGGTGAGGCTTATAACCACATTCTCATATTCAGTTGGTAATCCTTCAAGAACCTGCATGACCAGATCATCTTCTCCAATTTGATACCCAATAGTACAGAGAGAATCATAAAGACTTTTGAGTTTTTGCAAATACTCATCAATCGAAAGAGTGTCCTTAGTAACACTGTAGAATTCTGCCTTTAATTGAAGGAGCTTGGCATGTGCCTGATCTTTAAACAGAGTTTCAATAGAATCCCAGGCTTGCTTCGCTGTAAGTGTGACATTAGGTTTAATAAGACTTCTCAAAATTTCAGAATTAACCGTAGCTTGGATCCATGAGAGGACAAGAGAATCAACTTGCTTCCATGACACAAACTCTGGATTACGTATCGAAACACCATCCACAGTAATTTTCTCAGCAGGAGATTGTTCAGAACCATCAATATGACCATAGACATTGTACCCTTGAAGCACGGCTACCATAAGTGATCTCCACACCAGATAGTTTATGAAAGACAGGGTTTCACTGACATAATTTCTGATATTTGAAACAGAAAAGGAAGGATGAGTCATAGAAGGAATAGCAGAAGAAGACGACACACCAGTATTCTGAGTAATGGAAGGAGGTGTTGAGGGAGGAGTGACCATTATGATAGAAAAGACGGAAAACGCAAAGAAAAGACGGAAGACAGAAAAAAAAAAAAAAAAAAAAAAGAAGAAGAGAATTTGGAACCCTAAGGCTCTGATAACATGTAAGGCGGTTATGAATAATATTTCTCTTGTATGTCTTATTGATACAGAATACTCCTATTTATAATACATTGTAGAGAGAATTTAGGTGTTACAGATATAATACAATACAAACTATATTTATCTCTATTAACAGAATACAGCTGGAATAGTTATCCAATAATTATTATTAATTTTCTCATTACTTCACATAGAAAATTTTAATATCAATCATATACTAAATAAACTTAATAATTTGTATTGTTCCTAAGTTCAAAATAACCATGGTAAGCCAACCAGGTATTGTTGATTCTGTCTTTCAGACATTGCGTCGTTTAATTTTTTTTTTAATATATGTGAAGTTTAATCTCCTCCTATGTTTGCATTTGGGCCCATATTTTAGTTTTTTTTTTTTTTTTTTAATATTTTACATGAATCTTGATTTGTTGCGATTCATTCCGATTCGCTGCCGATTCGTACAATCCACTTTCGACTCAGGTTGCTCTCTGATTCATCCCTAAGATTGGTATCGATTCTAACAATATTGTTTTAAACTTCTATTGAAGCCTGGTTAAACCTAATTAAAAAATGCCATGTCTTCTCTGTTGGACTTGGAAGATTTAACCCAGCTATTTGTCAGAAATTAGCAAGAAACTCTCATATAGACTTTCTCTACCAACCTTGTGATCGTTTTGGTCTATATAATTAATTTCAAATCTTGCATATTAGATCTACTATTTCTTTGGCATTAGTGTGGACTTAGTTATAAAATGAACATAGCAGAATTCAGGAATCAGAATCACGTGATAATTTATAAATGTGGATGTTAGGTGAAATGTTTCTGAGTGAACTCCAAACAATTCTGTGTCAGAATCAGATGAGGTTTTTAATTCATTTGTCTTGCCTTGCAGTCTCCAAATTAGTCTAATATGAGGTTTTTAACCACCAGTTGAAAAATGACAATCATGTGCCTATTTTATTTACACTTGAAAGAAATCTGTTATTCTATTCAAACATGTGACAAATGATAATATAAAATCAAATTTTAATAATGGGAATATACTATTCAAAATCTTTTCTGTCTGATCTTCTTTACTGAAAGAATTCGTCCATGAGAGACAGCTTCAGAAAGAAAATAATATATGAATTTATATAACAATTCTACAGTAATTCAACATTATATATAGGATTGTCAAATTCAGCTAAAAAACAACACGGAACTCAGCCATGGCTGCAAGAAAAACTGCACAATGCTTCACAATGCTATTGCTGGTTTTGATTTTCTTGCAAGTTATATTAGTGTCTGCTGCTGTTTCATCAAAGAAAAGAGTTTCTTGGATCAAAATCAAGGAAATTAACAAGATAGGGCCTTATATTGGTCTTGTTACTGTATATACAACTGAGGAGAATGCTTTCTTTGCAACCGGTGCTTTCATGCCTAATCCCAAGTACCCTTTTGTGGATCTTTCCGGTAAACTATTTCAGTAAAATATACTATTTATAGCTACTGATAGCGTATTTTGCAAGAGGAAGTAATATTGTGAAATTGCAGGAAGGAGATTCAGGGTGGGAACAATATATGAGAAGAAAGTTATCTATGTTAGATGTGGGATTGGATTGGTAAATCTTTTACCTTTCTTATTTGTTCTCCTTTTCTTTTCTTTTATTTTTTTTGTTAATTAGGCTCTGATTTAGTTCGATATGTTTGGTTAGCTCCTGATTGGGAATAGGATGGAATTCTTGGAATAAAATTTTTCTTTTCTTCTTTTTGGTTAATGAGAACTCCATTCTTTTTAATATTTTTTGTTGGATAGTTTCAAATATATACATGTATATTTATATTACCATGAGAGGTGATGCTTTCTGATATTAAAAAAAATTTGCTGTTGGTTCAATCAGGTGAATGCTGCTGCAGCAACAAAACAAATGTTGGATCTGTTTGACATGACTGGCATTAAACATTTTGGCATAGCTGGCAATTTAAACAATTCTATGTTCATTTGAGATGTTTCCATTCCAAAGAAATTTGCTAACACTGGCCTTTGGGATTGGCTGGTATGTATAAATCATTCCCTTTCTTTCTTCAGAGTACTGAAAATGAGGATTCAAACTCGAGTCTTTGTCTAAGTTAGATATGCACTTACTACTACTAGGCTAACCCTGCGACTGAAAATTACTATTATTTTCTTGAACCCAAAAGAATGCATCTTTTACATGTTCAGAATTTCTTGATTTTGCAGAACCCAAATGGAACTGTAAGCTCAAGTGATGTTGCTGAGATAAAGATTGGAAGCTACAATGTCCCTCAAGGAGATGGCTTGAATATGCTGGGAAAACTTGGATACAGCAATGAGCAATTTTTTTCTGTGAAGGAGGCTAATGCGGCGGAGCCACTGTTCTGGGATGAAGTAAACCAGCATTGGCTGCATCTTGCTGCAAGCTTAGAGGTTAACCCTGCATGAAATTTTTGATTCCTTGATGTTTAACTTTTTGGTAGTTAAAAAGTGGATCCTCAGTACACAAGACTCTCTGCTTTTTTGAGTTGTAAGAATGACAACTTTAGGAATTTCATATACAATATCATATTTCATTATCAAAAGTTGTTTCAGATTTTTTAACTTAATCTTCGATACAGTTTCTTATTTTTTGATCTTTTTAATAATGGTTATGTAATGTTCTTAATTTTTAACAATTTCCTCAGGGGATGGAACTAGATAAATGTGTTAATTCAAGCTTGTGCCTGACACAAAAGCCAAAGCTAGTTGTTGGGCTTAAAGGATCAACAGCCGATATTTTTTTAGACAATGCAGCTTATAGAGATTTCCTTTTCAAAACATTTGAGGCTTCAACTGCAGATATGGAGAGTTCTGCTGTAGTAATGGTAAGTTCCATTTTCTGTAATTAATATGAATACTTAGTTGTACTGACACAATATAGTCTAACAGTAAATGTATATATAACTCGACCATAAACCATACTATTTTCTGTTCATCAGACATGCCTGTCTAATGGCTTTCCAGTGCTCGTGATTCGAGGAATGTCAGACTTAGCTGGAAGTCAATCAGGAGATAATTCGATTTATACATTTGGTTCACTTGCTGCTCTAAATACAGTCAAAGCTGTTCTTAAATTTATCAAAAAGCTTCCTGCAGGTGATGTTTTCAATTCTAGTTCAACATTGTAGTATTTGATTAGCATGGACAAATGCATTTCTAATAATTCTTTAAATCTTATCAATTGTTTTCTTATGGTTGTTGGTTCAACATGAAGCATTTAAAAGGAAAGAGTTGACGGTTACCAAAAGGATTAATCTTATGATATAAAATTAGTTTGGGATTTGATAATTATTATTAATGTGTATATATTGCAATAAATATAATTTTAAATCTAAAGATTGAAAATGTCGTTCATATATTCTTATTATACTTTCTCTATCTACAAATATAAATCGTTTTAAGATAATGATTTTCTTTATAAATATAAATTGTTTTGAGAATATCTAGGAATAATTAATAAAGTTTTTTTAAACTATCTCTAGAATTTTGTCAAGGGTAATATAGTTAAATTAATGAACATTTTATTTTAAGAGAATAAATTGTCTCCCTGATTATACAAGTCAGTGGCGCGAAGCTACTGGGCCAAAGAGCCGAGAGCGGCAAGGGCCGCTTTAAACTACAATTCTCATAGGGATGGAATCTTTTATAGGCGACAAGCTTAAACCAATATTTATGTATTATTACAGTTAAAGTACCTTTTCAGCATTAATTCCTGATAAAAACTAATCAAACTCTCGCAATGGCGAGCCAATTTCCCACTCCATATCATCTTCGTCTCTCTCTGAGCAGCTGATTTTCCACTCCACATGATCTTCCTCTCTCTCTGAGCGGCAGATTCCCAACTCCATATCCTCTGCCTCTCCCTCTGACCAGAATTCCAACTCTGTACTTACTTCCTCGCCACTGTCAAAATTTTCTTCATGGCTTGGGCTATATATTTCTTCAAAATTCTGAAAAGCATACAAATTTTCTAAAGGTTTACCAAGTTGGACTAATTCTTCTATTTCTTTCTCATGTACAATGCGTATCCCACACTTTTTGATTTCCATTTCATCGAAAGTTAGCTTCACCTTGGTGGGACTTTTTTCTTCATAAGGGTCAATCAAGTGATTGGCAATAAAGAAGAGGTATAGATGGTCTGATCTTTCATCATCGAGATGATAGGTGGTGCCCCAAACAGCCCTGTTTTTACTATAAACTGCAAATTCACAAGTAGGTTCATCGTCTTCAGTTATCACAACACAAACAACAAAACCTGCAATGTTCCACCATTTTTCAGATGAAGACAGGTATATTTTCAACGGACTGTTGAAACTCTGATAGTTGAACCAGTCGGGAATTTCACTTCCAGGTAAGTACATAGAGAATTCAGGGAGTGAATGTGATCTGTATGGATAAATTCCTTTCTGCATCAAATTTATTACCTGTAATATGTTAGTGCTTCAGAATAAAAAATTTACTGGCATAAAAAGAAAGAAACGATTTCAAGCTAGACCTTGCGGCAAATTTTTTTAAATTGATCCATGTTTGTGCAGATTTCTTGTATCCTGAGCAGCCGGCGGATTTTTAGAAACGAAAGCAGGAAACTTTTCAGCCATGTAAATGCCACGTTAATAGTCCCTTGCTTATCATTTAACTTCGAGCAGTATGAGAAATCTATCCGAAAATCCTTCACATTGGGTTTGTCAGACAAATTTGGAAGACTTTCCAAAGAAGTGCAGTTTTCCACATACAGACCTACGATATTCGATGGAAGATCTGGTAATGACTGAAGCTTCTTGCAATTAGATAATTCAAGACAATGGAGTTGGGAAAGATGATTGATGCTTGAGGGTAACGTCATAAAATTGTTTCCACTTAGATTGAGACGTTCCAGCAAGGGGAAGCCACTAAGGTCATTAGGAATGGCTCCTTCAGGAAGATTGCAGTAACTAAGGTCTAGTTCTTTCAAGAAGGGTAGAGCTGAAGGAAATGCCATAACCATAGGCTCTGGATTCTTCCAAGTCGAAGGCATCAACCATGACAGAAGATGGAAATTCCATTGCTTAGCTAATTCCAGTTGTTGCATACCAATTCCAGCTGCATCCAACACCTCCAAACAGTTCATATCCTCAAACATATTTGTAAGTTTCATAAGTTTTGAACAGCCACGCAAGATAAGACTCTTAAGGGACTTTAAGTTACACATGCTGCTTGGAAGAGACACAAGGTTTCCGCAATTTTTCAGGTTAAGGAAAACAAGCCTTTTTAGAACTCCAATAGATTGGTGAACTTCATGAAGATTCCTACATCCTTCAAGATTCAACTCCTCAAGATTTGGGATCCCTCGGAAGTCGGGGGTCTCAATTAAACTTTCCGAGTAACTAAGATCAATGACCTTCAGCAACTTAATAGGCTACAACAAGATATACGAAAAAAATGAATAGATTATTTAATTACTAAGTAACATTGTGGTAGAAAATTAAATCACGAAACACGCACCTTCATTGATCTCTTCCAAAGTCGTTCAATACTGCTGTGCTGCATATGGAGCCGGACAAGTTTATCTGGTTGAAAATTTGATGGAAAAGTTCTACATGGACATTTATACCATTCCAAATAACTTAATTCATTGGAAAGATATTCAACTTCCTGAGAGGTGGGTACACTTCGGAGTATAAGCAATCTCAGCTCTTTCACTCTGGAGAAAACTTTAGCACTTAAGTGTTCCTCTTCTTGTTTCCAAGAATGCAGGACTATAGCCTTAACTTGTTCTGTTTTCTGTCAATTGAGGGTAATTAGATACCTTGTTAATTACCGAATACTATAAAAAAAACTATAAGTATTACTTACCATGTCCTTTACTTGAACGTGATAGAGATCCTTGTCAAGCCATATTCTACTACGTAGGCTTGGGTCTTCGCGAGATTCTTTACGAACAATTTCTCTTCCCATCTCTTGAACCAAATCATGCATCCACAAACCTCCACATAGTATAGTTATGAGAGATTTATCGATGAGTTCTCCTATTCCGCTTTCTGGGAAGAATCCACAGCTTTCTAGTACTTTTATCACATATTCTTTCCTCATTCCCTTGAAGAAACATGCAATGTCAAGGAATATTTTTTTTGATACTTCATCAAGCACATCATAACTCAATTGAAGCTTGCTCAGAATTTTTTCATTTGGAATTTCTTTTAGTCTGTCTAATGTGCTGTTCCATTCCCTCGTAGATTTATCACACAAAGAGGAACCTATAATATTAAGAGCTAAAGGGAGGCCACTGGCATATTTTACAAAATCGTTACAAAGCTCCTCATATTCCTCCTTGTGATGATTATTCTTGAAGGCCTTTGAGCAAAAGAGTTTAAAGGCATCATCCTGACTTAACTCCTCAACTCTGTATATTTCATCTGCTCCATGTGTTTTCAACAGATGTTCATCTCTTGTTGTTATGATGATCCTACTTCCAATACCAAACCAATGTTCATCCTTTTTTCCAATCAAAAACTCTAATTGCTCCACCTGATCAACATCATCAAGAATGGCTAAAATCTTTTTACGACACAACCTATTTCTTATTTCGTCAGTTCCTCTATAAGCATCATATATTTGTATGTCTTTATCCATCAATGTTGCAGATAGAAGTTGTTTCTGTAAAGAAACTATACCATATTTTTCAGAAGATTCTCTAACATTTTCAAGAAAACAACTCCCTTCAAATTGACAATAAATATCCTTGTAAACAACACTAGAAATAGTTGTTTTACCTATTCCACCCATCCCACATATTCCTATAGTTTTAACTTTACTCAAGTTCCCTAAATCTAGATAATCATTTATTTTCTCCAACCTAGACTCCATTCCCACAAAATCCTTGGCAATGCTATGACTTGATCTTCTCAATTGGCTGAGTATGTCTTCAACAATATCTTGAATAAACTCCGACTCATCCCTGTAATGGCAGAGTCTCATATGTTCAACAAAAACCCAATTACAAAGAAATTATATTTTGAATTAGTTTTTTCAAGATCAGTAAGAAAAAATAAAGTTTTCTCTTGTATTTTCTCTGTCTTTAAGAATAATTATAATTTTCATTCATATCATTGAGAACTTTTTTGCAGTAAAAGTCGGGTTTTACAACTGCTAATTAAATGTAATCAGATTGATCAAAAGCGGCAAGAACTTAATAACAATAGTAAAACAAAACAAGAATCTAATAATTAAAATGAAGAAGAAGTTGTCTGACCTGCCATTTAGATGCCATCCAGAGAGATTGGCCATCTCTGTTAATGCAACTCTACATTGTTGAACCTTCTCAATCTTGTCTTTGAAAAGTTTTTCATACTCTGTGAAGGGTTCTCCAAATTTACCAGCCTTTTTTCTCACTTCAGATGGACTCACATCATAGAAAATGGGCAAAACAGTCTGCCTTTCAGTTTTATTGCATTCAAAAATTTGTACAAGTTCATTCAAACACCATGTTGAATCAGCATAATTTTTAGAGAAAATAACGACCAAGATTCGTGAGTGACGTATTGCTTTAGGGAGCTGCTGAGGAACGGACTTTCCTTTTCGAAGCTCTCTATCATCCTTGAAGGTAATGATTCCTTTTCGACACAACTCTTTATACAGATGGCTAGTAAAGTTATTTCGAGTGTCTTCACCTCTGAAACTAAGGAACACATCATATCTCCATTGATGTTTAGAAGAAGAAAAAGAAGCCATGAGAAAATTTACTTTTTTTAAAAAAGATTTTTTTTGATACTATGTTGTAGTCTTCTTTCTTCTAAACATTAGCAGGTATTTATCAGCTCTCTCTCTCACTCGAGCATGGCATCTTCTTGAAAATGGTTTTCTCTATAGTAAGTTGCCAAGAAATCTCAATTTGGCAAATTCATGGTAGTTCCCTGAGGAGGAATTTTCTAATGTTTTCTATACAGCTGCTATGTCTTTGTAATATTATTTCTGCCATTGACGAAGGTAAACGCTGGAATATATAATTTATTAGGTGGAAGAACATGACCGGAAATATACAGTTTGCGGAAATAATGATAAAAAAAAAAATTATTTGAGAGGGAGCCAACCTTTAACTGTCTCCAGTGACCTGTCGCATTTCCATTCCAATAGACAAAGAGCCTTACATATTTTGTGTAATGAACCGAGAAAATAGCTAACTAAGCTTAGAATTTTGGTTTAAGGAAGATTTTTTCGGTCTTTTTTATAGTGCTGTTCGAAAATGAATCAATTTTTATCTGAAATATTAATATTTTCTGTCGAAGATCAGGAAAATTTCCAAAATAGAAGATTTCAATTTTTCATATTTATATTTTTTATTTTTATAAGAATATTATGACATAATCAATTTATATTCATTATTAGTGAATTATTAAGTTTTAAAAAAATAAAACATTTTTCAATAAAATATTTTAACCAATATTTATAATGCAAATTCAATAAAATATACCAAAAATTTGGATTATGAATAGGGACCACCAACACTTGAAATGTTATTAAGAGTGAAATATAAATGAAATCAATTTGCTATTCATTAAAACTGCTAATAAAGACCTATCAATCTGATGGTTAAAGTGATAAATAACAGTGTGCTAGGATTTGAGGGAGATTAAATGTCCCCTCACTTTTGTAACAGTGTGCTAGCTAAAAACGATTAGAGGAAGTGATAATCTATTCACATACAAGTGTAATTTAAATACATGATTACAGACTCTTCTAATCCTTGTTTCAAGGAACTTGTATATATCTAAATATAACAGAATAGAATTTGAATAAGTCTTTGTAACAACTACGTTGTTGTCTTATCTAATACACCCCCGCAAGATGGTGTACAGTCTGCAACACCAATTTTGTTTCTGAAATTGCTGATTGCTGTGAAAGATAAGGGCTTTGTTGTCATATCAGCAAGTTGGTCTTTTGCCAAGATATGAGTGACTCAAAGAGTTCCATTTTGCACTTGTTGCCGTACAAAATGATAATCTATGGCAATGTGTTTCATGCGGGAGTGAAAGACCGGGTTTGCTGCAACATAAGTAGCTCCCAAATTATCACAGTAGATCACCGAAGATTTGGGTCTTGGAAACTGCAATTCATCTAATAAATTTCTGACCCATGCCAAATCAGCTGCTGTGGAGGCTACAGATTTATATTCAGCTTCAGTTGAGCTTCTTGCTATAGTTTTCTGCTTCTTTGAAGACCAGGCAACTGGGTTCTTTCCTAGAAAAATTATGTAGGCACTAGTAGAGGTCCTATCATCGTGATTTCCCGCCCAATCCGCATCGGAGAATGCATGTAAATCATCATCAGTTTGTCTACAAAGATTCAAGCCAAAATCAAATGTACCAACCAAATACCACAAAAGCCGTTTAAGAGCAGTCCAATGTTTTTCAGTCGGCTTTGATGTGTATTGCGCTAGTTTATTAACAACAAATGCCACATCTGGTCTTGTAAGCAATAGGTATTGTAAACTTCCTATTAGAGCTCGATAGACAGTAGCATCCTGTAAACAAGCAGAATCTGAAGAATTGAGGGTCATGGTCGAAGACATTGGTGTAGATGCAGATTTGGCTTCATGCATGTGAGCTTTCTCTAGAAGGTCACGTATATAATTATGTTGTGAGAGAAACAGACCTGTGGCTGTTCTCTTGACCTCAACACCCAGAAAATAGTGAAGGTTCCCCAAATCTTTAATAGAGAAATCTTTACCCAATTGATTAATGAATGCTTCAATTCGCATAGCACTACTCCCAGTAATAATTATATCATCAACGTAAACTAGTAAATAAAGAATAGTCCCTTGTCGATGATATATAAATAGGCAAGAATCTGATTTGGATTGCTGAAAACCAGCAGCTATCAGAAACGACGTTAAAGCAGAGTACCACACCCTTGGAGCTTGTTTTAATCCGTAGAGAGACTTCTCCAATTTGCACACAAATTTCAAATTGTGATGTTGAATAAAACCAGGTGGCTGCTCCATAAACACATCTTCATTTAATTTGCCATGAAGGAAGGCATTATTGACATCCACCTGTCGAAGAGGCCAATTTTTACTAACAGCAATAGATAGTATAACCCGAACTGTGGGATGTTTTGCAACAGGAGAGAAGGTCTGATCAAAATCAAGTCCTGGTCTTTGAGTAAATCCTCGTGCCACTAGACGTGCTTTATACCGAACTGGAATTCCCTTAGAATCACGCTTTATCGAAACAGCCATTTACAGCTAACAATATTATTTGCTTTTTCCAAAGGAACCAAACTCCAAGTTTTCTGCTTCATGAGGGCTTGATATTCTTCTTCCATGGCAGATCGCCACTTCGGATCCTTCATTGCCTGAGCAACAGTCTTGGGAACAAATTGAATATCAGATTGAACTTCAGTGGATAGACACAGTATATTAATTGGCTTTCGAATTTGATTTTTGCTGCGTGTCACCATTGGATGTACATTCTGATTGAGATTAGAGGCCAACGGCAAGATGCTCACAACATCACTTTGAGTAGGTAATAAAATAGGTGAATTAGAAATTTCAGTACCTGAACCAGAATCCGAGATGTTACTGTGTTCGGGTTGCTGCTGAACTAGCGAAGGAGAAGCCAAGGAATCAGTGTTCACATAATTTGGTTGCCCACTACTGTCAAGACCTGCAAACATTGGTAAAATAAAATGTATGGGTGACCAGGTATCTAATGTATGAGACTCAGGTCGTTCTAAAGCTGTGGCTAGAGAATTAAACAGAAAGTCAGATTCTATAAAGTCAACATGACGAGAAAGATAGATTTTGGATGAATGAGGATCATAGCACTTGTAAGCACTTTGAGTAGCTGAATACCCAATAAAAACACAAGGAAGAGAACATTTTTCCAGTTTATGTTTATTAAATGGACGAATCCAAGGATAACATAAACACCCAAAAACCTTTAATTTAGCATAATTGGGTTCTTTGCCATGAAGACAGTAGAAAGGTGATTTATTGTCCAAAATAGAGGTTGGCGTTCTATTGATTAAATATACGGCTATCTGAAAAGCATATGTCCAAAAAGATAATGGTAGATTGGCTTGATGAAGTAATGTGAGCCCGGTTTCGACAATGTGTCGATGTCGACGCTCAGCTGTGGCGTTATGTTCTGGTGTGTAGCGTGGAGTAAGAAAATGAGAAATCCCTTTTCTTGCAAGTAAGCTTTCAGGTTTATAAATTCCCCCCCATTATCTGAATAGATTGATTTAATTTTCCTATTGAAGTAGTTTTCAACAAGATTCTGAAATACCGGAAAAATTGAAGACATGTCAGATTTTCTTTTCAAAGGAAACAACCACACAAATTTGGTAAAATGATCGACAAAAATGATACAACACCGAAATTCATCAATAGAAGTGACCGGTGACGGTCCCCAAACGTCACTGTAAATTAACTCCAATGGAGTAGAGCTTGTCATAGTGGACTCAAAAAATGGAGACTTGTGCATTTTGTTGCACTTACATGAATCACAAAAGAAATTATTGTTTGAAACTGATAAATCAAATGACTGCAAAATAAGACGCAAGATAGGTGTTGAAGGGTGGCCTAGCCGATGATGCCATAAGGGCTGTGAAGAAGCAACAATATGATTAATGTTCAAAGAAGAACCTCTTGACAGATTGGGCGGCCATTCATAAATGCCATTAGTGGGCTTCCCTTCCGCTAGCAGCGCCCCCGTGCTCAAATCCTTCACAGTAAACAGAAAGGGATTAAATGTCACCTCAACATTATTATCAGTGCACAATTTATAAACAAAAATAAGATTCTTGTCAAGAGCAGGAACACATAAAACATTCTTTAAACTCAAAGGCTTGATGGCAGAATTTAAGGTAACAGTCCCTGTATGAGAAATTGGATAGGATTTACCATCACCAAGGAAAACATTATCACTGCCTTCATAATCTGAATGAATAGCCAGATTCTTTAAATCTTCTACCACATGCTGATTCGCACCTGAATCGACAACCCAACGAGGATCATTTGTCTGCCGATTGCTAGTAACACAATTAACTTGAGCTTGAGCCTTTGAACCAGCAGTAGTGGAGTTTTCATTAAACAACCATGGGAGCAATTTCTTGAGTTTAAAACATTGTTTGGTGACATGCCCAGGCCTGTCACAAAATTGACATTTAACCCTATTTTTGTAGGTCGAGGAAGTAGGAGTACCTGAAAAATTTCCAGAATTAACAAAAGTGAAAGATTGAGGAGCAGCAGTTGACGATCCAGCTATGTTTTTCGCAGTATAGTTCACCGTTGTGGGAGTAACAACCAAATTCGACTCACGATTCAATTGACTCTCAAAGTCAGTCAATTTATCATGAAGATCGTCAAAAGAAATCTCAGAGTCACGTGCTCGAATGGCAGCCGAAACCTCCTTATATTCAGCAGGTAAACCATGAAGAACATGGAGAACAGTTTCATTCATTGTAATAACAACACCAGCAGCAGCAAGTGTAGTGGTGATCGATTTAATTTTTTGGAGAAACTCAGTAATTGATGAGATCCCTTTCTTAGCTGTAAATAGAGACTCTCTCAAGCTCATAATGCGAGCTTGAGATGGCTTAGCATAGGTTTTCTCCAGAGTAACCCAAACATCGTGAGAAGTTTTCTCACCAACAACATAAGAGACAACATCGGGAGAAAGAGAAGCGATCATAGCACTTCGAAGGAGCTGATCTTGACGAAACAGATAGGAACTAGCTGTCAGATTACTAGCAATAGGGTTCTCAACAAACTTAAGAAAATCATAACCAACCAATAGAGAGTACCACTGAGTATGCCACGATTGGTGGTTTGTGGCAGTCAGTTTAAGAGGAGCTTGAGCGGAGGCATTAATGGAAACTAATTGAGTTTCAGAGGGATTTAGGGTTGGCATTTGAAGAACGGTAGGAGTGGTGGAACTGGTTTCTTCCAAAGGATTAGTCATTGAAAAGGAATAGAAGAATCACAGATAGGATCGAAAAAAAAAAATGTTGTTTGAGCAAAAGGCTCTGATACCATAAAAACGATTAGAGGAAGTGATAATCTATTCACATACAAGTGTAATTTAAATACATGATTACAGACTCTTCTAATCCTTGTTTCAAGGAACTTGTATATATCTAAATATAACAGAATAGAATTTGAATAAGTCTTTGTACCAACTACGTTGTTATCTTATCTAATACCAGCAACATCAATTTGTTTAAAAGTGAAGACGCATGAGCAAGTAACATCACTGATTACACAAAGGGAATTAATACAAAGTTTCATTTTATATATCACCAAAGTGCACATATTATTTTTTATTTTAATATGAAAGATAAATAAAAATATTAATTAATAATAATAATAAAAATCATTTATTAAAAAACAAAAGTATAATGGAGTCACCTAATTCTTTAAGATCAAGTACAGTCAGGTGCATACTTACTGGTCTCCGAGTTGCACATAAAATAAAATAGAACGAAAAAGTCATCTAAGAGGAAACGAAGTTCGTTTACAATTCTAGGCAATAACCAGCCACCCCATAGTTCGCCATCTGCGATCTGCAATTTCTCGCAAACACGCGCAGAACTGAGTTTGTGATGAGTTTTACTATCCATTTACTTTTGTAAGAAATTGATGTACAATGTATTCTCCTGATTTGCAGAGTTTGTAGAGGGCTAGGGTTCAGAACTTCTTTACTGTATTTAACATTACACGTGATCAATGAAAAGCTCATTGCCATGAAATCTGTCTCAATAATATTATCTTATTATTATTAATTTTCTCATTACTTCACATAGAAGATTTGCTTGGAATAATTGAATTTGATCTCAAAATGTGGAGCATTTTTTTGTGGTCAACCGATGCTTGTGCTGTGTTCAGATTTTTCCATGTGGCCAGAAATAAAACAATTAATAGGGTTTAATTACATAAATCTCCGATAGAAATGCGGATGAATTCGAGGAACAAATTTAGACATTCTGATTGTTCGTAAACCAGTGTTGTCAAATCTTAACTGAGAATTGAGAAGCTTCAGTTTTTGAATTGAAAATTGAGAATCGAGTTGAATTGAGAATTGAGAATTTAGAATTGAATCATAAGATTTTCTATAGCCTCTTGAGAATCAATTAAAATTCTAATTCCGAATAATTTTATCGAAAGATATTAAATATTCAATTGAAAATTATAATATCAATCATATACTAAATAAACTTAACAATTTGTGTTGTTCTTAATTTCAAAATATCAATGGTAAGCCAACCAGGTATTGTTGTTTCTGTCTTCCTGACATTGCGTCGTTTAATTTTTTTAATACATGTGAAGTTTAATCTCCTCCTATGTTTGCATTTGGGCCCATATTTTAGTTTTTTTTTTTTAGTTTTCTTTTATATTTTACATGAATCTTGATTTGTTGCGATTCATTCTGATTCGCTGCTGATTCGTACAATCCACTTTCGATTCAGGTTGCTCTCTGATACATCCCTAAGATTGGTATCGATTTCTTTTAGATTCGATACGAATAGTAGGATTTATATGGTGAATCGTGCGATTCTAACAATACTGTTTTAAACTTCTATTGAAGCCTGGTTAAACCTAATTAAAAAATGCCATGTCTTCTCTTTTGGACTTGGAAGATTTAACCCAGCTATTTGTCAGAAATTAAAAAATGTTTTTGAGTGAACTCCGAACAATTCTGTGTCAGACTCAGCTGAGTTTTTTAATTCATTTGTCTTGCCTTGCAGTCTCCAAATTAGTCTAATATGAGGTTTTTAACCACCAGTTGAAAAATGACAATCATGTGCCTATTTTATTTACACTTGAAAGAAATCTATTATTCTATTCAAACATGTGACAAATGATAATATAAAATCAAATTTTAATAATGGGAACATACTATTCAAAATCTTTTCTGTCTGATCTTCTTTACTGAAAGAATTCGTCCATGAGAGACAGCTTCAGAAAGAAAATAATATATGAATTTATATAACAATTCTACAGTAATTCAACATTATATATAGGATTGTCAAATTCAGCTAAAAAACAACACGGAACTCAGCCATGGCTGCAAGAAAAACTGCACAATGCTTCACAATGCTATTGCTGGTTTGGATTTTCTTGCAAGTTATATTAGTGTCTGCTGCTGTTTCATCAAAGAAAAGAGTTTCTTGGATCAAAATCAAGGAAATTAACAAGGTAGGGCTTTATATTGGTCTTGTTACTGTATATACAACTGAGGAGAACGCTTTCTTTGCAACCGGTGCTTTCATGCCTAATCCCAAGTACCCTTTTGTGGATCTTTCAGGTAAACTATTTCAGTAAAATATACTATTTATAGCTACTGATAGTGTATTTTGCAAGTGGAAGTAATATTGTGAAATTGCAGGAAGGAGATTCAGGGTGGGAACAATCTATGAGAAGAAAGTTATCTATGTTAGATGTGGGATTGGATTGGTAAATCTTTTACCTTTCTTATTTGTTCTCCTTTTCTTTTCTTTTATTCTTTTTGTTAATTAGGCTCTGATTTAGTTCGATATGTTTGGTTAGCTCCTGATTGGGAATAGGATGTAATTCTTGGAATAAAATTTTTCATTTTTTCTTTTTGGTTAATGAGAACTCCATTCTTTTTAATATTTTTTGTTGGATAGTTTCAAATATATACATGTATATTTATATTACCATGAGAGGTGATTCTTTCTGATATTAAAAAAAATTTGCTGTTGGTTCAATCAGGTGAATGCCGCTGCAGCAACACAACAAATGTTGGATCTGTTTGACATGACTGGCATTATTCATTTTGGCATAGCTGGCAATTTAAACAATTCTATGTTCATTGGAGATGTTTCCATTCCAAAGAAATTCGCTAACACTGGCCTTTGGGATTGGCTGGTATGTATAAATCATTCCCTTTGTTTCTTCAGAGTACTGAAAATAAGGATTCAAACTCGAGTCTTTGTCTAAGTTAGATATGCACTTACTACTACTAGGCTAAGCCTGCGACTGAAAATTACTATTATTTTCTTGAACCCAAAAGAATGCATCTTTTACATGTTCAGAATTTCTTGATTTTGCAGAACCCAAATGGAACTGTAAGCTCAAGTGATGTTGCTGAGATAAAGAATGGAAGCTACAATGTCCCTCAAGGAGATGGCTTGAATATGCTGGGAAAAATTGGATACAGCAATGAGCAATTTTTTTCTGTGAAGGAGGCTAATGCGGCGGAGCCACTGTTCTGGGCTGAAGTAAACCAGCATTGGCTTCATCTTGCTGCAAGCTTAGAGGTTAACGCTGCATGAAATTTTTGATTCCTTGATGTTTACTTTTTTGGTAGTTAAAAAGTGGATCCTCAGAACACAAGACTCTCTGCTTTTTTGAGTTTTAAGAATGACAACTTTACGAATTTCATATACAATATCATATTTCATTATCAAAAGTTGTTTCAGATTTTTTAACTTAATCTTCGATACAGTTTCTTATTTTTTGATCTTTTTAATAATGGGTATGTAATGTTTTTAATTTTCATCAATTTCCTCAGGGGATGGAACTAGATAAATGTGTTAATTCAAGCTTGTGCCTGACACAAAAGCCAATGCTAGTTTTTGGACTTAAAGGATCAACAGCCAATATTTTTTTAGACAATGCAGCTTCTAGAGATTTCCTTTTCAAAACATTTGAGGCTTCAACTGCAGATATGGAGAGTTCTGCAGTAGTAATGGTAAGTTCCATTTTCTGTAATTAATATGAGTACTTAGTTGTACCGACACAATATAGTCTAACGGTAAATGTATATATAACTCGACCATAAACCATACTATTTTCTGTTCATCAGACGTGCTTGTCTAATGGCTTTCCACTGCTCGTGATTCAAGGAATGTCGGACTTAGATCAGGAGATAATTCGATTTATACATTTGGTTCACTTGCTGCTCTAAATACTGTCAAAGCTGTTCTTAAATTTATCAAAAAGCTTCCTGCAGGTGATGTTTTCAATTCTAGTTCAACATTGTAGTATTTGATTAGCATGGACAAATGCATTTCTAATAATTCTTTAAATCTTATTAATTGTTTTCTTATGGTTGTTAGTTCAACATGAATCATTTAAAAGGAAAGAGTTTACGGTTACAAAAGGATTAATCTTATAATATAAAATTAGTTTGGGATAAGATAATTATTATTGATGTGTCTATATTGAAATAAATACAATTTTAAATCTAAAGATTGACAATATCGTTCATTTATTCTTATTATACTCTCTCTATCCATAAGTATAAATTGTTTTAAGATAATTATTTTCTTTATAAATATAAATTGTTTTGAGAATATCTAGGAATAATTAATAAAGTTTTTTTCATTTTATCCTTGTTTATATTCAATGCACTAACTTATCTCTGTACTTTTGTAAAGGGTAATGTAGTCAAATTGATGAACATTTTATTTTAGGAGAATAAATTGTCTCCTTAATTATAAAAAGTCAGTGGCGAGAGGCTACTGGCCCAACGAGCCGAAAGCGGCGAGAGACGCCTTAAACTACAATTCTCATACGGTTAAAGTACCTTTTCAGCATTAATTCCTGATAAAAACTAATCAAACTCTCGCAATGGCGAGCCAATTTCCCACTCCATGTCATCTTCGTCTCTCCCTGAGCAGCTGATTTCCCACTCCACATGATCTTCCTCTTTATCTGAGCAGCAGATTCCCAACTCCATATCATCTGCCTCTCCCTCTGACCAGAATTCCAACTCTGTACTTACTTCCTCTCCACTGTCAAAACTTTCTTCGTGGCTTGGACTATATATTTCTTCAAAATTCTGAAAAGCATACAAATTTTCTAAAGGTTTACCAAGTTGGACTAATTCTTCTATTTCTTTCTCATGTACAATGCGTATCCCACACTTTTTGATTTCTATTTCATCGAAAGTTAGCTTCACCTTGGTGGGACTTTTTTCTTCATAAGGATCAATCAAGGGATTGGCAATAAAGAAGAGGTAAAGATGGTCTGATCTTCCATTGAGAAGATAGGCGGTCTCCCAAACAGCCTTGTTTTTACTATAAACTGCAAATTTACAAGTAGTTTCCTCATCTACAGCTAGCACAATACAAACAACAAAACCTGCAATGTTCCACCATTTTTCAGTTGAAGACAGGTATATTTTCAACGGACTGTTGGAACTCTGATAGTTGAACCAGTCGGGAATTTCACTTCCAGGTAAGTACATAGAGAAGTCAAGGAATGAAAGTGATCTGTATGGATAAATTCCTTTCTGCATCAAATTTATTACCTGTAATGTGTTACTGCTTCAGAATAAAAAATTTACTGGCATAAAAAGAAAGAAATGAATTCAGAGCTAGACCTTGTGGCATATTCTGTGTAACTGATCCATGTTTGTGCAGATTTCTTGTATCCTGAGCAGCGGGCGGATTTTTAGAAACGAAAGCAGAAAACTTTTCAGCCATGTAAATGCCACATTGATAGTCCCTTTCTTATCATTTAACTTAGAGCAGTACGAGAAATCTATCTGAAAATCCTTCACATTGGGTTTGTCAGACAAATTTGGAAGACTTTCCAAAGAAGTGCAGTTTTTCACATACAGACATATGATATTCGATGGAAGATCTGGTAATGACTGAAGCTTCTTGCAATTAGATAACTCAAGACAATGGAGTTGGGAAAGATGATTGATGCTTGAAGGTAACGTCATAAAATTGTTCCCACTTAGATTGAGACCTTCCAGCAAGGGGAAGCCACTAAGGTCATTAGGAATGGCTCCTTCAGGAAGATTGCAGTAACTAAGATTTAGTTCTTTCAAGAAGGGTAGAGCTGAAGGAAATGCCATAACCATAGGCTCTGGATTCTTCCAAGTCGAAGGCATCAACCATGACAGAAGATGGAAATTCCATTGCTTAGCTAATTCCAGTTGTTGCATACCAATTCCAGCTGCATCCAACACCTCCAAACAGTTCATATCCCCCAACATATTTGGAAGTTTCATAAGTTTTGAACAGCCACGCAAGATAAGACTCTTAAGGGACTTTAAGTTACACATGCTGCTTGGAAGAGACACAAGGTTTCCGCAATTTTTCAGGTTAAGGAAAACAAGCCTTTTTAGAACTCCAATAGATTGGTGAACTTCATGAAGATTCTTACATCCTTCAAGATTCAACTCCTCAAGATTTGGGATCCCTCGGAAGTCCGGGGTCTCAATTAAACTTTCCGAGTAACTAAGATCAATGACCTTCAGCAACTTAATAGGCTACAACAAGATATACCAAAAAAATGAATAGATTATTTAATTACTAAGTAACATTGTGGTAGAAAATTAAATCACGAAACACGCACCTTCATTGATCTCTTCCAAAGTCTTTCAATACTGCTGTGCTGCATATGGAGCTGGACAAGTTTATCTGGTTGAAAATTTGATGGAAAAGTTCTACATGGACATTTATACCATTCCAAATAACTTAACTCATTGGAAAGATATTCAACTTCCTGAGAGGTGGGTACACTTCGGAGAATAAGCAATCTCAGCTCTTTCACTCTGGAGAAAACTTTAGCACTTAAGTGTTCCTCTTCTTGTTTCCAAGAATGCAGGACTATAGCCTTAACTTGTTCTGTTTTCTGTCAATTGAGGGTATATAAAGAATAATAAATAATTAGATACCTTGTCAATTACCGAATACTATAAAACAAACAGTAAGTATTACTTACCATGTCCTTTACTTGAACGTGATAGAGATCCTTGTCAAGCCATATTCTACTACGTAGGCTTGGGTCTTCGCGAGATTCTTTACGAACGATTTCTCTTCCCATCTCTTGAACCAAATCATGCATCCACAAATGTCCACATCGTATAGTTATGAGAGATTTATCGATGAGTTCTCCTATTCCGCTTTCTGGGAAGAATCCACAGCTTTCTAGTACTTTTATCACATATTCTTTCTCCATTCCTTTGAAGAAACATGCAATATCAAGGAATATTTTTTTTTGATCCTTCACAAAGCACATCATAGCTCAATTGAAGCTTGCTCAGAATTTTTCATTTGGAATTTCTTTTAGTCTGTCTAATGTGCTGTTCCATTCCCTTGCAGATTTATCACACAAAGAGGAACCTATAATATTAAGAGCTAAAGGGAGGCCACTGGCATATTTTACAAAATCGTTACAAAGCTCCACATATTCCTCCTTGTGATGATTATTCTTGAAGGCCTTTGAGCAAAAGAGTTTAAAGGCATCATCCTGACTTAACTCCTCAACTCTGTATATTTCATCTGCTCCATGTTTTTTCAACAGATGTTCATCTCTTGTTGTTATGATGATCCTACTTCCGATACCAAACCAATGTTCATCCTTTTTTCCAATCAAAAACTCTAATTGCTCCACCTGATCAACATCATCAAGAATGGCTAAAATCTTTTTACGAGACAACCTATTGCTTATTTCGTCAGTTCCTCTATAAGCATCATATATTTGTATGTCTTTATCCATCAATGTTGCAGATAGAAGTTGTTTCTGTAAAGAAACTATACCATATTTTTCAGAAGATTCTCTAACATTTTCAAGAAAACAACTCCCTTCAAATTGACAATAAATATCCTTGTAAACAACACTAGAAATAGTTGTTTTACCTATTCCACCCATCCCACATATTCCTATAGTTTTAACTTTACTCAAGTTCCCTAAATCTAGATAATCATTTATTTTCTCCAACATAGACTCCATTCCCACAAAATCCTTGGCAATGCTATGACTTGATCTTCTCAATTGGCTGGGTATGTCTTCAACAATACCTTGAATAAACTCCGACTCATCCCTGTAATGGCAGAGTCTCATATGTTCAACAAAAACCAATTAAAAAGAAATCATATTTTGAATTAGTTTTTTCAAGATCAGTAAAAAAAAAAAAAAAAGTTTTCTCTTGTATTTTCTCTGTCTTTAAGAATAATTATAATTTTCATTCATATCATTGAGAACTTTTTTGCAGTAAAAGTCGCGTTTTACAACTGCTAATTAAATGTAATCAGATTGATCAAAAGCAGCAAGAACTTAATAACAATAGTAAAACAAAACAAGAATCTAATAATTAAAATGAAGAAGAAGTTGTCTGACCTGTCATTTAGATGCCATCCAGAGAGATTGGCCATCTCTGTTAATGCAACTCTACATTGTTGAACCTTCTCAATGTTGTCTTTGAAAAGTTTTTCATACTCTGTGAAGGGTTCTCCAAATTTACCAGCCTGTTTTCTCACTTCAGATGGACTCACATCATAGAAAATGGGCAAAATGTTGTGGAAATTGGGCTTTTCCACCAAAAGCAATTTGTGAATTACTGTACTTACTAACTACACTAAGTAAATTCCCAGGTAAGTGGAGGAGTCACAAATGGTCTCACTTAAAACCCACTTGCCTAGACAGAATTTACCTAGAAGTAATTAATTAGACAATAACCACCAAAAATATTTTTGCCCAACAATAGCTATTAAATAAATAAAAACAAAAGCAATAAATAAAAGAGAATACCAAAATTTAACGAGGTTCGGCCAATTTTGCCTACGTCCTCGGACACTACTAAATTTATATTTCACTAAAGAAATATACAAATTGAGAGAGGAGAGAAACTTATCTAACCCACTTAAGAATTGGAAGACAAGTTTTGGAATGAATAAAACTTAAGGAGCTAACCTCCTTTTATAGCCAAACAACTCCCTATTCCCTTCCCTTTCTTTCGATGTGGGATTTGCAAGCCACCTAACCAATAATCTCCACCTTGGCGAAAATCCCACCAATGCAAGCTTCTGCTCTTTCTCTCACAAAGTTGTAATGTCTTCAAATGTGCTTGGCAATGCCAAGCTTCAATTTTTAACAATATTGATCAAGTCCAAACAATGTTTGAACTTGACAGCTGTCACCACTTTTGTCAACATATCAGCAGGATTTTCAGCAGTCTGAATCTTCTGGAGTTGAACCTGTCTTTCCTCCAGAATTTCTCTGACAAAATGAAATCGAACATCGATATGCTTCGTCCTTGCATGATAAACTTGGTTCTTTGCCAAGTGAATAGCACTTTGACTATCGCAATGTACAACAATGTTGTTTTGCCTAATTCCCAATTCATCAAGCAATCCTTGAAGCCAAATTGCCTCTTTAACAGCCTCTGTAACTGCCATGTACTCTGCCTCTGTTGTAGACAAAGCCACTGTTGACTGTAAAGTAGACTTCCAACTAACTGGTGCTTTTGCAAGAGTAAACACATAACCAGTAGTTGATCGACGTTTATCCAAATCACCGGCATAATCAGAATCACAGTATCCGACTATGCGTTGACCACTATTCTTATCCTGCTCAAAAATCAATCCAACATCCACGGTGTTTTGAAGGTACCGCAGAATCCATTTCACAGCTTGCCAATGCTCCTTGCCAGGATCATGCATGTATCTGCTCACAACTCCAACTGCCTGTGAAATGTCAGGTCTTGTACACACCATAGCATACATCAAGCTACCTATAGCATTTGCATAGGGAACTCTTGACATGTATTCCCGTTCTGCATCATTTTTTGGCGACTGAGCTGCACTGAGTTTGAAATGAGGAGCAAGAGGTGTACTAACAGGTTTGGTTTTGTCATCCATACCAAAACGCTTTAGTATTTTTCTCAGATATTGCTTCTGATTCAGACAAAGTCTCCCCAATTTCCTATCTCTGGTTATCTCCATGCCGAGAATCCTTTTTGCTTCGCCTAGATCTTTCATTTCAAATTCTTGATTCAACTGATTCTTCAAATTCTCAATTTCTTGTTTATTCTTTGAAGCTATTAGCATATCATCAACATACAAAAGTAGATAAATGAAAGAGCCATCTTGTAGCTTGCGCAAATACACACAATGATCGTATTTGCTTCTTGTGTACTTCTGCCTTTGCATAAACTTATCAAATCGCTTGTACCACTGCCTCGGAGATTGCTTCAATCCATAAAGCGATTTTTCAAGTTTGCATACCATATTTTCCTTTCCAACAACCTTGAATCCTTCTGGCTGAGTCATATAGATTTCCTCTTCCAGATCTCCATGTAAAAATGCAGTTTTTACATCCAATTGAACTAGTTCCAAATCAAACTGTGCTACCAAGGCTAACAAAATCCGAATGGAGGAATGTTTTACAACTGGAGAAAATACTTCATTATAATCAATTCCCTCCGTCTGAGCGTAGCCTTTAGCTACCAACCTTGCCTTATAGTGAACACTGTCTCTGTCAGGAAATCCATCTTTCTTTGCATATACCCATTTGCATCCAATTGCCTTCTTTCCCTTTGGTGGATCAACTAAGTTCCACGTCTGATTCTTATAAAGGGACTTCATTTCATCTTCCATAGCTTTTCTCCACTTTACTTCTTCTGAACTTTTGACAGCTTCATTGAAAGTGGATGGAATGCTATCATCTGCAATTGGAGATGCATAGGCCACCATATCATCAAAACGAGCAGGCTTTCTTATAACTCTCCTTGGCCTATCAAGTGCAATTGACTCAAGTTGCTATGGAGGTTCTTGGAGTTGAACCTCTTCTTCATCTGAACCTCCTTCTACCTCAGGAGTTTCTGCAGGTTCAGTACTTGCCACTGGGATTTTTCTATCAAACTCCACCTGTTTGGGAGTATCCTCCACCTGTTGTGGAGTACCATCTGGTTGCTCTACTGTCACCTTTTTTAACATGGTAGATTCATCAAAAGTGACATCTCTGCTAAAGATTATTTTCTTTGATTCTGTACACCATAGTCGATAGCCTTTAACACCGGTGCTTATCCCCATGAAAATGGCTTTCTTAGCTCTTGGATCTAGCTTCGATTCCTTAACATGATAATATGCAGTGGAACCAAATACACGTAAGGAATCATAATCATTAGCAGGTTCTCCACACCATACCTCTATAGGTGTTTTGCCACCAATAGCAGTTGATGGTAATCGATTAATGAGATGGCACGCATATGACAAAGCCTCAGCCCAAAATTTCTTGTGTAACCCAGCATTAGACAACATACACCGAACTTTCTCCAGCAACGTTCGGTTCATGCGTTCTGCCACCCCATTCTACTGCGGTGTATTTCTAACTGTGAAGTGTCGAACAATGCCTTCATCTGCACAGATTTTATCAAAAGCATCATTTTTGTATTCTCCTCCATTGTCTGTTCGGAGACATTTGATGCGTCTGCCAGTCTGAGTTTCCACCAGTTTTTTCCATTTAAGGAAAACTCCTAGCACTTCATCTTTTGACTTCAAAGTATACACCCAAACCCTTCGAGAGTAATCATCAACAAAGGTCACATAATAGTGTTTACCACTCAAAGAAGCTGTTGTAGAGGGTCCCCATACATCAGAGTGAACATAGTCCAAAATACCCTTGGTATTATGGATTCTGGTGCCAAATTTCACTCTTGTCTGCTTTCCTTTGGTACAATGCTCACAGAAGTCCAACTTGCAAGTTTTGACATCTTTCAATAATCCCTGATCTGACAGTTTTTTCAAGGATTTTTCACCTGCATGTCCCAAACGCCTATGCCACAATCTGGTTGTTTCCAACTCTTTGTCATCACTAGAAACAACTGCTGCTGTTGATCCAATAATTGTATTACCTTGATAGTAATACAAATTATTCCTTCTCCGAACTCCTTTCATCACCACAAGTGCACCAGAGATGACTTTCATCACTCCATCTTTCGCAATTACAGTGAGTCCTTTTGATTCTAGGGCTCCCACTGAAATGAGATTCTTTGTCAAACTTGGTACATATCGAACATCAGTCAGGATCCTGATTGACCCATCATGATTCTTCAAACGGATTGAACCAATCCCTTCTGTGAAGCAAGGAACATTATTTGCAGTATAGACAACTTCATTTTCAAGTTCTTTAAAGTCAAAAAACCAGTCTCGATGGGGACTCATATGATGACTGCATGCAGAGTCTAGCAGCCATACCTCACCAGAACTTGTCAAATTTGCTGATGAATTGTCTATAGATGCCATGATAACTAATGAGAAGTCTGAGTCTTCATCATCACACTCAGCTATGTTTGAATTAATAACAGCTTTGCCTTTGGCTTTTAGCTTTGGACAATCTTTCTTCCAGTGACCTTTCTCACGACAAAAGGCACACTCATCTTTTTCAACTCTGGTTTTTGAACGGGATCTACTTTTCTTTCCCCCTTTCTTTTGGCTTCGTGAACGGCCTCCAACCACCAGAGCTTCTACTTCAGTTGCCTTTTCCTTCTTTTCTATCTTTCTCAGTTCATGACTGTAAAGATCAGCACAAACTTCACTGAAAGTCACTTCTTTATTCCCATAGATTAGAGTCGTTGTAAGATGCTCAAATTCATCTGGAAGAGATGCTAGCAACAACACTGTCAAATCTTCGTCTCCAAATATCACATCCAAATTAAACAAATCACCCACCAACTGATTAAATTTGGTGATGTGTTCATTCATAGTGGTACCAGGGACATAATCGAAGCGATACAATTTCTTCTTCATGAAGAGTTTATTTTGATTGTTTTTCTTCAAAAATTTCTCCTCCAATGCCTTCCACAATTTGTTTGCAGAAGTTTCTTTCGAGAAAGCATATTTTTGCTCTCTAGAAAGACACGACCGAATTGTACCACATGCCAGACGATTGATGGTCTTCCATTCACTCTCCTCCATCTCGTTTGGTTTCTCTACTTCAATAGCAACATCTAGACCTTGCTGAAAGAGAGCGTCTAGAACTTCACTTTGCCACATGCCGAAATGACCGGTGCCATCGAAAATCTCCACTGAAAATCTTGCATTTGATACAGCATTTCTTATGAAGGTTGATGCTGTAGCAGGTGTGGTATTTTTCTTTCCGTCTGTCATTTCTGCTTTAAATATTTAATAGCTATAAAAAACAATTTTTAAAATGCGGAACACAACCAAGGAAACCTTTTTTATGTGGCAGATCAGACTATGCTGCAACCACAGTGAATACTTAGTAACCTGGCTCTGATACCAATTGTTGTGGAAATTGGGCTTTTTCCACCAAAAGCAATTTGTGAATTACTGTACTTACTAACTACACTAAGTAAATTCCCAGGTAAGTGGAGGAGTCACAAATGGTCTCACTTAAAACCCACTTGCCTAGACAGAATTTACCTAGAAGTAATTAATTAGACAATAACCACCAAAAATATTTTTGCCCAACAATAGCTATTAAATAAATAAAAACAAAAGCAATAAATAAAAGAGAATACCAAAATTTAACGAGGTTCGGCCAATTTTGCCTACGTCCTCGGACACTACTAAATTTATATTTCACTAAAGAAATATACAAATTGAGAGAGGAGAGAAACTTGTCTAACCCACTTAAGAATTGGAAGACAAGTTTTGGAATGAATAAAACTTAAGGAGCTAACCTCCTTTTATAGCCAAACAACTCCCTATTCCCTTCCCTTTCTTTCGATGTGGGATTTGCAAGCCACCTAACCAATACAAAACAGTCTGCCTTTCAGTTTTATTGCATTCAAAAATTTGTACAAGTTCATTCAAACACCATGTTGAATCAGCATAATTTTTAGAAACAATAACGACAGAGATTCGTGAGTCACGTATTGCTTTAGGGAGCTGCTGAGGAACGGACTTTCCTTTTCGAAGCTCTCTATCATCCTTGAAGGTAATGATTCCTTTTCGACACAACTCTTTATACAGATGGCTAGTAAAGTTATTTCGAGTGTCTTCACCTCTGAAACTAAGGAACACATCATATCTCCATTGATGTTTAGAAGAAGAAGAAGCCATGAGAAAATTTACTTTTTTTAAAAAAGAATTTTTTTTTGATACTATGTTGTAGTCTTCTTTATTCTAAACATTAGCAGGTATTTATCAGCTCTCTCTCTCACTTGAGCATGGCATCTTCTTGAAAGTGGTTTTCTCTATAGTAAGTTGTCAAGAAATCTCAATTTGGCAAATTCATGGTAGTTTCCTGAGAAGGACTTTTCTAATGTTTTCTCTATAGCTGCTATGTCTTTGTAATATTATTTCTGCCATTAACGAAGGTAAACGCCGGAATATATAATTAATTAGGTGGAAGCACATGACCGGAAATATACAGTTGTTGTCAGGGACCCACACACAAGTTTGAACAATGAAAACAAAAAGGGCAAGTTTTTATTGTTGGTCAAAGAAAAAAAAAAAAAAGAAGAAGAGGTTCAAATGCGTGGGACCTATACATGTTTGAATGAAGAAAAAAAAAGGGGAAATTGTTGAAATTTTTGGACGCGTGATTAACGCATATATTCAGTGGACGCGTTAATGACGCATGCCCTTCTCCTATAAATAGGAGAAGGATTTTCCTAAACAATGTATAAAAACAAAAACGAATAGAAATAGATAAAGTGTATAGAAAATTTTAGAAAAAGGGTTCCTAAAATTGGAAAAGAGAGAAAATAATGAGGATTGTAATTTTTTTGGGTGTTCTTATTTTTCATCTGGCATTTACGGTAATTATTTAATTTTTACTGTGGTTATTATTTCTGGTGGATTCGATCATCAATATCCAATACGTTATTATTGGAGCATTTTTCCGCCGGCCCTAGTCGGGATTAGTTATAATCCCAACAACTGGTATCAGAGCCTAGTTGGTAAATTCTGTCAATTTTCTACAAAGTTACTATTTCGTGAATAGTAAAATTTTGTCAGATTCAGAATTCGACATGGCTAATGACGGGGCAATGATCAAGTTGACGGATTCAAATTATTCAATGTGGAAATCCAGAATGGAGGACTACCTCAATTGTAAAGATCTGTACGATCGAATTGAAGGTGACAGTGCAAAGCCAGAAGAAATGAAATAAAGGCAGTGGGAGAAATTAAAAAAGCAAACATTGGGTACAATACGCCAATGGATAGATGCTAGCCTGTACAATCACGTGGGAAATGAAAAAGATCCCCAAGTTCTCTGGAAGAAATTAGAGAATATGTATGAGGCTACGAATGCTCGAGGAAAAGTCTTCATGATGCGTAAAGTCATGAACTTGAAGCTGATAGAGGGATGATCAATTACAAAACACTTGAACGATTTTGAAGGACTCGTAACTGAGTTAGCAGTTAGCGGTATGTCATTAGAAGACGAGATGCAAGCATGCCTACTGTTGGGATCTCTACCGTACAGTTAAGATACTCTTGTGGTATCATTGAGTAACTTAGCTCCAAATGGTGTGGTAACAATATTTATGGTAAAGAATATACTACTAAATGAAGAACTACGAAGAAGAGATGTTGTTAGTACCAGTTCACAAGCACTTGTCACAAAGAATAGGGACCGGAGTAAGAGTAGAGGTCGAGGGCATGTAACGTCAAGTGGTAGATCCAACTCTAGAGAGATGAGAAAATGTTACAATTGTGGTAAGGAGGGTCATCTCAAAAGAAATTGTCATTTACTCAAACGGGAGCATGCAAACCGAAGACAAGAGAATGACAGAAATACATCTGCTACAATCTCAGGAGAAGATGGTGAGGTGACTTTAGTCACTCATGATGCAGATTGTTGTCATGTTGGAGATGCAGATACCGAGTGGATAGTAGACTCCGATGCTTCATACCACTATGTTCCAAAAAGGGAATACTTTTCCACTTATAAAGCAGGAGACTTTGGCACTATTAAAATGAGAAATAATAGTGTCTCGCAAGTGGTGAGAATCGGTGATATCTACATAAAGACAAGTGTCGGGTGCACATTAACACTTAAAAATGTGAGACATATTCCTGATCTTCGGTTAAACCTGTTGTCTGTAAGTGTACTGGACAAGGAAGGCTATCACCATCATACAGGTGACGGTAATTGGAAACTCACCAAAGGGTCTTTGGTGGTGGCGAGAGAAAAATTATGTTGCTTGCTATATAAAACGCATGCAATAATATGTGCGGGTCAACTAAATACAGTTGCAGATGATGCTTCACCAAATTTATGGCATAGGCGGCTGGCACACGTTAGTGAGAAAGGGTTGAATATATTGGCTAAGAAGTCCCTCATCCCATTAGCCAAAGGTAAAATAAACCCTTTTGATCATTGTTTATTTGGGAAGCAACATCGTGTCTCATTTCAGAAAAGCTCTAGACGGAGAGACAACAAGTTGGAGTTCGTACACTCTGATGTATGTAGGTAGAATCACTTGGAGGAAGTAGGTATTTTCTAACCTTCATTGATGATTTCTCGCGAAAAACATTGATATATTTGTTGCGCACAAAAGACCAAGTATTCAAGCACTTTCAGCAATTCCCATGCGATGGTGGAAAGGGAGACTGGAGTGGCATTGAAGTGTTTGCGCACGGATAATGGTGGTGAATACATCTCTAAGGAGTTTAGAGATTATTGTAGTCAGCACGGTATCAGGCATGAAAAGACAGTACCTGTTACGCCTCAACATAATGGTGTTGCTGAACGAATGAATCGCACCATTGTTGAGAGAGTCAGATCCATGCTCAAAATGGCCAACTTACCTAAGCCATTTTGGGGAGAAGCTGTCAATACTCCTGTCTACCTAATCAACTGACTACCTTCAGCACCTTTGGATTTTGATATCCTGGAGAAGGTCTGGACAGGTAGAAATATTTCATACTCTCACCTGAGAGTATTTGGCTGCAAGGCATTTATGCATGTTCTGAAGGAGCAGAGATCAAAGCTTGATGACAAGTCAGTTCCTTGCACTTTTGTTGGTTATGGAGACGAAGAGTTTGGCTATAGGTTGTGGGACCCAGTGAAAAAGAAAGTTGTCCGGAGCCGAGACATAGTATTCCACGAGAATGAGATCGTGGCAGATACAACTTGTTGAGAATCCACAAGTGATGATGTTGTTGATATTACACCAGGAAGCATTCCTACAGATGATGCCACAGGAGGAGGAATGCCAGAATCAGAACGAGAAGAAGAAGAAGAGCCAGTTGTAGGGGATCAAGAGACAATTGTAAATGATAATAGTGATGCAGAGAGTGTTGAGTAGGGGGAGCCAGAAAACCCCATTCCACCAGAAGGAGTTGAACCTCAGTTAAGAAGGTCAACCAGAGAACACCAACCATCTACAAGGTACCCTAGTTCTGATTACATTTTGATTACTGATGAGGGGGAACCAGAGAGCTTTCAAGATGTGCAGTCTTGCAAAGACAAAGATTGCTGGACAAAGGCCATGCAAGAAAAGATGAATTCTTTAAAAAAGAATGACACATATGAGCTGGTGAAACTTCCAAAAGGGAAGAGAACACTCAAGAACAAATGGGTGTACAAACTGAAGAAAGATGATGGCAAACTAGTGAGATACAAAGTTCGGTTGGTCGTCAAAGGCTTTACTCAAAAGAAAGGTATTGACTTTGATGAGATTTTTTCATCAATTGTGAAAATGAGTTCTATTCGAGTTGTGCTAGGTCTTGTAGCCAATTTGAATATTGAGTTAGAGCAGCTTGATGTAAAGACCGCATTCTTGCATGAGAATCTAGAAGAAAAAATCTATATGGAACAACCAGAAGGATTCAAAGTCAAGGGAAAAGCGGACATGGTTTATCGCTTGAAGAAGAGCTTGTACGGTTGAAACAAGCGCCGCGACAATGGTATAAAAAGTTTGATTCTTTCATGGTGAATCAAGGATACAAAAGGACAGATGCAGATCCTTGTGTATATGTCCAGAAATTCCCTGATGGTAAATTTATCATCCTTCTCTTACATGTTGATGATATGCTAATCGTTGGACCAGATGCACACATGATTAGCAAGTTAAAGAGTGATTTGTCAAAAGCATTTGACATGAAGGATTTGGGATCGGCAAGGCGAATTCTCGGAATGGAGATTATTCGAGATAGAAAGTCCTGCAGGTTATGGTTATCGCAGAAAAAATATATTGAACGAGTTCTAGAGAGGTTCAATATGAAGAATGCTAAACTAGTTAGCACTCCACTTGCCACTCACTTCAAGTTGAGTAAGAAATCCTAACCATCAACGGAGATATAAAAAGGAGATATGTCAAATGTTCCATATTCTTCAGCGGTCGAAAGTTTGATGTACGCAATGGTGTGTACAAGACAGATATCGCTCATGCAGTTGGCGTTGTGAGCCGATTTCTATCAAATCCCCAGAAAACACATTGGGAAGCAATGGAGTGGATCTTCAGATACCTGAGAGGAACTTCAAATTTATGTTTAATTTTTGGAGGTGAAAAGGCTGCACTTGTTGGTTATACAGATGCAGATATGGCAGGTGATCTTGATGAAAGAAAATCTACATCAGGATTCCTATTTACATTCTCAAGGGAGCTATTTCATGGCTAGTCAAGATTAAAAAAATGTGTCTTTACAACGACTGAAGCAGAGTACGTTGCAGCAACAGAAGCAGGAAAGGAAATGCTTTGGTTAAATCGATTCTTTCAAGAATTGGGTGTGCAACAGGAAGAATATATAGTTTATTGTGATAGTCAAAGTGCGTTAGACTTAAGCAAAAATACTATGTATCATGCACGAACGAAACACATTGACGTAAGATATCATTGACTTAGACTTGCCATTGAAGAGAAGCAGTTTCAGTTGCGAAAAATTCACACAAACAGAAATGCTGCAGATATATTGACAAAAGTAGTTCCGAAGGAGAAGTTCGAACTGTGGGTCAAAGCAGCAGGAATGGAGAGTCCCACCATATAGTCGGGAGGGGGAGAATTGTTGTGGGGTCCCTCCAACATGTGGGACCCACACACAAGTTTGAACAAATTGTTGGTCAAAGAAAAAAAAAGAAAAAGAGGTTAAAACGTGTGGGACCCACACACTTTGAATGAAGAAGAAAAAAAAGGGAAATTGTTGAAATTTTTGGACGCGTGATTAACGCATCCATTCGGTGGACGCGTTAATGACGCGTCCCCTTCTCCTATTTTCCTAAACAATGTATAAAAACAAAAACGAATAGAAATACATAAAGTGTATAGGCAATTTTAGGAAGGGGTTCCTAAAATTGAAAAAGAGAGAAAATAGTGAGGATTGTAATTTTTTGGGGTGTTTTTTGGGAAACACTTAGAGTGCCACTATTTTTGTAATTTTTTTTTTTTGTACCTACTATTTTTAGTAGAAAAATTATTCAGAGTTTTTGTCCTGTGGACGTAGCCCATAACAGTTGAAGGGTGAACCACGTAAATCTCAGTGTTCTTATTTTTCATCTGACATTTATGGTAATTATTTAATTTTTACCGTAGTTATTATTTCTGGTGGATTCGATCGTCAATATCCAATACATAATTATTGAAGCATTTTTCTGCGGACTCCACTCGGGTTATAATCCCAACAACAGATTGCGGAAATAATGATGAAAAAAAAAATTATTTGGGAGGGAGCCAACCTTTAACTGTCTCAAGTGACCTGTCGCATTTCCATTCCAATAGACAAAAGAGCCTTAACCCATTTTGTGTAAGGAACCGAGAAAGTAGCTAACTAAGCTTAGAATTTTGGTTTAAGGAAGATTTTTTCGGTCTTTTTTATAGTGCTGTTCGAAAATGCATCAATTTTTATCTGAAATATTAATATTTTTTTGTCAAAGATTAGAAAATTTTCCAAAATAGAAGATTTTAATTTTTCATATTTATATTTTTTATTTTTATAAGAATATTATGACATAATCCATTTATATTCATTATTAATGAATTGTTAAGTTTTAAAAAAACAAAACATTTTGCAATAAAATATTTTAACCAATATTTATAATGCAAATTCAATAAAATATACCAAAAATTTGGATTATTAATAGGGACCACCAACACTTGGAATGCTATTAAGATTGACATATAAATGAAATCGATTTGCTATACATTAAAACTGCTAATAGAGACCATCAATCCGATGGTTGAATTGATAAATAACTATAATGTTTGTAATGATGAGATCACAAGAGAGGACACAGAAATTTTGAGTTCTAGGATTTAAGGGAGATTAAATCTCCCCTCACTTTTGTAACAGTGTGCCAGCAACCTCATAACTCGTAACCTTTTGTTGTGTTTTGTTTACTTTTTTGACATTAAATAAATTCGTTTTTTTTACTATTATTTTATTTGTGCCTCTCTCATACTCATAGCGTAATAAACAAGCCTAAAAGAAATTGGGCTGTATGGACTTTAATTTAGTTTAGGGCTTTAATTTAATTTGGGCTTGGAATTCAATTTAGATTTCTGTTTAAAATTAAAATTGAAACAATAATGATGAGGGCTAATTTGTCATTTTCACATGGCAACGTATTATAATATCCCATAGGAGAATCCGATGGTCAATTTCTTATTGACGAAGCTGCTTGTGTCGTTTTATGTTATTTTTGCAATAACCCAATTTTCAATTTCACATGAAATTAGAGACCATCATATTGATTTTCATTAAAGAATCAATTAATTTCCCTAAACTATAATAAAATCAAAAGTAATTTATTTAAGTTACTTCTTATCTTATGTCATTACTCATATCTCATATCATTACATTATGTTTAACATAAATAAAAATAAAAAAATTTTATTATTATTTAAAATACTCAGTGCGTTGTAATAAAACAATCACCCTAAAAATGCATTCTCCAGCGTCAACGACTAATATAGGTTTTAAGCAATTAAATGCATCCATCAAATCAATATAAACAAACATGCTTCAAGTATTCAACTATCTCCTTTTTGTGTTACAAACAAACATGAATCACATTTCAGCTCATAAAAATTGAAAAACAAATTAAAACAACAACCCAAATTATATCACCAAATAAAAGATAGACATTCCAGTGTAATGACTAAAAACATGTAAATAGCCATAGAGCATAGGAGTACCATTTTTTCAAACCAATGGATTGGAATTAAGATTAGCCCAACCAATTTCAATTTCAACCGATCGGTTTTTTGGTTTCCAAAAGATATCGGACCGAAAACAAATGGATCTGGACAATTCTAATGACCTCAATGTCCAGGTTAGAAGTCCATCAAATTTCAAGATCTTTACGGTATGCATTTATTTCTCCTATCATTTCCCAGAAATAATTTTTCTGTTTTCTTGTAATTGTCAGGGACCATTTATTTGTGGTCTCAGCATGGCATCATTTAACTGAAAACAACAATTTATTGTTTCCAGATTGTTATATTCTTCCCTCTGCCTCCCTCTTCCATTTTTGTTCATTTTTTCTTTTGCTGTTTCATATTTCTGATCAATAGCTGTGTAACTGCTCAGCCAAAGAAGGTATTGGCATTTGAGGATACAAAACAAAGGGCATGGCAGTGGAAAAAGGCGATTGAGAGTCTTCAAAACCACTCTCAAAACCGGTGAAAATCTGTTCGTGGTTTTCACAAAAAAATTCTTTAATGTTACAATGCTGTAGAGAAATTTGGGGATTCTTAAAACAGTTGACATCCCTGAAAGATTATATATTTTGTGAAAGAGATTGAAGTTATGGATTCTGCTTCAGTCGGCTTCTTCAAGGTGCAGCAATACTACCTCAAGCTCTCTTCCAGTTTGCTTAGAACTGAGTTTGTGATGAGTTTTACTATCCATTTACTTTTGTAAGAAATTGATGTACAATGTATTCTCCTGATTTGCAGAGTTTGTAGAGGGCTAGGGTTCAGAACTTCTTTTCTGTATTTAACATTACACATGATCAATGAAAAGCTCATTGCCATGAAATCTGTCTCAATAATATTACCTTATTATTATTAATTTTCTCATTACTTCACATAGAAAATTTTAATATCAATCATATACTAAAAAAACTTAATAATTTGTATTGTTCCTAAGTTCAAAATAACCCTGGTAAGCCAACCAGGTATTGTTGTTTCTGTCTTTCAGACATTGCGTCGTTTAAATTTTTTTTTTTTTAATATATGTGAAGTTTAATCTCCTCCTATGTTTGCATTTGGGCCCATATTTTAGTTTTTTTTTTTTTAATATTTTACATGAATCTTAATTTGTTGCGGTTCATTCCGATTCGCTGCCGATTCGTACAATCCACTTTCGATTCAGGTTGCTCTCTGATTCATCCCTAAGATTGGTATCGATTCTAACAATACTGTTTAAACTTCTATTGAAGCCTGGTTAAACCTAATTAAAAAATGCCATGTCTTCTCTGTTGGACTTGGAAGATGTAACCCAGCTATTTGTCAGAAATTAAAAAAGTTGCAAGAAACTCTCATATAGACTTTCTCTACCAACCTTGTGATCGTTTTGGTCTATATAATTAATTTCAAATCTTGCATATTAGATCTACTATTTCTTTGGCATTAGTGTGGACTTAGTTATAAAATGAACATAGCAGAATTCAGGAATCAGAATCACGTGATAAGTGATAAATGTGGATGTTAGGTGAAATGTTTTTGAGTGAACTCCAAACAATTCTGTGTCAGACTCAGATGAGGTTTTTAATTCATTTGTCTTGCCTTGCAGTCTCCAAACTAGTGTAATACGAGGTTTTTAACCACCAGTTGAAAAATGACAATCATGTGCCTATTTTATTTACACTTGAAAGAAATCTGTTATTCTATTCAAACATGTGACAAATGATAATATAAAATCAAATTTTAATAATGGGAATATACTATTCAAAATCTTTTATGTCTGATCTTCTTTACTGAAAGAATTCGTCCATGAGAGACAGCTTCAGAAAGAAAATAATATATGAATTTATATAACAATTCTACAGTAATTCAATATTATATATAGGATTGTCAAATCCAGCTAAAAGACAACAGGGAACTCAGCCATGGCTGCAAGAAAACTGCACAATGCTTTACAATGCTATTGCTGGTTTTGATTTTCTTGCAAGTTATATTAGTGTATGCTGCTGTTTCATCAAAGACAAGAGTTTCTTGGATCAAAATCAAGGAAATTAACAAGATAGGGCCTTATATTGGTCTTTTCACTGTATATACACCTGAGGAGAATGCTTTCTTTGCAACCGGTGCTTTCATGCCTAATCCCAAGTACCCTTTTGTGGATCTTTCCGGTAAACTATTTCAGTAAAATATACTATTTATAGCTACTGATAGTGTATTTTGCAAGAGGAAGTAATATTGTGAAATTGCAGGAAGGAGATTCAGGGTGGGAACAACCTATGAGAAGAAAGTTATCGATGTTAGATGTGGGATTGGATTGGTAAATCTTGTACCTTTCTTATTTGTTCTCCTTTTCTTTTCTTTTACTCTTTTTGTTCATTAGGCTCTGATTTAGTTCGACATGTTTGGTTAGCTCCGGATTGGGAATAGGATGCAATTCTTGGAATAATTTTTTTTTTTTTTCTTTTTGGTTAATGAGAACTCCATTCTTTTTAATATTTTTTATTGGATAATTTCAAATATATACATGTATATTTATATTACCATGACTATGAGAGGTGAATCTTTCTGATATGAAAAAAAAATTTGCTGTTGGTTCAATCACGTGAATGCTGCTGCAGCAACACAACAAATGTTGGATCTGTTTGACATGACTGGCATTATTCATTTTGGCATATCTGGCAATTTAAGCAATTCTATGTTCATTGGAGATATTTCCATTCCAAAGAAATTTGCTAACACTGGCCTTTGGGATTGGCTGGTATGTATAAATCATTCCCTTTCTTTCTTCAGAGTACTGAAAAATGAGGATTCAAACTCGAGTCTTTGTCTAAGTTAGATATGCACTTACTACTACTAGGCTAAGCCGGCGACTGAAAATTACTATTATTTTCTTGAACCCAAAAGAATGCATCTTTTACATGTTCAGAATTTCTTGATTTTGCAGAACCCAAATGGAACTGTAAGCTCAAGTGATGTTGCTGAGATAAAGATTGGAAGCTACAATGTCCCTCAAGGAGATGGCTTGAATATGCTGGGAAAAATTGGATACAGCAATGAGCAATTTTTTTCTGTGAAGGAGGCTAATGCGGCGGAGCCACTGTTCTGGGCTGAAGTAAACCAGCATTGGCTTCATCTTGCTGCAAGCTTAGAGGTTAACCCTGCATGAAATTTTTGATTCCTTGATGTTTACTTTTTTGGTAGTTAAAAAGTGGATCCGCAGTACACAAGACTCTCTGCTTTTTTGAGTTTTAAGAATGACAACTTTAGGAATTTCATATACAATATCATATTTCATTATCAAAAGTTGTTTGAGATTTTTTTACTTAATCTTCGATACAGTTTCTTATTTTTTGATCTTTTTAATAATGGGTATGTAATGTTTTTAATTTTCAACTCAGGGGATGGAACTAGATAAATGTGTTAATTCAAGCTTGTGCCTGACACAAAAGCCAAAGCTAGTTGTTGGGCTTAAAGGATCAACAGCCAATATTTTTTTAGACAATGCAGCTTATACAGATTTCCTTTTCAAAACATTTGAGGCGTCAACTGCAGATATGGAGAGTTCTGCTGTAGTAATGGTAAGTTCCATTTTCTATAATTAATATGAGTATTTAGTTGTTCCGACACAATATAGTCTAACGGTAAATGTATATATAACTCGACCATAA
The DNA here is from genome assembly GCF_041381405.1 of Jatropha curcas. Taxonomy (NCBI): domain Eukaryota; kingdom Viridiplantae; phylum Streptophyta; class Magnoliopsida; order Malpighiales; family Euphorbiaceae; genus Jatropha; species Jatropha curcas. The sequence goes on from NC_143156.1 coordinate 26,963,287, forward strand.
ACCATACTATTTTCTGTTCATCAGACATGCTTGTCTAATGGCTTTCCCGTGCTCATGATTCGAGGAATGTCGGACTTAGCTGGAAGTCAATTAGGAGATAATTCGATTTATACATTTGGTTCACTTGCTGCTCTAAATACTGTCAAAGCTGTTCTTAAATTTATCAAAAAGCTTCCTGCAGGAGATGTTTTCAATTCTAGTTCAACATTGTAGTATTTGATTAGCATGGACAAATGCATTTCTAATAATTCTTTGAATCTTATCAATTGTTTTCTTATGGTTGTTGGTTCAACATGAATCATTTAAAAGGAAAGAGTTGACAGTTATCAAGAGGATCAATCTTATGATATAAAATTATTTTGGGATAAGATAATTATTATTGATGTGTCTATATTGAAATAAATACAATTTTAAATCTAAAGATTGATAATGTCATTCATATATTCTTATTATACTCTCTCTATCCACAAATACAAATTATGTTAATATAATTATTTTCGTCATAAATAAAAGTTGTTTTGAAAATATTTAGGAATAATTAATAAAGTTTTTTCAATTTTACCCTTGTTTATATTTAATGTGATAACTATCTCTATACTTTTCTAAGGGGTAACGTAGTCAAATTAATGAACATTTTGTTACAAATTTAGGAAAATAAATTGTTTTTTTATCATAAAAAGTCAGTGGCCCGAAGCTACCGGGCCAACGAGCCGAGAGCGGTGAGGGCCGCCTTAAACTACAATTCTCATACGGATGGAATCTTTTATAGGCGACAGCCTTAAAGCAATATTTATGTCTTATTACAGTTAATGTACCTTTTCAGCAGCAAACAATATAGATAATCAATTAATTCCTGATAAAAACTAATCTAACTCTCGCAATGGCGAGCCAATTTCCCACACCATATCATCTTCGTCTCTCTATGAGCTGCTGATTTCCCACTCCACATCATCTTCCTCTCTCTCTGAGCAGCAGATTCCCAACTCCATATCATCTGCCTCTCCCTCTGACCAGAATTCCAACTCTGTACTTACTTCCTCTCCACTGTCAAAATTTTCTTCATGGCTTGGACTATATATTTCTTCAAAATTCTGAAAAGCATACAAATTTTCTAAAGGTTTACCAAGTTGGAGTAATTCTTCTATTTCTTTCTCATGTACAATGCGTATCCCACACTTTTTGATTTCTGTTTCATTGAAAGTTAGCTTCACCTTGGTGGGACTTTGTTCTTCATAAGGATCAATCAAGTGATTGGGAATAAAGAAGAGGTAAAGATGGTCTGATCTCCAATCTTTGAGATGATAGGTGGGGCCAAAAACAAACTTGTTTTTACTATAAACTTCAAATTCACAAGTAGGTTCATCATCTTCAGTTATCACAACACAAACAACAAAACCTACAATGTTCCACCATTTTTCAGAAGAAGACAGGTATATTTTCAACGGACTGTTGAAACTCTGATAGTTGAACCAGTCGGCAATTTCACTTCCAGGTAAGTACATAGAGAAGCGAGGGAATGAATATGGTCTGTATGTATAAATTCCTTTCTGCATCAAGTTTATTACCTGTAATGTGTTAGTGCTTCAGAATAAAAAATTAACTGGCATAAAAAGAAAGCAATGATTTCAGAGCTAGACCTTGCGGCAAATTTTTTCAAACTGATCCATGTTTGTGCAGATTTCTTGTATCCTGAGCAGCCGACGGATTTTTAGAAACGAAAGCAGGAAACTTTTCAGCCATGCAAACGCCACCTTGATTGTCCCTTGCTTATCATTTAACTTGGAGCAGTATGAGAAATCTATCCGAAAATGCTTCACATTGGGTTTGTCAGACAAATTTGGAAGACTTTCCAAAGAAGTGCAGTTTTCCACATACAGACCTGCGATATTCGATGGAAGATCTGGTAATGACTGAAGCTTCTTGCAATTAGATAATTCAAGACAATGGAGTTGGGAAAGATGATGGATGCTTGAAGGTAACGTCATAAAATTGTTTCCACTTAGATTGAGACGTTCCAGCAAGGGGAAGCCACTAAGGTCATTAGGAATAGCTCCTTCAGGAAGATTGCAGTAACTAAGATCTAGTTCTTTCAAGAAGGGTAGAGCTGAAGGAAATGCCATAACCATAGGCTCTCGATTCTTCCAAGTCGAAGGCATCAACCATGACAGAAGATGGAAATTCCATTCCTTAGCTAATTCCAGTTGTTGCATACCAATTCCAGCTGCATCCAACACCTCCAAACAGTTCATATCCCCAAACATATTTGGAAGTTTCTTAAGTTTTGAACAGCCACGCAAGATAAGACTCTTAAGGGACTTTAAGTTACACATGCTGCTTGGAAGAGACACAAGGTTTCCGCAATTTTTCAGGTTAAGGAAAACAAGCCTTTTTAGAACTCCAATAGATCGGTGAACTTCATGAAGATTCTTACATCCTTCAAGATTCAACTCCTCAAGATTTGGGATCCCTCGGAAGTCCGGGGTCTCAATTAAACTTTCCGAGTAACTAAGATCAATGACCTTCAGCAACTTAATAGGCTACAACAAGATATACCAAAAAAATGAATAGATTATTTAATTACTAAGTAACATTGTGGTATAAAATTAAATCACGAATCACGCACCTTCATTGATCTCTTCCAAAGTTGTTCAATACTGCTGTGCTGCATATGGAGCTGGACAAGTTTATCTGGTTGAAAATTTGATGGAAAAGTTCTACATGGACATTTATACCATTCCAAATAACTTAATTCATTGGAAAGATATTCAACTTCCTGAGAGGTGGGTACACTTCGGAGTATAAGCAATCTCAGCTCTTTCATTCTGGAGAAAACTTTAGCACTTAAGTGTTGCTCTTCTTGTTTCCAAGAATGCAGGACTATAGCCTTAACTTGTTCTGTTTTCTGTCAATTGAGGGTATATAAAGAATAATATATAATTAGATACCTTGTTAATTACCGAATACTATAAAAAAAACAATAAGTATTACTTACCATGTCCTTTACTTGAACGTGATAGAGATCCTTGTCAAGCCATATTCTACTACGTAGGCTTGGGTCTTCGCGAGATTCTTTACGAACAATTTCTCTTCCCATCTCTTGAACCAAATCATGCATCCGCAAATATCCACTTAGTATAGTTATGAGAGATTTATCGATGAGTTCTCCTATTCCGCTTTCTGGGAAGAATCCACAGCTTTCTAGTACTTTTATCACATATTCTTTCTTCATTCCTTTGAAGAAACATGCAATATCAAGGAATATTTTTCTTGATACTTCATCAAGCACATCATAACTCAATTGAAGCTTGCTCAGAATTTTTTCATTTGGAATTTCTTTTAGTCTGTCTAATGTGCTGTTCCATTCCCTCGCAGATTTATCACACAAAGAGGAACCTATAATAGTAAGAGCTAAAGGGAGGCCATTGGCATATTTTACAAAATCGTTACAAAGCTCCACATATTCCTCCTTGTGTTGATTATTCTTGAAGGCCTTTGAGCAAAAGAGTTTAAAGGCATCATCCTGACTTAACTCCTCAACTCTGTATATTTCATCTGCTCCATGTTTTTTCAAGATATGTTCATCTCTTGTGGTTATGATGATCCTACTTCCAATACCAAACCGATGTTCATCCTTTTTTCCAATCAAAAACTCTAATTGCTCCACCTGATCAACATCATCAAGAATGGCTAAAATCTTTTTACGACACAACCTATTTCTTATTTCGTCAGTTCCTCTATAAGCATCATATATTTGTATGTCTTTATCCATCAATGTTGCAGATAGAAGTTGATTCTGTAAAGAAACTATACCATATTTTTCAGAAGATTCTCTAACATTTTCAAGAAAACAACTCCCTTCAAATTGACAATAAATATCCTTGTAAACAACACTAGAAATAGTTGTTTTACCTATTCCACCCATCCCACATATTCCTATAGTTTTAACTTTACTCAAGTTCCCTAAATCTAGATAATCATTTATTTTCTCCAACCTAGACTCCATTCCCACAAAATCCTTGGCAATGCTATGACTTGATCTTCTCAATTGGCTGAGTATGTCTTCAACAATATCTTGAATAAACTCCGACTCATCCCTGTAATGGCAGAGTCTCATATGTTCAACACAAACCCAATTACAAAGAAATCATATTTTGAATTAGTTTTTTCAAGATCAGTAAGAAAAAATAAAGTTTTCTCTTGTATTTTCTCTGTCTTTAAGAATAATTATAATTTTCATTCATATCATTGAGAACTTTTTTGTAGTAAAAGTCGCGTTTTACAACTGCTAATTAAATGTAATCAGATTGATCAAAAGCAGCAAGAACTTAATAACAATAGTAAAACAAAACAAGAATCTAATAATTAAAATGAAGCAGAAGTTGTCTGACCTGCCATTTAGATGCCATCCAGAGAGATTGGCCATCTCTGTTAATGCAACTCTATATTGTTGAACCTTCTCAATGTTGTCTTTGAAAAGTTTTTCATACTCTGTGAAGGGTTCTCCAAATTTACCAGCCTGTTTTCTCACTTCAGATGGACTCACATCATAGAAAATGGGCAAAACAGTCTGCCTTTCAGTTTTATTGCATTCAAAAATTTTTACAAGTTCATTCAAACACCATGTTGAATGAGCATAATTTTTAGAAAAAATAACGACCAAGATTCGTGAGTCACGTATTGCTTTAGGGAGCTGCTGAGGAACGGACTTTCCTTTTCGAAGCTCTCTATCATCCTTGAAGGTAATGATTCCTTTTCGACACAACTCTTTATACAGATGGCTAGTAAAGTTATTTCGAGTGTCTTCACCTCTGAAACTAAGGAACACATCATATCTCCACTGATGTTTAGAAGAAGAAGAAGCCATGAGAAAATTTACTTCTTTAAAAAAGATTTTTACTGATACTATGTTGTAGGCTTCTTTCTTCTAAACAATAGCAGGTATTTATCAGCTCTCTCTCTCACTCGGGCATGGCATCTTCTTGAAAATGGTTTTCTCTATAGTAAGTTGCCAAGAAATCTCAATTTGGCAAATTCATGGTAGTTTCCTGAGAAGGAATTTTCTGATGTTTTCTCTATAGCTGCTATTTTCTGCAATTGACGAAGGTAAACGCTGGAATATATAATTAATTAGGTGGAAGCACATGACCGGAAATATACAGCTTGCGGAAATAATAATGAAAAAAAAATTATTTGGGAGGGAGCCAACCTTTAACTGTCTCAAGTGACCTGTCGCATTTCCATTCCGAGAGACAAAAGAGCCTGAACCCATTTTGTGTAATGAACCGAGAAAGTAGCTAACTAAGCTTAGAATTTTGGTTTATGGAAGATTTTTTCGGTCTTTTTTATAGTGCTGTTCGAAAAAGAATCAATTTTTATCTGAAATATTAATATTTTCTGTAAATAAAAGATTTCAATTTTTCATATTTATATATATTTTTTTATTTTTATAAGAATATTATGACATAATCAATTTATATTGATTATTAATGAATTGTTAAGTTTTAAAAAAACAAAACATTTTGCAATAAAATATTTTAAGCAATATTTATAATGCAAATTCAATAAAATATACCAAAAATTTGGATTACTAATAGGGACCACCAACACTTGAAATGTTATTAAGAGTGAAATATAAATGAAATCAATTTGCTATACATTAAAACGGCTAATAAAGACCTATCAATCTGGTGGTCGAAGTGAGAAATAACTACAATGTAACAGCTTGCCAGCAACATCAATTTGTTTAAAATTGAAGAGGTATGAGCAAGTAACATCACTCATTACACAAATGGAATTAATACAAAGTTTCATTTTATATATCACTAAAGTGCACATATTATTTTTTATTTTAATATGAAAGATAAATAAAAGTATTAATTAATATAATAATAAAAATCATTTATTAAAAAACAAATGTATAAGGGAGTCACTTAATTCTTTAAGATCAAGTACAGTCAGGTGCATACTTACCGGTCTCCGAGTTGCACATAAAATAAAATAGAACGAAAAAGTCATCTAAGAGGAAACGAAGTTAGTTTACAATTCTAGGCAATAACCAGCCACCCCATAGTTCGCCATCTGCGATCTGCAATTTCTCGCAAACACGCACAGAACCCATTATTCTTCTCGTGCAATTCTGACAGTCTCCCTCTGTGCAGTAATTTAATAAAAGGGGACAGCTATGACGCTTTCCCGGCTTCGACATCCGGTGATCTCGCGCGCCCCTTCTCTCTTGAGAGCTCGGTTTCTCTCCACCTACCCTTCTTCTGGATCACTTGCTCGGTACTTTCCGTTCTCATATAGTTATACATGCACTGGCACATATACTTCAATATTTAAGTACGTGTGCAGTTTTCCTTATGATCATATTAATACAAGCAATAAAGTATTAACCTTTTGTATTAGACAATGCAATTAATGTGCATTTGATTGGTTTTGCTTTTGGGGAGTGGTGATTTTGAGTGGATTTTGGTCAAAATCACATATTATGTGAAAATTGTATTTGGAAAGATGAAAAATGAATTACAAGTGGTTTGAGTGTTTATGTATACGAGTCTATATTTTGGAATTGATTTAGTTTACTAAAAGTTAAAACCTTTCCCTAATTATGGGATGGTGTTTGTGTTTAACTTAGGAAGTGAAATGTTGGGGGAAGAATGATTGAGGAGAACTTTCCAGTAATTGGATCAAATTCTACTGATAACAAATTTTATATGGAAACTGGATGGGAGATTGAACTGCTTAAGCAGATTCTTGAATTAATATTGTTTCAAATGGAAAACTTCATCTCAGACAGAACTTGCATCCCTGCCTTTTGCTTCCTCGTAAAATGTGGAACAGATGCTTTCCGCAACTTTCCAAATTTGCTCCACTATACTTATTCTAATGGCATCTCATTTGTCAAATAGAAATGATATGTTAGCTAGGCATGAGGCAGCAAAAATTCCATTTAAAGTTCTTGCTGTTTCACAGTTGATTTGTTCTTACCAAGATGACTTTGTAGGGTCCCAATGATTAGAGAATATTGACTTTGATGCTTCTATTGTCTGCTATAAATGTTACTAACTCATTAACCCTTTGTGAATAATACTGGATGATATACTATGAATTCTAGTTTCACTTATATGATAATAGTTCTAATATCCTTGCTTATTGTCGACTTGATGCAGTTGTTCTAATGCTAAAAACTCTTGTGTGGACAGCAATGGCTCTTTTTTAAGGTTAGTGTCCATTAACTGTTCCATTATCATTCTAAAAACCTGCTACTGCTGCTTTACATGGTTCTATTGCTCTTACATCAAACTTTGCTAAATAAATTTTGGGACTGTTACTAATATAGTTGTTTCCTTTAAAAGGAATCAGCCTTTTTCTTTGATATGATATGAACCCCTTGTTTTGATTACCACAAAACGAAAATTGTCCAAAGTCATACTAGACAAAGTGGAAAGCTCTGGCACATCCATTCAATAACAAATAACATTTATTGAGACTGTTTCTGTATTATAATTTAGTCTAGTTAGAGACAACAAAATTTCTGGTGATTGAGTTTCAAGCAATGTTGGGTTTGGTTGCTTAGTTCATGTTTTTTCACCCTTCACAAATTCAATGCCATTTAGATTATGGTGCATGCATTAAGTTAACTGTCTTTGGTTTCTTATTCCTCTATACAAACCAGTCTATCCCTATTTATTCTTTCTTTGTTTGTTTCTTTATGCTGGAAATTCACTTATGATAATGTTCATCAGGCCTGCTACCTTATCCATGATTGCTGGAGTAGATGATAATTCTTTGAAGCAAAAGGTCAGTATTCAGTTTTCAGTTCTACCAATATTGGTATGTCTGTTTTTAATGTTTTCTTTCATTTTGCAGTGGCGAATTGGTTTTCGAAATTTCTCATCTGCAGGTACATATCATCTTCCTGTGATTAGCAAACACTCCATATTTATGTTTCTATCTCTGGGATAGTGTCAGCTGTTTGGCTGTTCTTAAAGGAACTTTCTTGGTTGCACCTTCATTATCTCTTTACCTACTGGATTTGTTGCATTTGAATTACTGAAGCCAGTAATTATATGATCTTATTTAAGTCATCACGGCTGGTGTAAAGTTCTCAATTGCATTAGCTCTCACATGTCCTATTAGTAGCAGTAGGATCTTTAATAATTGTTGTTAACTATAGATTGTATTTTGGTGTAGCATGAAAGACAATTATGTCTATTGAACTGGTGAAATTTTTTGAAGTATGCTCTCAAGATATATCAATTAGTACTTGTCCACCTTGCTGGGACATAAGTGGAAGGATGTTACTATTTTGGTGTCGCAATTATAATGGTAATAAAATTTGGATTGCCCTGAGACAAGACTTAAATCACCTGTATCTTGTGCCCTGCACAATTTTTTTGTCGCAATGGTAATCAATTTTTCAATTGGAAGCAAGTATTGAATAAACACTATGGGGATGGGAGTTCATGTTGCGTGATGGGAGTTCATGTTGCGTGAAGTGAAATTTTGGATGTGCATAAGTTATCAGCCGCTATGAGCATATAGCTTATCTTAAACTCTAGTATGGAGTCCCTGGGTGGAGCTCAATACATGCATCTTCAAAAATTAGTTTTCGTCTTCTATGTAGGGTTTTGGGTTTTTTTGCTTTTTGGAACTTTTTTTTTTTTTGAGCAAAAGAAAAAAAGGGAAAAGAGGGAAGGGGGGAGGGTGTTGGTTGCTGGGTTCACATGTAATCCAACTCAATTGGGGGCTTTATTTTTGTACCTTTTCTTTTGGTATATTGCTTGAAGTTGTATGTTCAGTTTTCTTTAGTAGGTTTCTTATTGTCCTCATGATGCTCTCTTCATTTCATCCTCGATAAAATTTCTTTTGTTTAGAAGGAAAATTCTTGTTGAAATCTTGTCAATTATAAGTATACATTTGTAAGATTTTCTCGTTTCTTATTCAAGGTTTGATCTTTGTTGTATTTTGTTACTATTCTTTTGGTGAATCTGGTCTTATATGAGTATATTTATAATTTCGAATTAACATGGCCTCAATCCCTCTCTAGCTGTGTCAACTACATGGATTCTTCTTCTCTACTGCTCTATCTAGAGCCATATTTTGTGCTATCAGTTGAGATATCTCTTCTCCCTTTCTCTTTTCTGCCTGAATCTGCTCCCTTTCTCCGCTCTAGTGATCTGCAGACATATTATGGATATTGTCTAAACATCTTAACCACCCTCCCTCAGATTGCCCTGAATGTGCCACATCAATATATTTATGACATTTATGCTTTTTGATATTATGTAGACCCCCACATGCCCCAGTAGGCAAATATGATATTTAGTAATGGAGGATGCTCAAATGGGAAGAGTTCGACTTAGAACTACTTGGCGGGAAGTCGTAGCTAAGAATCTACTGTCTTTAGATATTAGTGAGGACATGGCTATGAACAGAATAAATGGAGGCAAAAGATTCATGTAGCAAACCCCAACTAGTTTGCTTTGCTTTACATGAATATTGGTATATCAAATGTTTTTCAAATTCCTCTGTAAGATTTTTTTTTTTGTCCGGAGTTGTTTTTTCTTTTGCATGGATATTAACCTGATCAGAGCAGATATTTGAAACAAAGGATTGATATAGCCTTCCACAACAAGTTTGGGATTAAGGCATGGTTGCTGTTGTTGTGGTTAAAGGGCTGTTTTCTATGAATAGTATTGTTTGTCATTGGTTCTTATGTGCATATTTATCACTAATCGCTGTTATTTCAGAGCCTCCATCCCATATGGTCATTGGAATGCCAGCTTTGTCTCCTACAATGGTAAGATAATGTAATATCAAACAGTTCTTTATCTTTTCTTTGGACTTTTTCTCTTCTGCAATGCTATGTTCCTTTTTTTCCCCTGTTTTGCAGACTCAAGGTAACATAGCAAAATGGAGGAAGAAAGAAGGAGATAAGGTGAGTTTTATTTAAAGGTGACTGAATCAGGGAGAATATGTTGATTGCATCCCTATTCGCTCATTCTGCATTGTTGAACCAATCTGACAGATAGAAATGGGGGATGTACTGTGTGAGATAGAGACAGATAAAGCTACACTTGAATTTGAAAGTCTTGAAGAAGGGTACGTTCTGTTCTTTCTACCCTTTCCTTTTTCTTTATAATTTTTTATCTCTCCTTTTTCCATGTAGTAACCTGATTTCTCTCTTTTTTTATTTTTTTTTATTTTTTTATTTATTTATTTTTTTTTTTTTTTTGCCTCTTGTTAACAATGACATTCCACTTTGTGGACACATTGCTTTTTTGAATGCTCATTTGCTTCAGAATTTTCTTGGTCTTGCAATTATTCTCCTTTTCAAAATTTTGGTACATACTTACTTGCACTTGTTTTGGACTAGAGAGCACCACATTAGCTACCTTTTTCTCCCCAGTTTGAAACTTTCATGGAATTGCTTTTCTATTCACTTATGTATTCTACCACTTCAGGTTTTTGGCAAAGATCTTGGTGCCTGAAGGTTCAAAGGATGTGCCTGTAGGACAGCCCATTGCCATAACGGTAAATTATGGTAGACTAAAAACTTGTTTGAACTTTTCTTTTATTACTTGAAAAAGACCTTGCATTTGTATGCTTATTTTACGTTAAAATTATTTTTAATATATACTTGCCCACAAATTCTGTTGAGAGTATCAATTATTCAGTTAACAGGCTGTTAACACTGTTTTGATGGTCTCACAAGGTTGAGGATGCAGATGACATCCAAAATGTCCCTGCAACCATTTACAGTGGATCAGATGTTGAGGAAAAATCGTCTAACCAGGATGCCAAAATTGAAGACAAGGGAACTGGCTCTATTAAGATTAATGCTTCTGAACTTCCTCCTCATACTGTTCTTGGAATGCCTGCATTATCACCAACAATGGTAAGAAAGTATGGACTAGGACATGCAATGTGTGTGGCTCCATTCTGCTGATTTTCTCTTTTCCCACAAAATCTAATTGCTTTTCTCTGTTCATGCTCAGAACCAAGGCAATATTGCCAAGTGGAGGAAAAAGGAAGGAGATAAGGTTTGTTTGGCGAAGTTGTAGGTTCATCGCTAAATTCCTTTCTGTCTGTCATCTACTAATTGATCAAATCATCATGCTTTGTTCTCTTGGCACTTCTCTTTTTCTCAACAGATAGAAGTGGGTGATGTCATATGTGAGATAGAGACAGACAAGGCCACCCTTGAATTTGAAAGCCTTGAAGAGGGGTAATAATTCTATTACGTTGGAGATTATTTGTTGCTATTAACTTGGAAGGTAACTGTTATAAAAGAGTACAATCTGCTGATAACTCAAATGGGAGTTAATGTGATTGGATCAAGTTACATATAAGTCTAAGGCCTATTTAATTTGACGAAGTGAAATGCTCTAAAGCATATTTATGTTCATGGTTTGACTATCCTATACACTATCAGATTAGTGGGTACTCAATAAACAGCAGACATATACACGTACCATAAAGGAAGTTCATAAAGAAATGTTTTCCAAAGCAATGGACCTGGAATTTTATGTGCATTAAGTTGGGAAAGACAAGGGAAAATTATTTGGCACAGATTTTCATAAAATCCTCAACTTAAATGTTCATTTCAATGTGTTTTCTTTTATTTGGTACTTTGGTCGAATGTTTAGCTAAAGGGAGATATTCCTCTGGTTAAAAGAATGGATGGATGTCTCCTAGCAAGCAGCACACGGTAAAGGGGTCTCTTCCTTGAATGGACCTCCATATTCTGTAAGGAGACATTCAAAGGAAAAGGCATTTTCTTCCTACTGTGAAAATAAAATTGTTACTGAAACTTGTCTGTTTGGTGTTTTTTTTTTTGTCTGTCTTATGGAAACACTTCCTCCAATATTTCTGATATCTTTCTATTCTTTACTTTGGTGGTAAAGAGATTGATTCAAGTTCAAGAAAGGTTTCTGTTGAGGACGGTAAAATTTCACATGGTGAGAAAAAGAGAAGGGGGGGGGGGGGGGGTAGATGACTAGGAACCCACTGGAGAAGTGCATTCCAGAAAAATTTTTTGTCTCTGCTTTATAGAGCTCTTCTTTCTAAGTGGTTTTGGAGATCCATTGTTGAAAGGAATTATCTTCAGAAAAAGGTTATTGGCTTCTGTCAAACTTGACTGGATCACAATGGTTGGGTTTTGTAGGAAGTGGACATTTAAGGGTCTTTTTTAATATGGCATGATCTTGGTACAGAGACGCTCTTCTAAAATCTGAACTTCCAGGTCTTATGATGGTGTGGATATGGAGTTTTGAGAGAGTATTGAGTAATTATATGTTCATATCTATGGATTATATGTTGGAAAAATATCTTCCTGAGAAACTGTCAAGATTAGGATTCAAAGATTCTTATTTTGTTTTCTTGTATGGTTGTAAATGTGCAGTTAGATGAAGTAGTTGCAAAGCATGATGTATTGATTTGATGACAATACCATGATACTTATCATTGGATCCTTTTAAAAAATCTGGGTAGTATAGGGATGACTAAACCTGGAGCTCAGTTTGGAAGGCTTGTGTCTGGAAAGTAAAACAGTAGAGGATCCTCATCATGGAAAGCCTTTAGGGAAAAGGAAAAGATCATGGTCAATAAATGATATGTTAAAGAATATGGCTGAATCTCTAATTCATAAAAACTGAATGGTTTATGCATGTGTTTGAAATGTTTTTGTGATAGACTTTTTTTAATGGCATCACTCTTTCAATAGAAAATCACGTGCAGAGAATTTGTATGCATATAGCGCAGAACAAAAAAGCCTTGGAATATGTTCTGGAGAGAAGAGATATAGAGGGAGAGAGATTTTTGAGAGGGAGATTTTCTCTGGGACAATAGTTGGCTATGTGTTGGCTTTATGCTTAGATTTTCAGTTCAGTAGGCTGCCGGAATGGATATGCTAGATGGTTTAGATCTAGTGACTTTTTGTGTTGTAACTGATCCCCATTTTGTAAATGGGTTGTTGCTCTTGGTGTCTTTCTTTTTAAAGAATAACCTCTTTACTTATTAATAATATTTATGATAAAATCAGTTCAAATTGATTTTGAATGTTATGATTGATTTATTGCAGTCTTAATTGGAAATTCCATGCAGGTATTTAGCAAAGATATTGGCACCTGAAGGTTCAAAGGACGTGGCTGTTGGAGAACCAATTGCAGTCACAGTATGTTTCATATGATGAATTAATTTTTTAAGGTGTCTGAAGTAATGATGTGATTGGTTTCTTATTACTTAAAGTAGTGGGTACTCTTCATGAGCTACAGTTGTGAAATACATGTTCAATTTGTGCACACATCTTAATTTCACTTGTCTGTAATTCATGTTGAGCTTTTTGAGTGACTAGTTTGTCTGAGGTGGTGAGGATCATTGATGACGTTGTTTCACCAGGTTGAAAATCCAGATGATATTGAAACTGTAAAGACCAATGTTAGTGTTAGCAAGGAGGTCAAGGAAGAAAAATTGAGCCAAGGTGATTCAAAGGATGAAGGTAGAGAAGAGAAAACAAGTTTTAAAAGGATCAGCCCCTCTGCCAAGTTGCTGATTTCACAGTATGGATTGGATTCATCATTGTTAAAGGCAACAGGTCATCGTGGCACTCTTCTAAAGAGTGATGTTCTGGCTGCAATTAAGTCAGGAAAGGGATCAAGAAAACCTTCACCAACGGATAAAGCTGCTCCATCTGCTAAGACTGGCCCACAATCTTCAACCACAACTTTTCCAGAATCCCACTCACAACAGTCAGATTCTTTTGAAGATTTGCCAAATACTCAAATTCGCAAGGTAGATTTGAATAACTGGAATATAGTTACTTTTAAGTTTTAAGTTAAACACAAGTTTTTTATCTTCTCGAGGTCAAAATTTTGACGAGTTTCAGACAGCTTTAGACTTTGTCTTTGTACCATTGCTTTGTATAAATCTCTCAAATCCTAGAATAAAATGAAGCATCCATGTAAAACAAGTAATTTTTTATATGTTTATCAATATAGATGTTGCATAAAAACAAAGAATAACTTTTTATGGATTTTGTCATGCATAGCTTTGTGTCTAAAAAACATGTAAGAAGTGTATGTAAGCCATTCTTACTCATGTCATCTGGTAGCACTTTCCATATGATTTGTAGCATGCTTATATTAGCACATGAATTTTCTTTGTTGCTGCATCATATGAGTTCCTTGGTCAATTATCTATCTGTTGGGCTGGCACATTACTTATATATACATTTAATTTCTTATTACTTTTTTCCCTTTATGACTATTAGAATGTTACTTTTTCAGATAAGCAAATTTATCTGGGTTGTTGTTTTGCATTTGTTATCACGTCTTGTTTTGGTGTTGCTAGCTGTAACATGAGTATTAACATATGCATTGATGTACTTTCTGATGTTTGGAATAGAAGTTCAGTGCAGTTGTATTGAGATTCTGTGTTGTATAGTTGTAGTGGATTTTGCTGTCACCTATTTCTAGTTGCTCTCCTTTTCAAAGCTTGTGGATGTTTTAGAGGTTTTCCTCTTTTCTATTTCTTTATTATTATTTCTTTTTTGGGTTGGGTGGGTGGGTATTGCATGCATTCTTCCCATTGTTGGATTGGGTCCTTCCGTCCTTTCAGTAATTTTTATATGGAAGAAAATTTTGCTACATCTGTCTTAAAAAAATTAGGTTGGCATGAAGCACTCTATGCTCAACAACTAATGATGATTTTGCAGGTTATTGCTAAAAGATTATTGGAATCAAAACAGACCACACCACATTTATATTTAATGACAGGTTGTGAGGATTCCATAATGTAATTTATATCTCTTACCATTATACATTCCATATTCTAATTTATCAACTGTCTATCAGATGTTATACTGGATCCTCTTCTTTCATTCAGAAAGGAGCTAAAAGGTATAAAAGTTTGAAATTTGGCTTGTTACTTCATTTCTCTGGATGCCAATAATTTTTGGCAGGTTGATCATGCATCGGTGCTTCCTCAATTTGCAGAGAAACATGATATTAAAGTGTCAGTGAATGACATTGTCATCAAAGCTGTTGCAATCGCTTTGAGAAATATACCAGATGCTAATGGTAAGATACATGATAAATTCTTTTTAGATATTATTCCAGATAGAATACTCAATGCACAGATATTTTATAAACCGAGAATTGATAGCTAAACAGGAGCATTATCAATCATAGCAACCCATGTATGTTTGTTTTACACATTGCTAAATTTAGTTGGTCAATTGGAAATCAGCTAATGCTATGACAAAATCTTCGGTGTTGACTTTGATGGGACACGCTTTTGTTCTGGTGGAACCGGTCTGTGAGTTATAAATGGAATGCAGCCCTCCAAAGTCTGAATTCTTGTTAGAGCATCTCATATGGTGCCTATGCAATTATCAACTAGGGAATTGAACAGCTCTTTGCTCCCACTTCATTATCGGATAGATAGTAAATGCTTGGGTAAATAATATAGATGTCTCATATGATAATGGCAATTAAAGTATATAAAGGTCTTGGCAGAAATGACAGTTGAACTTTGAGTAAGAATTTGTCTCCAGGGCCTTTTTCAATTGAAGCTATCTGTATTTTGGATTTCATTGAATTATTTTTGGTTCTTCCTTCCCAATACTCTGACAAACTTACTGTATCTGTATTCATTGCTGGTACTGAATATTGATTACATCAATGCGTTGCAGCATACTGGAATACTGAGAAAGAGGAAGTAATTTTGTGTGATTCTGTTGACATATCAATAGCAGTTGCCACTGAGAAGGTATTTTTTTGATAGTAATCCACTGATCTACATGCGTAGGAAATATCTGGCTTCATAATATCTTACTTTACAGGGCCTGATGACTCCTATTGTTAGGAATGCAGACCAGAAGTCCATTTCCTCAATCTCCTCGGAGGTACATGGGCAAATTTGATATTTCAGTTTTATTTCTTTATGTAATTGTGCAGAAGCCATCACTAGAAAAGATAAAGGAATGCAGTGAGCTCTTTATCATGTTGGCTCTTAATATCAAGGGAACATCTTCTCAAACATAAATAGAAAATAAACAAATGAAAATTAAAAAAAAAAAAAATCAAGGGAACAGCTGTCAGCTTCTGTATTGTTACTCCTTACACATGTCATATGTATTTATCGGAAATTACTTATATGGAATATCAGGAATATTTATCACCCTCTCCTCACAAGAAAATGAATTTCAGGTCATTTTTTAACCCAGACGAAGAACTCGTTGTCTGTACATTGTTTTCCCTCTCCATATTAAGTTTTTACCAATTTACTACTTTTTGAAGATTTAACTAGTTGATTTTTCTTCCAATCGTCATCTTATTCCCAGCAAGAAGCTTTTTAATTTATTCCAAAATTAAGTTAGAAATTTTAATTTAAATTGTAAGGATTTGTATCATATTAATACTATTAACATGGACCTTTAGGTTAAGCAACTAGCTGAAAAAGCTCGAGCAGGGAAGCTTGCACCGAATGAGTTTCAAGGAGGTACTTTCAGGTATCGATATCTATATTATCTTTGTATCCACTACCTAACTCCCTCCTTTCCATTTTCAAAAATAGAAAACATAAAAAATTATCTTCCTTGTTGATCATTATGCAGTATTTCAAATCTGGGAATGTATCCAGTGGACCAATTTGCTGCAATCATAAATCCCCCCCAGGTTGTTTTCTCTTTCACTACATGCATGCATAACTTAGGATTCTTCAAACAAACCAATAACACTTGGTTTCTTCAATTATCTTTACTTGGCATGAAAAAGGTGTGCTATCTGAACTTCTCTCCAAGAAGCCAAGACCTTGTTGCACTTGGACCCTGAAAAAGTAAAGCTTAATTACAAAAAGAAAATTTCAACTTCAGCGCTTCTTGAAATTTTTTCATAAACTTTCAATTTTTGCAATTTTATGATGCACCTTTTAAATTTTTGCAATTCTCTCACTGTTCTAATTTTAAGGCAAAATCAAGCCTGAATTTGCTGATGTGGTAAGTTTGGACTTTTCCCCTTTGTTGTACATCTTGTGGAAAACTTAATATAATAAAATATTTCATGCCAAAGCATAATTTTGGGCTCCATAGCATAAATCAACCAAAAAATCGGAGTAGCAAATTTAGGTGTACTTTTGCCTCTGGATTTGTGATGGAACTGCAAACCCTTAATAAGATGCCGATAATATTGCCAAAATAAAATTCATGATAAAATTACAGGACACTGAATTGAAGCTTTTTTTTTTTTTTTTTTTTTGTAAAGCCAAAAATAACATTGACCAAGTGTTTTTATCTCTGTAAGAAAACCATAATGATATTTCATTATTATGATTGTTCTTTTTTCTTTTTTCTTAATTGACTGTCATTGTTTTCTGTCCATGTTAAAAAATTTTCTATACAAAATTTCAGGCTGGCATCCTGGCTGTTGGTAGAGGGAACAAGGTCGTCGAACCCCTGCTTGGAAGTGATGGTAAGTATCTCATGCTTGTAGACTCTACCCTGTAATTTTAGATGTTTTTGAATGAGTAATGAGGTAACATGGATTTACTTTCTACCAGGGATTGAGAGGCCTGCAGTGGTCAACAAAATGAACTTGACTTTATCTGCTGATCATCGAGTTTTTGATGGCAAAGTTGGAGGTCTGTAGAATGCTGTAAATTTTACTTATATTCAAAATTGGGAGGTAGACTTTAAAATGCGAATGTTTATCACTAGAGAATATTGAGGTTTTGATTCCTTGAGTCTAGTCTCCTGCTTAATTTGACCGGTAACCTACATTATATCATTCTATCAGGATATCATCATGAATGCAGGGTAAACTGATATACCCCTAGCAGTAGTTAATTGGATATTTTTCATCCGAATATGTTAATGTGATGCAATTGTGTAAAGAAAGAGGTATAGTATGGATAATTGTTGACCATAGTGAGCTTGTCTGCCAGTTAAACTTACATTTGGGAAGTCGAGATAATTAGATTCGTGGTAGGGTTGTATTTGGAGTTCCCTTGTTTGAGTTTAAAGCTATTTATTCTCTTTGCAGGTGCTTTTCTCTCAGCTTTGCGTTCCAATTTCAGTGATATCAGGAGACTTCTTCTATAGAGGCAAACGAACTAACAATTGGGTTTTACAGTATTAGCCATCCTGAGGATATCCGGAAGCTAATTATGAATTTTTCATGGCACTGTGCCAATTTGTTCAAGGGATAACTTTTGCCATTACAGTTGGTTGTGCCATACCATTTTACAAAATTTTGCCATTTGATGAATTATTTCTGTTAATAGTTAGAACTGACGGTTCAGGTGTTAATTCCTGCAAGATTTCACTGTTTCTCTGAAAATCTTGCTGCAATTTCATGTTCATCTCAATAAGAATAATGTATGAGAAAATAAAGTAAATTATACACTGTTTGATTATTAAACTGCTTGTTCTTCATTGACGATCTGCGAGTATACTTCTGTTATGTCTTCGTTCTGTGATGTGTTTGCTGATTGCTTTAATACTTAAACCAAATCATTACCAGGCCACTGGCTCAAAAATCCTTTTTGCTTTTGGGGGATTACTTAGAAAGCAGGTGCGATACATCATCAGACAGTAACACTGGCTTGGTTTCAATTTAGCTTGTGTTTGATTAAATCCTAGAATTGGAAATGAAATATAGTTAGTGAAGTAGGACGTCCATTTCTTTTTTGGTTCACAAGCAATTTAAAATGTTTTGGATAGTTGTATCTGGGAGTATATTTTGTTATTTAAAATAATTATATTGAAATAATATCTACTTAAAAAAAACTCATATACAAATAAAAAAAATGTTATTTAATTAAAATTTGTTGAACCCAGACTTTTGTTTCTATTGTCGTTCCATTTCCATGACAAACCAAATGTACTCTAAAAGAAACAGCTTGAAACAAATTGCAGATTATGAGCATATGGGTTCTTTGCTGGAATGAAAGTACAAAATGATTCTGTCCAATAGCGAGGTGAAAAAATTAATTGGGAAAGATAAGTTCTCAATAAGTGTTTAGCCAGGTTCTTGAAAACAATTGCATAATTATAATACTGGCAATTGAATCCATCTCAGTATGCTTACGCAAATGCCAGTATGATTCATGTTCTCAATAGTTAATAATAAGTTTCTATGAGAAAAAAGAATTGGTTACCATCCACATTTAATCCGTGGGTTGATGTCTTTGACAGCTAGTGGTTCATACCATTGAGGGCCAAATCCTGCAGCCTTCCTTGCTTCCTCGTTAAAGGGCGGCTTTAAGGGTCCTCTGAAGTGTGTTCTCACTATAGCATGAAACTTCTTGATAATCTCTTCATTCTCCTCTACTGTGATTCCACTTTGTCTATCCGAGCTGCCTTGAGATGCTAAGCTGTCACCAATAGCTGGATTTTTAGACCTCAAACATAGATATTTAAACCACTTGACTCCAGCAGCACAATGAGTAATCTCTTCAGGGTAAATTACTTTCTCCAGTAAATCAGCTGTTTCCTTGTCACCTCCATTGCGAAACCGAGAAATAGTAGTAGGCAGCACATCAATTCCCCTCGCCTGCATTTAATCTACTCATTCATCAAACAAGGATATACACACGAAATATTCAAATAATATAGATTAAGGTAAGATTTAGATGTTGCCAGGCCCAGAAAGTTTAAACCAACTATTATCTATTTTATCTTCTCCAACTAGATCAATTCAAAAAACTTAGTACTGGTATTGTCCGAGAGCAATTATATGAGTTTGTAATCCAATTTATAGCACTAAGCCTACTTAGGCCAACGAACTCCTTCGCAGTACAGCTGCCAAAACGTAGCCCATAAAAAGCCTAGATGTTTTCTCCAAAGCACAAAGAGGTGCACCAAATAAATGAATTGCAAACATCCACAAGATAAGGAACACCAGCAAATCATAATGCCAATGATAAACATAATTTTCTTAACTGAACCTTAACCACATATATTCCTTTTTATAACACAGCCATTGGCCACATGGCTTTATAAAAAACATGAATTCCCATATTGCAGGGTTGAAGTGAAGGCATAAACACGCACCTCATGAACACAATGTTCTATTGCTAAACGTGCCAATAGGTCCTCAGATGTAGC
The DNA here is from genome assembly GCF_041381405.1 of Jatropha curcas. NCBI lineage: Eukaryota > Viridiplantae > Streptophyta > Magnoliopsida > Malpighiales > Euphorbiaceae > Jatropha > Jatropha curcas. The sequence goes on from NC_143156.1 coordinate 26,983,394, forward strand.
AATAGAAGACTCCCATAGGCCATCATGAGCTGGTAATGCTCCATAAGAAGAACCTAATTCCTCAAGCCGTTTTCCAAGGAGAGTGAAGTGCCTGCCCTCATCTTGAGCAACCTTCACAAAGTCTGTAAAAAATTCTCTTGGCATTGATTCTTGCTTACCAAAACGAGCAATTATATCCTACAATGAAGTCATGAGTCCGCTGAGTATTCAAATAAAACACAAAAAGAAAATAATTATACTCATTTTTTAAAAGCTACATGTAGCATCAGATAAAACGAAGCCTCAATCGACCAAAAAAAAGGTTGAACCATAGTGCGTTTTTTGAAATTATATCACAAACTTTTAATTTGGTTATTTCATTAAAAATATTTCTTTTTTTTTTTTTTTCAATTCTATCACTAATCCAATCTCAATTAAATTAGGCCTGGATCATTGATAGAATAGCAAAAATTAGAAAGCTCCTTTATGAATTTTCTGAAATTAAAAATTTGCTATACAATTGCAAAAAATGCTGAATTTCAAGTTCCTTTTCTTTGTATGTTCTGCAAAAGCACCACCAAGATTCATTACATTATTCATGAATTCGATATTTTAGTTCAAATTGAAGGTGACACAACATGAGACAATAGATCCCGATTCAACTCTTTTGCACATATATTGGGTATGATACAACGCCCAAAGTGTTTATTTGCATGCGAAAAGGACTGCACAAAATCATAGCCGTAACACGAAGGACAAGCACATGACTTAAAAGAGTTGAGACATGCATACGTTTATCTTAAAAGAGTGTGGGCGTAAAGATAATCAAAAATAAAATGCAAAAGCAAAATGGTGAATAGACAAAATAATCTCACATTGCCAAATGGAGTTTAAGTGTTCATTTAGTTACCATCCCAGGAAGCATCAAACGCAACAACTTAAGAGAACAATTAAGATCATGAGCTAAAATTGACTCCAAATTTAGTATTGCAATAAAAAGAAAAAGAAAGCAAGGAAAAAAAAAGTACCCAAGACAAGTCAATAGCCCAACTTTCAATATGGACAAGACTATGCACAATGGCCTGCCTACTCTGCAAGCTACCAGCTTTTCCAAGCTTTGGCATTAAACCTGGCGCCAGCAACTTAACCTGCATCAAAATTTTGGATTCTTCAGGCATTTCATCGAACATAATATGAAGATAAAACAAATGCAAGCACATGTACGAAAAAAAGACTTTAAGCATACATTGGTGAGCCTGGCGGGACGATCAGGTACAGGAAGATCCACAGAATGATGGTAGGTCTGAGAAATGGTTCCTTGCAGCCATCGGGAAGCGATGAAGTCACCTAACTTGGCCTTCTCAAATGGGTCCGCCGTGTTAAGTACCCTTAAAGCAGCTTCCACTAACGTCTCGGTTTCTGATTCTGGTGGCGGGCTCATCTCTCTGCCCACCGGCGCTATCGTTCACACAATTGCCGCTTGATACTTGCACAGTTGCAGTAATGCAAAGTACATTGCATGAAGGGGAAAGAGCAGAACTTTCCAATGGTGCCCTGCTCTGAAGTAAAAAAACGGTGTTGTAGATAATTGCTTATCCAAAACTTTTCACTTTGTTCCCATCGATTTTTTATTTCAGGGTAATACTATTTCATTCATGCTATTTTGTTGAAATTAATTATTTTATCTCTGTTTTTCAAATACATGATTTTATTTAACACTTAAAGATACCTTCATCTTTTTTTTTTTATTAAGATCAAAATATTATTTCTAATAGCTTTGTATTTAAAATTTTATTTTGTTCGACGAAATTAATTATTTTATTAATTATCAATTACTTTATTGATGTTTCATTAAATATTAAAGTGAGTTATGTTATATAATCCATTATTTATAGTGCAGAATAATATAGCATTTATTAATATTTGAAATTTAAGATAACAATTTTAATTTAATTTCACATGAAAATTATTGAATTTAAGCATTTTTATAGTAAATTTAGTTTGAATTTTGATTGTCAACGGAGATTTAAAGCTGAATTTAGAATTGATTATATTACTTGAAATGGATCTAAGACTAGTTTTTTTTTTTTTTTTTTTTTTTTTTTTTTAGGGAAGGTATTTTCAAATTTTCACAATATGGATATAAAACCGATTTAGAAATTAAGAATAAAATATTTTATTTTTTAAAATAAAAAAGTAGTTAATTTTAGTAAAATATACGAATAAAATAATGATTATTTTTAAAATTTTAAATTTGTATCAAAGGATTAATTTTTTTTCTTTGAGATTATGAAAGGATTAATTTGCTTGATGAACATAAAATTGAAAAATTAATAAACTAATTTTTTAAAAATATTAGTTTTTATAAGCAACTAAATAATAATTTTGTCTCATAATTTGTTTCCCCCTTAAAAGCATCATGTGAGCTCCGAAGTCGGAAGAAGACGTTCACCCGACCCGCTGCTTTGAAATTTCTTCTCCGAGACTCCGTCTATATCCTGGAGTAACAAATCGAATCCAAAAACCGGAAACTTGGGACAGTAAGCTTTGGAAATTCCATGAACGCCTCATTTGCGATTCCGAGAACTGAGTCGACTCACCATCGCCTCTACGAGTTCGCCAAAGCAGCCCTTATCAAGATTTTCGTCCACCCTTATGCCACTGTCTGTGCTCTAATTATCCTCTCTCTTTCTCAAAAGTTCATATCTTTGTATGTATATATACTTGTGGTTATTTATAAATTGGGTTTTATTTTTGGGCTTTGAAGGTATGCGATTTGTATTGTGGAGGAAGTGCGGACGCAGAGAAATGGGATGGTGCTCAATTTGGCCACTACATAGGAATTGGTATTGTGTATAAGTTGTTGGGTTCCATCTCCTTTTTAGTATGGTAGCTAAGCTCTCTATCCATAAGAGAGTGATGGTGAAGATTGTTTATGAGTTTTCTTTTTGCAGATGTATCATCATTTGGTATAAATGAGATTAGGGAAGCTTGGGAGAGTCAGAGGAAAAGTTATACTACTGAGTTCTTTGAGGCTGATCCTTGTTCAGTGAGTTTCATGGTCTTTATATTCATTATATTGATATGTGTTTACATTGAAAGTTCATGCTCAATAAGAGAAATGATTCTTAATGTTTATTGTGATTAGCTTTTTAATGCCTTCAAGTTGCTTTGTTTTACTTTGTTGCCATTGGGTTAGTAGCTCAATGGTCTGAGTTACTACACTATAGGGTGGGATATCAGGGGTTTTAATCAGGTTAAGATGTAATTCATATGGTTGGATATTTTAAGTTTAACCTACATTGTTTAACTTGAAAAATGGATTTTACAGGAAAATTTCGAAATGCAGCTGCAGGAAAAGGCCAACCAGGCTGATTTAGTTTGCTGTTTACAGAATTTGCAGGTTCTAAACATGTTTTTGTAGCACATCTTCTAACCATTTCTGTTAAAAAATAGTGAATTTTTTCTAAATATATATGTAATATTCTGTTTTAGATTGTTTAACTCTAGTTATAATTCTGCTTGCAGCTGTGTTTTGAGACTGAGGAAAGTGCAAGGAAACTTCTGCATAATGTATCATCTTTGCTTAAACCGGGGGGTTATTTTTTTGGTATTACTCCTGACTCATCTACCATATGGTATGAATAATGATTGTCTAGGACATGTTTTTGGATCTTCTATTTTCCTTCTTTTTTTTTATTTACTTGGTTTCTTGAGGTACTACATTTGTGCTCCTTTTAGAATTATTTCGATTTTTGGCCCCACTGATTCTGTTAGTGCCAATTTGCAATTTGATATGTTACTAAATGAGTCACATGCATATCATAGATATCAAATGTATATATGGTACTAAAACAGGATAATGTCTGCATTTCTTCATAATGAATATGGATTCACTAGTCATGGGCCTTTACTTGTCAAGTATAACCTCCCATTCTTTATTTCACACACGCAAACGCATGAACTATTTTTAGAGCTGCTGTTAACTGTTCATCCTTGTAATCCAGCTTGATGTAAGAGCAAGGAGATGAAGTTTTGTGATGATCCATAATGTTAATATGTCTGAGGAAGCTTCATATGAGATCTTTCTTTTTTGCCATTATGCATGACTTCTTGTTGCACTTTCGCAATGTGGATGCCTAAATGCTTAATGTTCTTCAGCTTCAAATTTCCATTTTATTCTAACCATTAGTTCCATGAGATTTTACCCCAGAAAAAGAGAAATGTGGATAATATTTTGACATTAATGATCACATAGGGCAAAGTACCAAAAGAATGTCGAAGCGTACCACAATAGAAGTGGCAGCATGAAGCCAAATATAGTTCCTAATTGCATTCGATCAGAAAGCTACATGATCACCTTTGAAGTTGAGGAAGAGAAGTATATATAGCTACTTAATATATGCTTTTTCTTTTTCTTAGATAACCTTGTGCATATTTTTACTTGTCATATTGGATTCAGGTTTCCATTGTTTGGGAAGAAATACCAGTTAAAATTTGCTCATGACATTTCTGCTGAAACACATTGTTTGGTTCATTTTCCAAGCTTGATCAGGTTCATGTCTGTCTGGTCGTGTAATTTACATTCATTGAAATATTATCTGTGAAAACATGCAAAGAATGTTACTCTTTTTTAAGAAATTTACACTTTTTACATATTTTGTTAGTGACCTTAAAAATATCGTGCTTTGCATTATGCAACTAGGTTGGCCCGGGAAGCTGGTTTAGAGTATGTGGAAATTCAGAACTTGACCGAATTCTATGATGATAACAGGTATTGAATGCAGACTATTCCATTGTTATACTATTAATTGAATTTTTTTTTTTCTTTTTGCCCTCTTGGTGTCCATGTTTGTTATGATAAGTGAGCTTTTTCTCTTTGTTGGATGAGCAGTACTGATCTCCCATCTTCATATGCTCAAAGAATGCATTTTGCAGGCATGGTGATGAATGCTGTTCCAAACCTAGTAGATCCCAGAGGGAGGCTTCTTCCTCGATCATTTGATGTATTAGGTGTTAATTTTATCTTTTTTACTTTGACATGCTGTTTTAATTGTCAACTTCAGCATTTCATTTACATGGTCTCAGTATTTTGGCATATTTCCCTTTGTAGGTCTGTATACTACATTTATATTTAAAAAGCCCAATCCTGATGTTGCTCCACCTCTTACATCCCCATTATTGCCAGAAGAAAGTTACAATCATGATGAGGTAAGTATTTTCAATCTTATAAAGGCTACAATGAAATTACTGTCACAATGAGGAAAATCCTAGAGATCTATCTCTATGATTAAGTGTTTATTATATTTATATTTCCTAATTATGGTCTCTTCTCTAACCACAAACTGATAAATAATTCCTCTTCCTGGTGATTGTTTGTATCTTATTCCCTTTGATTTGTTTGGATTGCTTATTTGTGTTGCAGAGAGAGTGGCAGGCAGCAACTACTGTATGGAGAGATGATGAAAAGACTACAGAACCGCCACCGCCTCCTCCTCCTCTTGGACTGGGCAAGATAAGTGAACAGAAGGGAATCCTGGGTCCTGGTCCAGCAGATTTACGTTTCTCAGAGGCACTTTGACACAATAGGGTGATCGGAAGCAACCATTTGGAGGCTGCATACAGGGCAGAAGAATGGTAGAATAGAAGCTCTGGTAGAACTTGTTAACTTTTAGATACTCTGGTACCAATTGTTAACTTTAAAAGGCTCTAATACTTGTTAGAAATTGATAGATAACTGGAGAGGAAAGAGTGTAAGAATATGGATAATTAAAATTTACTATTTCCAATATCCTTACAATTTATTCCTTTTATTCTTTTTCTTCTTAAAAAACACCTTGCACATAGATATAACTTAAATACTTTGAACATGGACAACAAACATCATTTTTGGATATATGAACTATAATTTATAATTTATACGCATCTTTAACACATAATTAGCAACTTCTCTTGATGATATTTTTGCTGGATTTGAAGAGGAAAGAGCGAGTAGAAATACGGATAAATATAGTTTATTATTTTCAATCTCCTTATTCTTACGTTTTCGTCTCCTTGTAAAATACCTTAAACTAACAATTGTAATCTAATCTAAATACATTAATTACAGCGCCTAACATTAACTAACTTGATAAGGTAACTATCTATCTTCAATACATACAAATCATGATTAATGTTTTCCGTTTCTGTTAAATTTGACAATTTGACTTTGTATAAATTAAGAAAATGATCGAGTCCTTGATATATATATATTTTTTTAAAATAAGAGTAATTAACTAAATATCCTTTAACTAATCCTCAATTAATTAAAATTTTTTTAATATAATATCTACATAAGAGTAAAATTAAAATAACTAATATTATTTTGATTTTCTAAAAGAGTTATATAGAAAAACAAAAAGAACATTGTTGACATATATCCAAAATATTTCGTATTTATGTTCGTGTTTTATGATATACTAATCATATATCCCCACAGCCAATCAGGTGGTAGTCTGATTCGTCTTCTCACTTACGTGAAGAGTGAGAAATTTCGAGTTCGGATCCTCCCGATTGTGCAAATTAATTTATTCCTTTTCATTAGTTTATCAATAATCTTTGATTCTTAAAGCACAATTTACACTCTTGCATGAAAGAGAGAGTAAAACATGAAGGAAGCAAAACAGCAATGAAGGTACGCAAAAGCCTTCCATCCTTTCTTCTGTAAGAAGTTCCAACTTCACCTTATTTAGTGCTGTACCATGAGAAGTTGCGGGCAAAAGCTAGAATGATAACTATTAGCTTTGATTAATCTTCGAGCTCAAGGATCTTTACCACAGATGAATCGCCAACCTTCTGGCAAACAACAATTCGATCGTGTGGCTTTATAGCACCAATTGCCTTGCCGTGATCTAAAGCAACCTTCAGAACTGATTCATTTGTTGCATTCGTGGATTCAGCCTGTCAAAACCAAGTAGTATGCATTTCTTAAGTAATTTCATCATTCAATGGGTTCAATTTGAATGTCAAGAGCACCAAGCACTAAGAATAAGATCCCCATGGAAACAGCCCAGTGATTTGAATTATGAGAATTCCAGCACTACAATTGTAAGGTTCAAAACTATTTTGACAAGATAAATTTTAGAATTTGAACCCCATGAAAATTAACATGGAAATCAAACACTTAAGTTTTAGCTAAATACTTGAGATTACAAAAATAAGGTTATGCCAAGGTGTTTCCGGAAGAAAAATTCCACGAAATGATGGATCTGATGGCCAAAATTCCATCATAGCTTTTACTACTCATTGAAAGTATGAAGATGAAAAGAAGTGGGAATTGAAAGGGAAACAAAAAATCACTTAAAAGTTAAACTAACACTTACCGCATGCTGTGGGTCTGCAAGGATGGGAAAAAGTCCACTGACAATGAGTGACTGCCTTGCCTGCCACAAAATCATCAAGGGGGAACAAAGAGGAAAAATGAGCTTCAAATTCAATCATGATCAACATGCAGCCAACCCAACCAGTTCTGGAGTTTGGACTGAAGTTTAGTTCAGTAGGTTTCAGTAATGTATTCAAGCCTCGATAAAAAGAAAAGGCATGCGAAGTTACTTGCTGCAGCAAAAAAAAAAAAAAAAAAAAAAAAAAAAAAAAAAAAAAAAAAAAAAAAAAAAAAAAAACTATGCCTAATAAAAAACAATAGCATACCTCAAAAGCACCTGTAAAGGTCCAGCGCAGTTGATTTGTCTTAAGTCGAGGGATAACAACAGATATCACAGGCATTGTTGGCCGGTACTTTGATATCAACCTACATTGAAATAAAGTATTGGAATATTATCAAGGTTCTAAATCAAAAATTTATTTTTTTCCCTTATTTTTAAGAAAAGAAAAGAAACTTGTTCTCAATCAAAAATCAACTCAAACTTGAATTCCTACTGCATTTGCATTTGTGCAAAAATTATAACAAGAAAAAGATAATAAAAATAATTGTGAAAATAGAAAACCTAGCAGCTTTTCCCGTTGAAGTGAAGCAGATAATAACAGAAGCCTTCACCTTGATAGCTGCACGTACCTAGATTACCAGCAAAGGAATAAGAGAATAATATAATATAGTGAAACAAATAATATTTTCATGCCAGCAATGAATAAAACAAGCATAAAAGAGAAAATTTAGTATTAAAAGAGTACCGCTGAGGAAGCAATTGATTCTAAATGGGTCATTGGTTCCCCAACATATTTGGTAGCCTTTTTGAAATACAGATCTTGATTGAAAACTTTCTCTGCCTGCAGATGGAAATTTAGTTTCCACTAAAAAAATAGAATAAAATATATTTTGAACTAACAGAATGTGGCTCAATATCCAGGAAATCTGTAAATCCATTTTTTTCTTTTTACCCTGACCATCAATTATGATACCCAACCAAAGCCAACCAAACCTTATGATTGAGCAGATCAAATAAAGTCTGGCTCCATGTCCATGCCCCAATGTCATGACCACTTTCCAGGACCCTCTCCAGCCTGAAGTCACCAGATTGGACTAACTTTTTGTGCCTAGTAACAATTAAAAATGGCAAGAAATAGATGTGACAACAGTACCTAGCCTAAGTAGTTGGTGGATTCTTAGTCTCCCTCAATGCCAAGGACTCAATTATCAATCATATTTACAACATTTTCTTGTGAAGAAATACAAATTGAAACTATTTACTCTTCTTCTTGTTTTTTTTTTTTTTTTTGGTCAAACTGAAAACTATTCAATCATCTAGGGCCAGGGTAAAATGGTCAGACATTTTCTTCTTATGAACCGAGCCCAGGATAAAATCATAATGGACAGAAGCTTCAATAGCTGGCCAGCTTGCTGGCCATAAAATAAAAGTCTAACACATGCAAATAAGGCAAAGCAGGTCAGTTTTGGCCCGCATTTCATTATGCCTGAAGACTAATAAATATATTTGCACAAGGCATGGAAGGAGAAAATTTCTATAACAATCCAAAACATTTGGATTAGAGCCCTTTTGCTTTGTGTTTGTCAGTATGTGTTAAAGGGTGAGAGGACCGTGGGCGTGGATGGCTTCGACCACCTAGAGAAAACATAAGAAAGCTAATAAAGTTAAAATTTAGTATAGCAACAGAAAAATCTACCTCAGCACATATTCTTCCAACGATAGAAATGGTCTCAACAGGGTACAGTCCCCGCAAGGTCTCTGCACCTAGAAGAATTGCATCACTACCTGGAGCAACAGAAAAATTGAATTTTGTTATGTGATGTTAGTTTGCATATAACGTATAATTATAATGAAATTCAAAATTAGAATAGTCATAAGCAATATAGTAACATTTCTTATCATGTGGAAGATATTGTAACACAGCCCACAAAGCAAACATGACAAAACTCCAACTAAAAAGTTACCCAAGGCATCACAATGTTGGACCACTGAAATTTACCATCCAATACTGCATTGGCAACATCAGTTGCTTCTGCACGAGTAGGTCTCAAATTGTCTGTCATACTGTCCACAACACGAGTAACCACAGCAGGCTTTCCAGCCATGTTGCACTTGTAAACAGCAGCTTTTTGAAATAGAAACACCTGTAACATATATAGGAGTTTCATTTCAGACCATAACGCGTCTGGACACTTTTTTTCTCAAAATGCAAAAACCTTCTTTTAGAAAAAGGAGAACTTCCAACTATAAATATCCTTGTTGGTAGCTTGGCGTAATGGGAAAATACAACTTGTACTGCATGTAACTCTTCTTTTTTTCATTGAAAAGTTATGTCATATTTGACAATAAACATAATAAGAAATGTATATTGACACAGATCCGAAAAAAAAAAAAAAAATCAGGGGACTTTCTGAGTTTCTTGGGGTGAGGGGGATGTTCATGCAATGTTGTATTATTGTGACAGCTTTAAAGCCCTTCACACTCATATGTAACCTTTGGCAATGTTAATACGTAATCCTTGTAACTCAAAACTGTATGCATATGTAGTTATGTAATTATTGCTCAGATCTGAATGATAACCTTCTCTGGTGGGAGATCTATGCCCAAATTTCCACGAGAAAGGATGATGCCATCTGCTTCTTGCAGGATCTCATCAAAATGAGTTAATCCCTACAAGCATGGATGATATAAAACAAGAAATCTTGGTTGTAAATAGGAATTGAAAATGATATTTGAGTGTAAGTACAACACCAAAATGGCATGTTAAAGCTGGAAATGTATAATTCACCTCTATATTTTCAATCTTCGCAAATATTTGAGTTTGATGGAGGTCCCCTAGTTTGGAAAGAAATTCCCGGGCCTGTGTAATAACATGAGCAGCCACTATAGGATTATAAAGAAAATTAAGAAGAAAATTACATATCAAAGCAAATCCTCGATTATAATAATCTTTTAGCGAAGCTAGAAACTGATATGAAGAGCAAAGATAGACAAAGAGTATGGATGTAAAAGACCGAAGAAAAGGAGGGGTTTAAATAATCAAGTAAGAAAATAAAATACAAGAGAGCTTGGCTAACAGGAAAATCTTACATGGCGGACATCTTCAGCATGCCTGGTATATGACAATGAGAGGATGTCTATATTGTTCCGAACACCCCATGAGCTTATAACCTGACAAGGATCAATTATCAATGATGATCTAAATGTCATCAAAGAAATTTAGCGTGAAAGTAGGCATACAGTGAAAATTGCAGTTTTCAGGAATAGAAGAGTATCTTGCTAATACTTTACATATAGTTGGTAGTGGCACCAACAATTATTACAGCTTTCTGTACAATGCATGAGGTTCACAACCTATTAAATGAATCATAAGAAGACCTCAAATTGATGTTTACTAAATAATGCAACAATTCTTTTTCCAGCCAAAAGAAGATAGTACTGAACAACAAAGAAATCAAAGTGGAGGATATCCTCTTTGCAGTGGATACAAGAACTAAATGTAAAATAAGATAAAACTGATGAAGCTATGCAGTTTATTTACACTGAATACAACTGGTGAGACTAAAGTTGTCCCTTGGCAAAACATTTCATATAAGAAGCACAATCCTCAAACCAGAAAGAAACTTAGGAAAATTGAAATCAGTGAATGCTAAGGAAATAAGAAATATAAACACGTTAAGACCACCAATAATATCAACCACTCAAAATATCTAAATAAGCATGAACACCGACCTCCTTATCTTTATCCGTGAGAGTGGGCAGATTGATGCGAATTTGAGAGACATGCAGAGTATAGAGTGGACCTCCCAAGGTAGCAGAATTTTTTATCAGGCAAACCACATCTTCGCCATTTACTTCAGTGACCTGCAACATCAATTGAAACTTCATGAGATGGATGTATAGATCATATTTGCAAGACTGATCATTTGAAGTTGAAAATTAGAGAGCTATTTTTTCAAGCAAAGGTTCCCTGGTTTACGTTAAATGATCAGGCAACTAGCAAGTCAAGGAGTCATTTTCTCATTCTAGAAATGTGATAGATGCATCTAAGAAGAGAAGTAGATGATTTGAATGCTCAACCAAATTAAAATCAAACATTATGACCGTTCAGCAAAAAGTAACAAATTTTAGCAATCTCTTAGCTCTCTTTTGGTATCATTTATGTTTCTAGTTTTTTATTTCTATTTTACTATACTTAAAGTTTACAACTTAGAAAAAAAAGGTTGATGAAAAAAGGAAAACCACTTTTTATGTTTTCCTCTTATTGTGACGACCTGCTTTTTTGTTTTGAAAGATCAACTTATAAAAATAAAAATACTTCAATAATAAATTTCTTCTAAACTTGAGAAAGAACAACTAAAAATAAAAAACAACCTTCATACCAAACGAGCCGTTTGGAATTGAACTCATATACACAAATGTGGTCTTACCTCTAGCCACACAGAAGTAGTTTCACTTCCTGTGAACAGATACTGACCAATAAAAATAGTATCTCCTTTCTTCACTGCCTGCAAAAACCATATTGAACTTCATTTATGGCAGGGGTTGGAGGTGGGGGGTCCATCATAGTTTACTGTATACAATAAAATCATGTACTTGACTAAGGAGTAAAAGTGGCGAAGAGAGAGAAAGAGAGGCGGGGGATTGAAAACAGATCAGTAGAAATAAACTCTATGGAGAGAGAAAAAAGAAAACACAAAACAAAAGTAGAAGTATAAAGACTTTTACCTTTGATAAACCAGTAAAATTTATTGGTAGCAGATTTGAAGAGGCTTCTTTGTCTTGATCTGGTGTTAGGACAACAGAGGCATCTGCTTGAAGGGAAATTGGATGCTCAGTTCTATTGACTACTTGCAACTCTGGACCCACTGTATCTAGCATGATCTGGTATAAAAGCCAGAAAAATAATTATAAATAATGACAGAAAGATAAGTGGATGCATAATGACAGCAACTAAGTAGAAATGCAGGTCTAGTTAGGGAATGCATAAAATTTTCTTTAAAGAGAACTTTACTTTTTCAAATGCAATAATTTCTGGGATAGTTTACAAGCTGCACTCACAATCTTTAAACGTAAAAAACTTTGAAAAATAATTTTGACAATAAAGAAGCATTTCAAACTTCTTAATAATTGTTGTAGATGAACCAGAGAGACACAGACTTCAATTAAATGTAAAAGGAATATAATCACCGTGTATTCAAACTATGTTGCTAAATTATTATCTGTCACACCTAAAGAATATTGTACAACTTTAACGGGAAAATATAGCATGTGACATATATATGATATGTGTAGAACAACCAAACACTGTCCTAATTTCCAGTAGTGTCTTTATATTCACGCTTCATAGTAGGAATAATTTAAACTTTATATATATACTGAACTGAACAGGAACAAGCTTACTGCACAGAGCTTCCTGGTGCTCTTGACCGCAGCTTTAAGATTTTCCAACGTCTCCTGGTGATATTCCACATCGCCCCATGAAAAATCAAACCGTGCCACTATACAAGAAAAAAATCGAGAATCAACCTGAAAGCATTTCAGAGGTAAATAAGTCCAAAATGTAATCTGGAATTTATTCCTTTTCTTTCTTATTTTTTTACCAAAGATAAACTAAGAAGTTTATCTAAAGTGGGGGTGAGCAATATTCAGTTTATAACCGACTGATTTCAGTCGGATTCGGATAGTTATTTTAGTAATTCAGATACCAATTGGTTTGGATATAGAAAACCATTTGGTTTTTGGTTTTGGTTCGATTACCATACATAACTAATCAAATTTATTTTTAAATCGGATATAGCTAATTGATTTTCGAATAACTGAATCAGAATCGAATTAATTCGGTTTAGATTTGGTTTTTATACCATTCAGTTCTAGATTCGATTACCACAAAAATACATTCCGGTTGGACCGAGATTGTTCGGATCAGTTCAGTAACCGGAAGCTCGCCCTACTCTAAAGTATTTCAATATGCAGGTCTCGAGTGAACTGAAACTTGCAAAGTACTGATCCTGATACAAATTCTACTTTCATATCTCACTAAAATTATAAAAATAAAGTTAAGGAGAAAAAAAAAATAGTGAAAGAATTGTCAATTTTAGATAAGATTTGGAAAATACCAGACATCCCAGCATTCAAGCAACCAGAAATGATGTCAACAGTCCGTGATTTTGGACCAAGTGTCCCGACGATCTTTGTCATTGCAGGAAAGAAAGTCTGAAAAATATATTCAACCAAAAATCAAAAAACAGAAACCCAATTAATTTGACCATGATCATAGTTCCAAAGACAGATCAATATCATAGAATCCACATTTTGACTAAATGCTAAGAAAATAAAAAACTTATGGTAAAAAAGAATTAGGAGGGAAAAAAACAACGGTATATAACTAAAATTCATAAAATTCCTAAGATTTTCTCGGAAAGCAAACAAATCAATGAGAATCAGAAAATATCGTAAATGAACCATTTTCACATAGAAAAAAGGAGGAAGAAAATCAAGAAAATGAAAGTTTGATGCAAATAAGGAAAAAAGTCAACCTTCCTCGATCAAACAATAGCAGCATACACAAGTAACTGAAGAACACTTAAAAATGACATTTTAAACTTTCCCGCATTTTCTTAGCAACCAAACGCAAATCAACTTATCATTTTCAAAAATTAAAAGAAAAAACAAAAGACGAGAGATCAAACTAAAACGGTAGTGTTCAACCTCTGGAACAAACTTACTGATTTTGATGGTTCCAAGATTGAAGCCATCCGTATGGGCTCCTCAAGAAGGAGATGATTCGAATTCATTTTAGATGATTACGAAACAGAAACCAAAACCGATTGATCGAGTAAGAGATTGAAAGAGGAAAGAAAGACAGCGTGATTTTCGAGTTGCTGCTTGCTTTTGATACTTGGTGACGTGATTATAATATTTTCCATTTTAAAATACTGTTAAATCTCGGTTCTCGCAGAAGTGAAAGTTTATGGTGGGGTCGTCCTCGTAGAAGTATCACATGTTCTCTTCTCTTTGCGAATTTATTACATTATATTTTCTTTTATTTTATGTCCTTTTCACCAAAATAATGGATGCCACCAAACATGCAAATTAAATATATAGATATAATTAATTAATAATTACATTATTTTTCAAAAAAATGTTATTTTTTGTTTTTTTTTTTTTTTTGAAAGAGGTTATTTTTTGTTTATTAAATGGGTTTATTCTTTTTATTAGTATAAAGTCATATCTTTAGAGTCAACATAAAAAAAATTGTATTAACCTGTAATAATTCATATAATTAGACTTGTTCCAAAAATTATTGTAAATTTGAAATTGTTTTATTTTCTAATTTTCTGCTCAAAATAGAGTATCATTTTTGTTTTTTAGGTCAAAAAAATTCTATTTTTAATTTATTTGATCACAAATTTACTACCATCCATAGAAATATATAAAAATAGAATTATATCTTTTTCAAAAAAAGAAAAAGTACAATTCCAAAATATTGAAATTAATGCTAAGGGTGGTAAAAGCAATAATTTTTAAAATGCAGAGTTGGCAAATGATTTTTATATTTTTTAATTTAGACATTAATTGTAACGCCCCATTTTTCTGTGTCTGAAATAGTAAGTTATCGGTCTGTGAATAGTATCATAGGTCCGGGAATAAATATTATTTTTGTCCGGAAAAATTACTATGTATGTTTAATATTTTCTTTAATATTTCTGGAGTATGTATACATTATTTTTATGGGTAGAAAGTAAGTAATGAATATTTTTGGAGAATTTAGAAAATTAGTGAATAGTTAATTAAGGAGTGATATTAATTAAGAAAATTAGAGGCAATATGTGTATGGAGTAAATTTGAAATGGTGTTATATTAATTAAGGAAATTAGATGAATTATTTTTATGGAGTAAATTTGAGGATTTTATTGTGGATTTTATTGTGTTAAATAATATTTTGAAAGAATTTAATTTGGAGAATATTTGTAGCCATTAGATTCCAATGACTCAATCCTAGTCATCCAATATTGAGAAAAGACTAAAATACCCTTGTGCTCAATAATTTGAGCAACCACTTTCTCTCCTTCTTCTTCTCTTTGGCGTTGGCTATCTCCTTCTTCTCCAAATTAAATTCTTTCAAAATATTATTTAACACAATAAAATCCACAATAAAATCCTCAAATTTACTCCATAAAAATAATTCATCTAATTTCCTTAATTAATATAACACCATTTCAAATTTACTCCATACACATATTGCCTCTAATTTTCTTAATTAATATCACTCCTTAATTAACTATTCACTAATTTTCTAAATTCTCTAAAAATATTCATTACTTACTTTCTACCCATAAAAATAATGTATACATACTCCATAAATATTAAAGAAAATATTAAACATACATAGTAATTTTTCCGGACAAAAATAATATTTATTCCCGGACCGATGATACTATTCACAGACCGATAACTTACTATTTCAGACACAGAAAAATGGGGCGTTACAGTTCTACCCCCCTTAAAGAATTTCGTCCTCGAAATTCACTTGAATTTAGCAATTACGAATCTCATAATATTTTTCCGATTTAGTTTATTCTTCCTTAATCAGGTAGCACTTACTATCCGTATATTCTATACATGATTGAATAATCAATGATTCCTAATTTGTTAAAAACTCTACATATTGACTATCATCTCTTTTAGATCATACTAATTCATATTCCTTCACATTTCTGTCATGGATTTTTTTTTTCTTAATATTCATAAATAACATAACTAAATAACATAACTAGATCCATTCTTACTTATCTAAAATTTTTTTTTTTTTTTGTATAACATCAATTCAATAGGTGGACAACTATCTCTCCATGTCCGATGTCATTCATCATTTCACTTAACCATCAGGGCCCAATATTTATATAATATAATTATCTTAATTTCTTTATAGGAGTCGTTTACTTTTTCTTGGATCGTAGAATCTCTCATTAAACAAAAATCCTTATTTATAACTTACATAACATCTAGAATTCAACAAATACTTTAAACCTCAAAAGACTAAATCTCGTTGAATTTACTTCATCCTTATACCATATGAAACCATAAGGTGCCACAAGTCATACAAGATCCATTACTAGGCTCATCAAGATTTAAGTAATGTACTTCTTCCTAAGAATCACCATACTTTTCTTGTATGTTGAAATTTAATGATTTTATGATTATAAATAATTTTACGAAATTTGTGTTTAAAGGAAGTTGCCATCGCAACTTTGGTAAGTATGTGAATTATGAGCACCACTGAGTTTTATACTCAGCGCATCGATTTTTATCACGCGTAGGTTGAAGATCATGGTTGCTACTTGAAGATTTGAAGAGCAGAAGTGACTAATTTGGTAGTAGTCGATTGAGATTTATATAATGAAGAATGATGTCATGTATAATTGTTACATTTTTAGATATTATGTTATTTGAAATATAATTGAAGTATGTAATTATAAATTATTTTGGTGTATAATTTATTTGGAGATAAGAATAAGATTTGTTAAATGATTGAATATGAAATATTTGAAGTCAGTTGATATGATTAGTTCATTAAGACTTGATATATATAATAAATGCAATTAATTGATGGATCTAAAATACTATTGAGGATTTATTCAGTTATAAAAATATAAAGGTGTTGTTATGTTATAATGAGTACTTGGAGATGTTGAAAGTTTAGAGTTTAATTGAGAGTATTTTGTATTCACATGTTTGGCGAGCTCAGTTTTTATAGGGATATTCTTACAGTATTTCTGTAGGATTTTTCCCGATGTATATATATATATAAAAAGATAAGAAAAGGAAATGAAACATGACTATTATAAAAAAAAAAATTTACTCGTGAAACTGGTGACTACTCAGTTACTTCTAATTATAAATTTTAGTTTTATGATTTATATGTTAAGTTAAGACGGTGTCTCCGGCACCAAATGTGGCATCCGCCGTCGGGTCTCTCGGGACTGGGCGGCGGGTGTTACATTAATTGAGTTAATATTAATCTTAAAATTATTAATAATATTAAATATTCTTCTTTTATTTTTAATAATTAACTAAATAAGTAATATTATTTTAAAATAATAAAAATTTTGAATTTTTAATTTAATAATAATAAATATTTTTCAGTTTTTTTTTCAATGACTAAGTAAGTAATTAATAGTACCATTAATTTCATTTCAAATAATAAAACTTTTTCAGTTTCTTTTTTTCTGATGATTAGTAAAATTAACAATATAATCATTAAAAAAATTTTATAATCATTTTTCTTATACTGTTAGAAATTTGTAAAGTGAATATGAATATTTTGGTATTTCTTTTTAATGATTTTTCAATTTAGATATTAATGAGTTAATATTAATATTAATATCATTAATAATATTATTTATTTCTAATTTTTTAATAATTAAAATAATTAAAAATATTATTTAATAATTCATTAATAAAAATTCATTTTCATTATAATATTATAAATTTATAAAGTGAATTTGAAAAATAGAAGTTATTATAGGATGATTAATTATTAAATTTATTTAGTATATATAAGTAATTAAAATTTATGTCTCAGGATTTATGAATGTAATGATAAAAATACAAATATTAAATTCATAGATTTTGTAATAATAATAGAATAAAATTGCACATTCTGGATAACACACGCGCATATAACTAATCAATATAAAAGTCCTAGCCCCTAAACATTTGTCATAAAAAGCATTTATATTTATTAATGGAAAAATTCTTCTAAAATGATATTATTCTAATAATATAATAAATTTGAAACAATATTTTCATTTTTGTCACTAGAATAAGAATTTTTTTTAATCTTTATTTGAAAGATTCATTCACCACTTGTATGCAAATTGAATTAAAATTTAATTAGTAATATGTAGCAATGCATGAACAGGTAAGAAAATAAATAATAAAATAAGTACCTATTATAAGGGATATGTCATGTTGTAATGGCAAATTATTTTTTATCCTTAAATTTTGTCTAATTGTCATTTCATTTCTAATTTCAAACTAGTTACACTCGTTAATTATTATATTTAAAAATTACCATTTTTGCCATTAAATAAAAGATTAAATAGTAATGTTATGTGAAGAAGTAAATAATAATATTAATATGAATGACTAAATAATTAAATATTACATGGTATTTACTATTTAATGGTAGAAAGAATGGTTTTGAAGGAAAGATTTTATAATTACATGACCGCAAATGTTAGGGATTTTATAGTAATTATTCATTATGATCAAAATGGTAATTTTGTCAAATATAATGGTCTTTATAATAATTTACCCTACTATAATTGATGCACCTTGCTAGGTCGGTGCCCGAAACCTTGTCCTCAATCGTCAAGCTCAAGCCCACGGCTTTGCAGTCTAAAACCGTTGAAACACGCAAAATCACAGCCGTCTATTGCCACTCCACCGACACCGAGAATATTCCTGTCGTTTTGGAAAATGCTCACGCTGTCTGTACATAGTGCGAGCTGCAGGGAATTCATACCTCTTATTTTAGTAGCAATCCTTGTTCTAATCAACTATCTTAGACAGCAATGCCTCTCACCAATTTGTAATAAATGTCAATCATTTGTTATAACTTAATATTAAAATATTGGCCATTGAGATATATATAATTTTATTCAAAAATTAATACAATATATACTGAACAATTTCTCTTCCACTTGCAAATTGGATCTGCTTTCATTTTCATAAAAGAATATAACATTAACTGATAGAAACTAGACTATTGATGCTACAAAAATTTTATGCTAATGTAAAGATGTTGTGGGTCTCTCCGACATGTGGGACCCACACGCTTTAAAAAATAAAAAAAAGGAAAATATGTTCTTTGAAGAAATAAAAAAAAAAGAAAAGGAAAAGTCTAA
This sequence comes from Jatropha curcas, assembly GCF_041381405.1. NCBI lineage: Eukaryota > Viridiplantae > Streptophyta > Magnoliopsida > Malpighiales > Euphorbiaceae > Jatropha > Jatropha curcas. Next base: position 27,002,709 of record NC_143156.1, read on the forward strand.
CAAGGCATGGAATTCTTTTGACAAAATGGAGAGCCGTGAATGAGTTATATATGGCATTCTTGTAACCTCTACTATAAATAGAGATAGCGAAGCCTCAAGCAAAACACAACAGCAAAAAGAAGAAAAAAAAATTAGAGAGATTTATCTAGTTTTAGGAAGGGTTTCCTAAACCTAGGGGAGGAAAAAATTGGGAGGAAATTATTATGAGGTGTTTTTGAAAAACACTTTGAGTGCCACTATTTTTATATTACTCTCGTTGTGTACCTACTATTTTTTAATAGTGGAAGAATGATTCGGAGTTTGTCCCGCAGGCATAGCCCTAAACAGTTAAGGTGAACCACGTAAATTTCTGTGTGTCACAAGTTTATTTTTCCGCTGCGTTAATTTTCTCTTAATTGATTGAAAGGGCCCAACAAGTGGTATCAGAGGCATCAGAGCTGATGCCAAACAAGTGGTATCAGAGTTGATGCCAAACAAGTGGTATCAGAGCCGAAGGTTTCGGCTGGTCCAGCCGATCAGATAGCGGTACCGGATCCGTGAATATATTTTGAAAATAAATATACCACGACGAAGAGTCCATTGGTACTGTCCGCTTGGAAAGACGTTGCAGAATCGACTTAGTGATGAATAGTAAAATAGTAACTCAAAGTTGATGTGAACAGTACTATTGGCGTTACTGTTGCTGAGTCCGTTTCAAAGTGAACTAAACCGGAAAAGAAGACTGATGCGGAAAGGGCTTTCGAGCATGCGTCCAAATCTCGGTTGACAGATTTGATGATGAAGGTTTCTGTAGCACCTTCAAAAATGGTCAGTGGAAGCTCACCAAAGGTTTATTTGTGGTAGCTAAAGACCGAAAGCTGTATGTGATGCATGCGAAACTCTCCTAAGACACTTTGAGTGTACGGAGAATGACAGTACAGTTGAATTGTAGCATTAACGATTACGCTACATGAGTAAGAAAACTCTAGCAAGAAAGAACGTACTACCTGGATTGGATGAAGTTCACCTAGTCAAGTGTCCTGATTGTATGGCGGGAAAGCTAAACAGAGTAGCTTTCAAGATTACCCCTCCTTCCAGAATGAAGAATGTATTAAATCTGATTCATTCAGATTTGTGTGGACCATTGACAATGTCATATGGTGGAAATCAATATTTTGTGATATTTATCGATGACCATTCTAGAAAGACTTGCGTATACACATTGAAGTCTTCTAAACCTGGTTGAGAGACAGACATGCAAGAAGCTGAAGTGTATCAGGACAAATAATGGTGGAGAATACACTGGGCCATTTGATGCTTTCTACAACGAGCATGGCATTCGATATCAAACGACACCTCCCAAGATGCTGCAATTGAACAGTTTGGCTGAGAGGATGAACAGAACTTTGATGGAGAGAGTCAGATGTTTACTCTCACATGCAAAGTTGTCTAAAAGATTTGGGGTGAAGCATTACTCATAGTAGTTCGCCGTTCACTCTATTTCCCTCTACAGTATAATACTCCAGAGAGAGTATGGTTAGGAAATGATGTTTCTTATGATTATTTGCGAGTGTTTGGTTGCAAAGCCTTCAGGCATATCCCGAAGGATGAACGGTCTATGCTTGATGTCAAGACTAGACGGTGTGTATTCATTGGCTATGGCCAAGACTGATGTGGCTATAGGTTTTATGACCCAATTCAGAAGATGAATATAAGAATTCGTGATGTTGTATTTGTTGAAGATCAAACTATTGAAGATATTGAAGCAGAGTGCCAATAGATCTGATGAAGACTCAACAAACATACAGAGAGTCCCTCCAATAGAACGTAGACAAATTGGAGATGAAGAAAATGTTCCACAAGAACAAGTGCCAGAGTTAGAAAATCCAGACGTTCCTAATCAGAATGAACCAGATGAAGATTATGGTGTTCCTGTTCAACCACCAACACCGGAAGGTTCTCAAACATTAAGAAGATCTAGTAGAGTCTGACAATCATCTACTAGATATCCAGTTAATGAGTATGTACTAACGACTGATAGGGGAGAACCTGAAAGCTTCGAAGAAGCTATGGAAAATGAACACAAGAGGAACTGGATTGAAGCCATGCAAGATGAAATAAAGTCCTTGCATAAGGATAAAACATTTGAGTTGGTTAAGTTGCCCAAAGGCAAGAAAGCTTTGAGAACAAGTGGGTGTTTAGGATCAAGCAGGAAGAACACAGCTCCCAACCACGATTCAAAGCTAGACTAGTTGTGAAAGAATTCAATCAAAGAAAGGGTATTGATTTTGATCTTTTCATTAGTTGTGAAAATGACATCCATCCGAACAGTGCTCGGAATGACCGCCAGTTTTGAACTGAAAATCGAGCAAATGGATTGAAAGACTACCTTCCTGCATGGAGATTTGGAAGAAGAAATATATATGGAGCAGTCATAGGGTTTCGTAGAAAAAGAGGATTGTGTTTGCAAACTAAGGAAGAGCTTGTACGGCTTGAAGCAGGCACTGAGACAGTGGTATAAGAAGTTTGAGTCTGTTATGGGGGAGCAAGGCTACAGAAAGACTACTTCAGATCACTATGTTTCTATGAAGAAATTCTATGATCATGACTATATTGTTTTTGCTCTATGTGGTTGATATGGTGATTGTTGGTCAGAATTAATAGCTTGAAGAAACAACTAAGTAAGTCTTTTGCTATGAAAGACTTGGGACCAACAAAGCAAATTCTTGGCATGAAGATCGAAGAGCCAAGAAATTATGGTTGTCACAGGAGAAGTACATTGAGAAAGTACTTTCAAAGGTTTAGAATGGAAAACGCTAAAGCGGTTAGTTGTTCTCTTACTAATCACTTTAAATTGAGTTCTAAACAGTGCCCTTCTACGAATGGAGAGAAGGAAGAAATGAAAAGATTCCATATGCTTCAGCAGTTGGAAGCTTGATGTATGCCATGATTTGTACACGGCCAGATATTGCTCACTCAGTTGGAGTAGTAAGTTGGTTTCTTTCAAATCCTGAAAAGGAACATTGGACTGCAGTGAAATGGATTTTCAGGATATCCAATCACATTTGCAGGGGGAGCCGTGTCGTGGCAGTCAAGATTACAGAAGTGTATTGCTTTGTCAACAACTGAGGCAAAAGGAGAAGTCCAAGCTGTGTGTCAAAGCGGCATGAATGGAGAGTCCCACTATGCCGTCGGGAGGGAAAGAATTGTTGTGGGTCTCTCCGACATGTGGGATCTACATGCTTTGAAAAAGAAAAAAAAAAAAAGGAAAACGTGTTCTTTGAAGAAAGAAAAAAAAAAGGAAAGGAAAAGTCTAACAAGGCATGCAATTCTTTTGACAAAATGGAGAGCCGTGAATGAGTTATACACGCTCTCTCATAACCTCTCCTATAAATAAAGGTAGCGAAGCCTCAAACAAAACACAACAGCAGAAAGAAGAAAAAAAATATAGAGAGAGTTATCTAGTTTTAGGAAGGGAAAAATAGTGAGGAAATTATTATGGAGTGTTTTTGGGAAACACTTTGAGTGCCACTATTTTTGTATTACTCTCTTTGTGTACCTACTTTTTAATAGTGGAAAAATGATTCGGAGTTTGTTCCGTGGACGTAGCTCTAAACAGTTGAGGGTGAACCACGTAAATTTCTGTGTGTCACAAGTTTATTTTTCCGCTGCGTTAATTTTCTTTTAATTGATTGAAAGGGCCCAACAAGTGGTATCAGAGCTGATGCCCAACAAAAGATATAAAAAAATAGAACAAATTTTTATTTTCAGAATCCATGGAATGCATAAGAACTACCATGAAAAACACATACTGATATCAATCTAGCACTAGTCCGGATGCTTTTGGGTGAAAGAAATGGAAGAATCAAGCGACCAACACCATATATAGCCACAGCGAAAAAACGTACGTAGGACTAAGCTTAAAGGCCGAGGAAGAAGAGTTATTGATTCATTTGAAAATACACCTCACAGATAGTCAAAAAATGTTTGTCGCGCATTTCATTTCTTGCACGATTAGTTGATGCAGGGAAAACTTTGTAAAGTGCACCTCCTAATGTATTTATAGCAGATGCCATTGGCTGCGCAGAACAAGAAAGTTAAGATGTATAAGCATTTACAACTTGTATGCAAATCTCCTTCAAAAAAGAAAGAAAAAAAAAAAAAAAAAAAAAAAAACTTGTATGCAAATCCAAACCATTGTTGATTAATATACAAATAACTGAAAATCCAAATGGTGCAAAACTATTATCTTAGCTATTGGATGTACAATTCTACGTTGCACGGAAACAGAAACGAAGAAATACGAAAATGGAGAAACCGGTGTGAAGAAAATAATTTTAAACGGGAAAATGATATTTTATACTGGAAATAGCCATGGCTAGGGCCTAGAAGTTTCTGTGCATCATAGCCTGACATATAGGAGTGCTGCTTACCTTTCGAAGAGTATACAAGAGGAGATATCAGCCTGAAAAATTGTTTATAACCTCTATTAGTCTTACTTGGTACGAGAGATTAAACTCCTAAAGTGCTAAATAGTAAAAACATACAAACTGAAACCAAAATTGGAAAACTTAATTATTCATGCAGTTCAATCAAACAAATATACTGCAATTCCTCAATAAATTGACCAAACAAATACTTAAGCTCAGATCATTAAATACCTTGGGGTTGCAAAGTTTGCGCCTCAAGTTTGAAAAACAGCCATCACATACGATTGCAAGAGGAGCATGTGCTGTCAAGTCTTTGGCCGGTTTTGTTTCTATATAGCAACCCTTTAACGGTTCCATTTTCTTCAATAAGAGATGTCACTGTTCCTTGTTCCAAGCTTACACTGTTTAAAAGATCAAGAAAACGTGGACAAATAAGAGTTTTTAGTAATAAAGAAAACAAAATGAAAAGAAGAAAAAAATCAAGTGCTAGGACTAAAACCATCTTGATAACGTCAATGTTAATTTGATACCCATTATCAATTGCAAAATCATTACCTTGGAGTGGAATACACATGAGGTTATAGTATGATTACCTGGGAAGAGTTGCAGCCTTCTCACGCATTCTTTGTATAAAACGGCCATTGTTAAAGGTTCTTCCAGCTATATTTGATTCAAAACTTTGTAGAGGATAGGATAGCTTAGTACTTTTGCCATCCTTGTAAATAGCATATCCAAATACCTGTTGAGCATCAATCTTTTCCACAAAATCTGCATTCACAAACATGAAACATTTATACTCTCATATTAGAACAGTTTGAGGGAGTGAGTTCAAAATTTTCACTTACTATATCAACATGTTAATTGAATAAAAACTGAAATATTAAGAGTTCTTTGAACTGCAGAAGCTGTTGATTCTAAACAATTGAGACTACATATTCATGAATATTATCCATATCCTTCAAGAACCAGCCCAATCAGTTTCAAATAACCACCAGGCTGTAAGAGTTCACCAAAGAGGAGCTGTAATTCCACCAATTAAAAGCTGATAATCCATCTTAGAAGATCAATGTAGAACTTCTCTCTTGATTTTTCTAGAAATTGATTGCTCTTTGCTAATGCTGTAAGAGCTCTTTTTCTTTCACTTCAAATTGACTTAGAGAGCGCAAATTTGAGACAAAAAGTAAAAGAAGTTAAAGAAGAAAAAACGGAAAGCAATTTGCGACTAATATGGTATTTTTTTGTAGTCTGCAGTTTTCATTTTAACTTGCCTACTAACATTACTTTTATCTTTTATTGCTAGCGCTGTGCAAGTCGGTTTCGGTACCGTTATTAAGAAGAATTGAACCGAACCAAAAATTTGGTTGTTTTATTTTTAGAAACCGGAACAGGAACTGAGGGACTAAAAAATCGAACCGAACCGAACCAAATTTTTGGTATGATTTCAGTACAGTTTTTCAATTTTTTGATTTCGGTTATTTGATTCTGATTTCGGTTTTAGTTCCAGTTCCTCATTGAAAATTATTATATTTTCAAAACACATTATAAAGTTTCTTTATATAAAAGTACTCTAATATCAAAATAGAATTATAATGTCACTTATAATTAAAGAACACTTTTTATTTAAATTATGGCATAGTAAAATACTATAAAACATTTGTGAATTATCGTATAGTTAAAATATTATATGCAGTAAGACAGTGGCAGGGCTAGAAAATTTTTTCAATAGGGTTATTTATTTATTTTGATTTTTAGTGGGTCAATTACATAAAAAAAATCTAAAATTTTCATTTAATATATATTTTTTTAATTTTTTTTTATCAATTTAACCCTATTTCATAAATATTTTTTAAAAATCGAGCGGAGTCAATTGACCTCACTTTACATAACCTAGCGCGGTACCTACAGTCAGGGATGGCGGAAATCATTATTTATGAATTTTTTATGTAGGATAAATATTTTTAATTTATACTCCATTTGTATTATTAATTAAAGAGGATCAATGAATAAAGATTTTGTTTCAGATAATAAAATTTAATCTCTACTACAAATAACATAATATACTAAAACATTAAAGAAAAAATATATGGATAAATCAATTTTTTGGTTCAGTTCAGCTCAATTTGATTTTGGTACGGTTTTAATGCAGTTCCAGTACAATTCTTTATAAGAATCGAAACTAGAACCAAAACCAAAATAATAAATTGCATAAGTTTGGTACGGTTGGACTCCTAAGATCTTAATTTCTTTTCAATTCCAATTCAGTTCAATATGATTTCTCAGTTCGGTTAGGATCCCATAAACCATGCACAGCACTATTTATTGCACATATGCAGCAACCAAACATGAATAAAAAGGGACCTTTAGCATTGCAAGGTCTAATTTTCTACTCCTATGCTCTTCTTCCTTATTCAATGAATGGTAATTGAATAATGGGTAATATTGTCAATATATTATTTTAAGAAATGTGTTGCTTGACATTAATAAATACTTAAAATGTAAGTCGTTTTTGGATGTTTATTTTATTTCAAAATATAAGTAATTTGAGTCTTTTAAAAAGTTAATAAATGATGTTTTTCCAATATTATCATTATTTATATTAAATAAATTACCTTCATAGGTTGTTTTTGGTTTTGAAATACATTAGATAAACTACTTTTATAAACTGTCCTTAGTTTTGAAACAAAGTTTAATTTAGTTAAATTATCCTTAATTTTATTATAATTTAAGATACTTAATTGTTTTCTTAATATCCGTGTAAAAACTTTAAACGATTTATATTTTGGAATAAAGAGAGCAGTATTTTATCCATGATGCTACCTCTTTTTAGGAATATAATTATAATTTGAACGTATATAAAAATTTATAATTTTAAAAAATATCATAATTCATTACTAAATAATATAATAGGAGTACATTATAATTTTTTTAGAAAAATAAAAAATAAAAATGTAGAAAATTAAAAATTAAATAAGAAGCTTATAATAGTATATCAATAATTAGAATTAAAATCTTAATTTTTTTCCCACCTTAGCAAAATTTTAATGGATTGGTGATTCATAAATAGAGTATAAGACAAATGAAAATGGAAACTACCACTTTCCAGACAAAAAGCGTGACGTCATCGTCAATTCCCACACGGCCACACAACTGCCTAACCACTATTCACTAGTACTTTCAGGAAATCTGAAGCTAAACTCTTTCTGTGTATATTTATGAATTACTATATATTTTTTATATTTATTATTTTATTAAATAATTATCTTTTTTTTTTCATAAAATCAGATAATAAAAACACTAAGATTTAACTAAATTTAGTATATACGAAATAAATATAGTTATTCTCAATTAAACCTCAAAATAAAAAAATACGTTATGTTTATTTTTTTAATTATTTTCAACATATAATTTCTTTTTTAAATCAAAAAACATAATTCTATTCACATACTCTAAATCAATTTGTCGCTTGTATATAAAGCCTCAATCAACAAGAAAGAACTGGCAGATTCTAGCTTTCTCTACTTAATTTCTAGCTAGCTAGCAACCATGGCTGATGATGAGAACAGGAAGAATGATCCAAAAGTTCCTAACAATCTGTTTCTACTCTCTCCTAAATTTGAGCTCAAGTTTCCTCCATTTATGAAATTTGATGATTCTATTGTTGAAGACAGAGAAGAAACAAGTCAGAAACCAGATGTTGTAAGGTTCGCAGATCCTAAACCAGTAACTCCTCCTCCATTGAAGCTTTACAATGAGGAGCTTGAAAAGCGTTCCCATCCTTTAATCCTTTTTCCGGTACGTTTTATCCCTCTCTCTCTCTCTCTCTCTCTCTCTCTCTCTCTCTCCCTCTGCTTTTTTTTTTTCCCTGTAAATTGTGTTTGGGTGCTGAGAATTTCATGCAAACGTAAGAAGAAGAATACTTTCTTGTTAATTGTTAAATTTGGTGTATTAGAAAAGTTCCCTTTTCTTTGCTTTTGCAGGATTGAGTTTTTGAAAGAAAATTATGAAAAATAAATTATTTTTCAATTGCTGCATGTCTCCTACTCCTGATATATAGTTTTGTTTCTCATTCTAGCTCTCCTCGTTTTTCTCCTTCTCGGATTGGATCCAGCTATGAGATAGAAGCATTTAAATCCGTTTTGGTGCTTCAATCAGTGTTAACACTTTTGACACCCCAAACTCTCCTCCAACTTGATAATATTTATAATTATTCCATTGACAATAGCACTGGTGTTGTTGTTGTTGTTGTTTGTATTGGTGTTGGAGTAAGGAGCTTTATTTTGAACGTTGATGGATTTGAGAGCATGACGTTATTTTGGGGTAGGTTTTAGATTGTTGGCTGTGACGGTATAGAGAAGGGGAGGTTCTAAATTGGAAAACAGGATATATATGTATGAATTCACAAAATATGTATTTAAATTTATCTAAATTTAAATTAAAATTTATTTATTCCTGATCTTCTCAAAAGTAAATTCTCAATTATGAAAATTTAATATTTAATTTTTTTTTTAAAAAAAAGTAAGAATCATTTCAATTTCAGTTTTTTTTTTTAAAGGTAATTATCTGCAAAATGCAAAACTACCCATTCCAGTCCTCTAATAATTAATTATTTGACAGTAACAAAATTTTAACTTAATCTCGTGATAAATAAAATAAAAAGCCAGAACCCTGCACGTGACGACGTACTCTGCTTCTTACCTTTCGTCTCTATTTAAACCCCAAACAAAGTCTTTTCCGAACAAAATCTCTGTCGAAAGCCATGGGCGGGCAAGATTCACCAAAAGAACCCAAAAATCTATTCTCACAATTTCCAAAAATTGAGCTCAAATTTCCATTCTTTAATCAAGAAAAGAAGGCGACAACGCAGTCTGCGGTAAAAGAGGAATCGAGAATAGAAGTAATTGGTAAAGGAGAAGCAGAGAATGGAAAGCAGAAACCTAATTTTGTAAGGTTTCCAAATTCCCAACCGATAGTTCCACCTTCGATTGATGTCGAGCTCCAAGAGAGTAGCGGAAAGACTCACAATCCCCTAATCATATGGCAGGTCTGTTTCATATAGTTGGGCTTTGTTTGAATTTTGGTTATTGGAACTGATTTAAATGTAAAAGGCTTTCAAGTGTAATAACTTAGTTCATAGTTAGCAAGTAATTGGGTAGGTAGGAAGGTTATGTAGAGAATGGAGGCAAGGGTTAGGATATGTAGAAAATGGAGATTTTAGGCAGCTTTTTTATTATTATTGTTATTAATAGTCAGGAGAATTTTTGGATATATAGGATATATAAAATCACAAAAATTATGAAATAATGATATGAATTGGATGAAGAGGGCCAACTCAGTATCTTTTCGATTGATGAGAATATATGGGAAAATGAAGGAGAATAAAGGAACTGAGAGAAGAGGGAGAAAAAGGGGAGAGAGGGCAATTCAGCTGAATTTTCGTTTTCTATACATGCCAAATAGTTTCTTTGGCTTGGAAGAAGAAAGCAAAGCAAAACAATGGGTAGTCCCAATGCTACCGGGAAAATTTATCCTTTAGAAGCTGATTAAGAAAAATATGGATTCTTTAAAATTAACAGTATTAATGGATAAACAATTTTGAATGTTGCATGAACGAGATGTAAATGAATATTAATATCTGATTTTTTTTTTTTTTTAGGTTCTCATGTGCTGTTGCTTGTTGCTTGTCAATGTTATCTTGTGTCTAGCAGTCTGCATTATTGGCTTTCACTTAACATGCTGTTGTTGAACTATGGTTTCTTTCCCGTCCTTGTGACAAAATTTCTTTCCTGATCCTTATATGCAAACATGCATATTTGTAGTAATATATATGGTATATGCATGAGTTCACATTTTCCTTGCACACACCTCACGTCCTTCATTATCCTGTGTCGTAAGAAATTGGAGTTTTCCTTTTTCACATTTTAATTCTTGTCCCATGTGTATTTTTTGAATTCCAGTTTCTGTCTATATCATGTTAATATTTAGAACTCTTACAACTTATGGTTATGTGTTGGCTTTATTTTTATCATTTTCATGAAAATGACAAAACTTTGCAATTTCAGTAAATATTGAACTTTTGAGTTTTCAATTTAAATCTTGCGCAAATTTGGAATTCCCGACTGCTTGTTTTTTCAGAAGAAACAGAATAATAATTTTAGCTTTTATTTGTCGAAATTCATTGTCAAAGGTAATATTTCTTTTCATTGAATTGTTGATCGTTTTTTTGTTTTTCCTTGTAGTCAATATTTCTAGGCTGTTTTAATGGTCTAGTTTAGGACTTCCATCTTTCCTTTTTCCATTTTTCTTCTGAAATTGTTGACTCTCTAGGGGACTTTCACTCGGTTGGCGATGCCAAATTGTTGTAGTTTTTCTCTATCTATGTCTACTATGAGCTTGGATAACAGATGCATAATCACATGATCTTTGTTTAGTGTTTTCTTCTTATTATTAGTTTCTGCTTATATAATGAAGTCACTTCATATACTTCCAGGTTTATGCACTTGGTGGGTTCCTAATATTGAAATGGGTATGGGCGAGGTTGAAAGAAAGGAATGAAAGAGCCAAGAAAGAATCGTCTGGTGATGATAATCGATCGTCTGATGAGTATGAATTGCCATCTTATGATAGTGAATGATTCTGCAAATTATGTTATATACTAAATGCAATTTTAGCGAGTGAAAGTGAAGCTAGTTATGTTAGCCAACAGCGATTTTTTAATCGCTTATCTTTCTCGCTTGTCTTGTTCGTTTAAGTTACACTCTTTATTCTGAAATGCAATTACAGTATTTGATCATATATGTATTTGCTATGATGCTGTGGTTATTTTCCATTAACATGTCTTAGGGGTAAACCTACAATATGCAATCTTCTGTGAGTTAATTGTTCTTTTGATAATGAGAGAGATTTTTAACAATTTGAGAAATTATTATTATTATTATTATTATTATTTATACGGAGATTGGAGTATGTCGACTTATAAGGTGAAGAGAAAACATGTTTCTCAAAGTGGGGGCGGGGGTTGGGGGGTGGGGAGGGGAACAAGCTTTCAAATTGTTTTCTACATTCTAAACGAGAGAAAAAAAAAAAAAAAAAGCTTCGACTTTAATTTTTTTTATAATTTTGTTTTATCTTTTTTTTTTTTTTCTTAACAATTGTAGTCTTCATCCTTGTACCATCTAATTTCTTTCACAATTTGTAAAATAATATTTTTTTATATTATTATTATGTTTAGGCTCCAATTGTTCTGAAAAAATAATTTTTTTAAAAAAAAGAACATGTTTTCCTTAGAAAAGATTTTTCAAATAATTTCTTTTGTATTGTTTGATTGTTATGTTAAAAGTTAGTTAAAAATATTTAAATTTATATGTAAGGATATAAAAATATTTAAAATTATAGAGATTTCATATATATATATATATATATATATATATATATATATATATATATATATATATATATATATATTTGAAAACATAGAGATTTCATATTTAAACATGAGAAAGATCAAAATATTATCTTTTTCATTGACTAGTGATCAGTGGAGAAGGGCATTAAATATAATCAGCGCGAAATAAAATAGTCTCTTGTTGAACCGTTAAATTAGGAGTGAGAGAGTATCTTAGTAGTACCAAAAAAAAAATCCTAACTTTTCCTTTAATATTGAAAATATTTTCCATTGTTTGATTTTTTTTAACCACCTCGAACATAAAAAAATTAGAAAATTATTTTTTAGGTAAATTATTTTCGGAACAATCAGACCCTTACTTTTATATTGCTTCAATTCGCATCAAACTACATTTATTAAGTACTAGTTTTTTTATCATTGCTCGTTATTATCCATTGTTTATAATTACAAAATTAATTAAGGCAATGTACTATTTAGTTTTTGGAGTATTGTCAAATTTACTATCTCGTTCTTCTATTTTGAAGAACTAATGATATAATTCCGAGTTTAGGGTTTGTTGGAAAATACTATAATTGTTTTAGAAGCTGTTAGTTGTTTTAATAGATGTTAGCTGTTAGATGTTACTCGTTATCTGTGTAAGTAGCGGTTGAAGACAAAAGTGTTCGATAAAAACAATTGTTTGATTGCCAATTAAATTTAAAATGACAAAAAAGAACATTGAAATATTCACTTAGAATTTTCGCTTATAGCCATAAAATTAAACTCATTATATTAAAAAAAAAAAAAAAGATGATTTTACTATACCTAAATTTTCAAAATTTAAGGGGGAAAAAAATTGAAAAGTTCACTATTTTATGAATAAAATTGAAAATTTTTAATATTTTTGGGATCAATATTTTTTATTTTTAAAATATTTTCTTGAGTTCGAACACACACGAGGAAAATTATGTCATGTTCTTTGTGGAAAAAATAGGCAGCAAGTCATCACACACATTGTTAGAAGTGATGAATACTATTCTAGGGAACATCATGTCATATTCTTTTTTGTTGCAAAAAAATAGGATCGAGTGCAATATTTGTGAACAAACTTACCAGAACAATGGGGAAAGAAATTTCATTGTACACAGTGTTGTCAGTGATGAATTATATTCTGGGGAAGAGTTGTGCTATATTCTTCTTTATGGAAAAAAAAAAAAAAAAAAGGACTCGTTCACTATTAAGAATAAGGTAAGGAATTCTTGGACAAAAAATAATTTGGATGAAGAATGCAATCAATGCAATAAGGTGGAAGAGTCCAAAGATAATAAAGAACCTTCGAAGGAGATGAATAATGAAATACCTAGGATTATAAGATGGATTGTCATTTCGGAAAGTTCTGAAACTGTGTCTTAAATGTAATCAAAATTGTATTTGCAAAAATGGAGTTAGCATCGCAGTATGATGATGCTATTGTCCTTTCCTATGGTTGATGGGCTTCATATATTGTATGTCCTTTCCCATGCTATTGTTGTTGGTTCATATATCTATCGAGAATGGCTCAAAGATTTTCAAAGCTCTTTATGGCATTTCTTGATTCTAACGTTCTTCTCTGAATTGCATTAAACAAAACGAAAGTAATCAACCCATTTAGCTTTTTCTCTTTTGTAACTAGTTACTTATTGGGTTGGTTATTTTTTACCACTGTAAATAATAACAAGTACAAGTGAGTTGGCAGGTTCCCAACTCTCAGGGAGGGGGGACGGGTGTCTCTCAACATTGCCCGCTACTGATTTCTTCACCATTGACTACAGTCCACAAAAATTTCCTCTTTTAGCACCATCCAAACTTCCAAAAAAGCTACCATTTCTAGCCTTAAAGACCTACGATAAGGGAATTTGTGATGAAAACTAACGAGCATAGCCAAGAATTGTAACACTCGTTACTCTGCTGAAGGACATGGCGACGGATGTTCCATTCTGTGCCTGAACTACACAGATTGAACAAAATTAAAATATTAGCTTAAACTAATATCATGAATTAAGATGTTTTCAGATTAATAGTTAATGAACTTATAAATACTTAAAATAAATTTTTCAAAAATTCATACAGAATAACTGCAAGAGTTTTGCCTGAAAATAACACTTAACAAAAATTTAAAAAAAAATATTAAGACTTCTCTTGAATGTCAAATGAACATTCAATCTCCAATATTCTCAAGTAATCAAACCTCATATACCATCATAATATCGACTCCTTCACAATAAATTATACTAAGTCAATAATTCTCAAATCCATAATTATGCTGCGGAAGTATTTATCATATAAATACTTAATCAACTCATACACATTGGTAAAATCAACTAAAAATAATATATTCTTTCAAATTACAAATCTTTCTCCGAATATAAAGCTAAACTCCATAGCTCAGTACATGCCATAAATGCTAGAACAGAACTAACTAAGATAAAGTAGTACCAAATCTATCAAAAGAATCTCTTGCTCTAATGCAAAAACCTTGCTTCTGACCAACAACATATATTCACTACTTGCGCATGATAAATGCAACGTGCTAAACAATAATGCTTAGTGGTGAGATAACATACATAGACATACCAATCAAAACATAATGAATATACTCATTTAGCATTCAGAGAGAGTATCTATGTTAAGATATAGCCATATAACATATGAAGTATCCTCGTATGTAGCAATTTACAAATCCATATAAATTCAAGCATTCTTGAAATTTCACAAGATTCATATTAATAATTCATTATCACCAATTCCAAAACTATTATGCATTGCAGGCATTCATTCAGCCAAGTAATGATATATCATATCTTCTTCATCAAGAGTCCTATTTCAAAGGTTCATAATTTTCAACATATTACAAGCAATAGTATGTTAAACACTTTAAGTAAAACTTAAACTCATGTGCAATTCTCTCATTAAAATCATGTTACTTTATATTATCTTTATCAAAAGTCATACCTCATAAATTTTTAATATTCATCGTGATATAATCCTAAATTATATACTTAGCATTCATATGATATACAACGCTTGTTCTTAATCCATATTCATATTATTTCGGCATTTAACATTCAAACAAGATACAATTCCTATAGTTCAATATTTATTAATTAGGCATTAAACGTCTTAATAGTGTGACCTTTACAACCACTTAGAAAGTTCAACGGGTAGATAATGAAAATGAGAACAGAGGGCTCGAGAGCCGGGCTCAAAAGCCTTGTAATTTTTTACATGTTAGGCTGTTAGTGTTAGCTAATAATAGTAGAACAAATTGTAATTGTGAAAAATGTAACACAATCTTGATTTGTAATT
Source organism: Jatropha curcas (assembly GCF_041381405.1). Taxonomy (NCBI): domain Eukaryota; kingdom Viridiplantae; phylum Streptophyta; class Magnoliopsida; order Malpighiales; family Euphorbiaceae; genus Jatropha; species Jatropha curcas. The sequence goes on from NC_143156.1 coordinate 27,017,844, forward strand.
ATGGGCAGGTGTTAGGACTAGAAAGTAATTTTGGTTCTCTTTTAACTTAAAAAGAAAAACAAATAAATAAAAGGAAAAGTATTTCAGGTTTAAGTTAACGATCTGGAGCATCAAATACCTAGCCAGTAACCACCCGTTCTCTCTCTGTTTAAACGGATCCGTTACAACCCCGTCACAAGGCAACCCCTTAACGCCTTCAATCTCACATACTCCGTCACCGGTCCCCTCCTCCATCTGTCGACTGTCCGTCACTGTGACCTTAACGTCGTCACCTCTCTCCCTTCGAAACCCAAAACCTATTTCTCCCTTTCTCTTTCTCATGGCATCAGACGATTTTCCTCTCATCAATGATCCACACGCGCCAACGCGCCACCCTGACGCCGAATCCGTCAACGGCGGAGACTATTACACTGCCTACGCAGACTCCGACCAGGACAAATCCGGATCCGGCGCTCCAGCAACACCATCCTCGAAAAGAAACCACCAGAGCCAGCACCACCACTACTACTACAGTAACGATAACAACAAGAAGCACAAACCCAACGGCAATAACGTAGAATCTGAATCGAATATCAGTAATACGAGCGCCGAATACCGTGCTGATTATCGAAAGGACAGGGAAGAATGGAGTGACACGGCGATATCGTGCTTATTGGATGCGTATACGGAGAAGTACAACCAGCTGAACAGAGGAAATCTGCGGGGGAGAGATTGGGAGGAGGTGGCAGAGGCGGTAAGTGAGAGAGGAGGTGGTAATAACAAGAAGAGTGTTGAACAGTGTAAGAACAAGATTGATAACTTAAAGAAAAGATATAAAGTGGAGTTACAGAGGATAAATAATAGTGCCGGAGGATTTGGGAGTGGTGGTTCAAGTAGTTGGCATTGGTTCAAGCAGATTGAAGCAATTATGGGGAATTCTTCCAATGCTAAGGCTGGTGGGGGTGGAGAGAGTGAATGTGGTGTTGGAGGGAGTGGTGGGACTGGGAATTGTAACTTGCTGGCTAGACAAGTCAAAAGGTAGTGTTTGTTATGTTATGTATAGAAAAATGTTTTTATAGAATACTTAAATGTAGTTTAACTTGGTGAAATACTGAAATGTGAATTGGATTATTTGTGTTTGATGATTGATGTTTGTGTGTTATGTGATTGAGCAATATAAGAGGGCAACTTCAGTTTTGAATCTGGTAGTGCAAGTTTTCTTACTTGAGGGTATTTTTGTTTTGCTGCTAATTAATGATTTATTGGAGTTCTTTCATTTTTATTTTTATGTAGTTTTATAATGGAATTACTCTATGAACTCTGAAATGAGTATGTTTGCTGCTGTAGCAACAGTGTAATTTGTTTGATGGTTTTATATTCAAGGTGGATGAGTGGGCCAAATTCATTGTTGGGACAGCATAATTGTTTTTAGTGTCTGACTGCTTCTGTTGCCATGCCATTTTGCTTATGAGACTTTGCTAAGATATTCAATTATGGTTGGTTTTGATGGTGATTTAAGAGATGATGCATTGAACACTCGTCAAAAAGAAAAAAGATTTTCAAGTGTCTCTGGGGGAATGGAGAATACGTTAAATTGTGTTTGTTCGGTTGCCATGTTTGCTTGCTTGTACTTGCATGTGAAATCTAGACTTACTATTGTGCATGTGGTTATTTGAGCTTCTCATGCAGCATTTGTACTTTAATGTGACAAAATTTAAGATTTGCATTTCCATTGTTGGGTTAGAATAAAGAAATCTATCATGTGCAACGTTGTGGAAAACTGTTAGCATGGCATAAAAGAACCTTAGTATGATTATTTAAGTCAATGCTTTACATCTCTCTTGCAGATACCCACCTAGCAATGTTGCCTTTGCAAACAATCTGAAAGCCAAATCAATGCCTAATTTAAAATGGCGGAGAGTAGTGTTTAAAATTAGTGGTGCTGCATTGGCTGGAAACTGCCAGAATATTGACCCAAAGGTGCAAGCTTCATCTATAAAGTGATTACTATATGGTTGTCATAGTTATGATTAAAAGATCTTTCAAATGAGTAAATGTGCATTCTGGGAGTCGCATGCTGAAAACTGCTTTCTGATTATCAGGTGGCAATGCAGATTGCAAGGGAAGTAGCAACAGCTTGCCGCTTAGGGCTAGAGGTATTGCCTAAACTCTCTTTTTTGGTTGGTTTTTCTTTTTTCAGGTTCAAATTACAAGATCCATATTCTTATGTTCTTGTACAGGTAGCAATTGTTGTTGGGGGTCGTAACTTCTTTTGTGGAGACTCGTGGATATCTGCTACTGGCTTAGAGAGACCTACTTCTTATCAGATTGGGTAACTTCCTTATTACTTTTATGATCAATTTTATTTCATTTTATGATGTAAATTGAAGTGTGTACAGATTCTCTTTGAGTTCTGTTTTGCTGATACCTTCTACAGGAGCTCCCCTTGTTCTTCCTCTCTCTCTCTCTCTTCCCTCCCCACCTTCCTCCCTTCTCTCCCCATCCTCTTTTTTCCTTGGGTCCTTGGGCATGGAGCACTTGATCCTACTTGAAATTATCTCTAGGTGTATATACTGAGCCAATCTCAGTTATATATATACCCTGCAGGTCTAGGGACAGAAGCCTTTATTTGCTAAATATAGGAATATTATTTTATTCTGAACTTCACTTAAATATAATGGTTCCTAGACTTAAATTTAATGTTTTTTCTAGTTGCAAAACTTTAATTTGAGTCAATCTTATTATTCAACTTCTTAATTCATTTCAGTTCAGTCATTTAACATAAATTGGATGGAAAAGCCTCAAAAAATTTTCATGTGGGAATGTCAAGTTATTTTAATCTCAATAGGACCTGAAAAATTATTTCCTTTCTTTGAATTTGAATTTTTATGATTTATGCAGCTTCACCAAAACAGCAGAATGCTACTGTAACCTGCGAAATTGCTTATGCCATTTCTTTAAAGTGATTTTCTTGTCTGACAATTGTGGTTTCCAATTTACAACTTGTAAAGAGAATGTGATCAATACTGTTGCTTTTTTCTAGTTTGTGAATATGAAGAGAGAGAGAGAGAGAGAGAGAGAGAGAGAGAGCAGAGACTCATTCAGAGGAATCTGTTTGTGGGCTAATGATTTAAGACTGAAAATAATCTACTTTGAGTCCACACCAATCTAGGGATTTCTTTCTCTGATTCTGATTTAAATGCTTGGATTGAAATGAATTGTGATATTCAGTGGTTCGATGGACTGCAAAGTTTAATGATCATTTATATAGTTTACATCGTAAATTTCCTCATAGTGGATTTAAGTTATTGCTGCTTGCAAGTTTTTGATTCTACGGTATCCTCGTGTTGTGTCAGTATGATGGCTACAGTGATGAACTCTATATTGCTTCAGTCGGCTTTAGAGAAGCTGGGTGTTCAAACCCGTGTGCAAAGTGCATTCGCAATGCCAGAATTAGTTGAACCTTATAGCCGGAAACGAGCCATTCGACATCTTGAGAAAGGAAGAGTGGTCATATTTGGTGGTGTTGGTGCTGGTGCTGGAAATCCACTATTTACTACTGATACAGCGGCAGCTCTGAGGGCTTCTGAGAGTATTACACTGCTCTGTCTTCTAAAATACTTTTAGTATTTTGAGAAGGGCTCTATTTTGAATGAAATTCTGATATCCATATATTTATGTCAGTTAATGCAGAGGCACTCCTTAAAGGTACAAATGTTGATGGCATCTATGACTGTCACTCTGGTAATACCAACATAATGCTGGATCACTTGTCTTTCAGAGAAGTGGTTTCCAGGGGCGTCGCCCTCATGGACATGATGGCAATTACATACTGTGAAGAGAATGGAATTCCAGGTTAGCCACCTTTCTATGTAACTCGTTTTCAATTGCAACATTACATAGTATTTGGTACAAAAGAACATGGAATTTCATTTCATTTGTCATTTGCAAATTATTTAAAATTTGGTAGAATTTTACTCGAATGTACAAATTCCATAGAATTAAAATTCTAAAATTTTAGATGAATTTTCATTTATACCAAACACCTCGTTTATAGATTTTCAAATGATTTCTTAAAAAATTTTATGGAATTCATTTGCATCAAACAAGCTCTTAACTTCTTTCGGAGCCCCCATCTCCATTTCCTCTTTTTTCCACTGTGCTGACTGTAATGTGTTCTCTCCCTGTAGTTGTAGTCTTTAATTTGCTTGAGCCTGGGAATATTTCAAGGGCATTATGTGGAGATCAAGTTGGTACTTTGATTGATCAAGCTGGCAGGATTAGCTAATGCCTACGGAACCTTGTTTCTGCTAATGCCTTAAAGGTTAGTTTCGCTTAAGCAGCAGTATTCCTGATACGTTGTCAAGAAACACTGGACTATCATGAATTTAGGGGCATCAGCTTGTATCTTCAGAAGAAGATTGAGCTGCATGATCAATATAAAGCTGCTACCTGTAATAAAAGATGTGAGAGGAGGATGTTGGCACTTCGACCGTGCTTAATTGACAGCTCAATGCTGTCAATAAATGATGCTTAAAGATGCCAAATGCTTGCTCTGGGCAAAAGGGAAAAAGATTGTTGAGCTTTTCAACTCACCTCTGTTTTGTTTGCAGCTTGTGTTTTTCACGCTTGAACCTGGCCTTGTTTGTAAATTATTCTGTAGTTAAAAATGTTACTAATAGGGTAAAGAATTTGGTTAGGATGTAACTAAGATGATCATTTTTAAAGTAAATTTATAATGTTTTGTACAGGTTGCAATGGGAAATAATTTATAATTGATATAGATTATTCTGTATTTAAAAATTTTACCAATAGGGTGAAAAATTTCCTTAAATTGTAACTGAGAAAATCATTTTCTGAAGCACTGTACAGTTTGATTGGATTGCGAACCAATCAACTGGTAATGCTGTAAACCAATTTTACTGTCAAATTAGGGGCCGGCATATGATAATGTAGACTGATGTGTTCACAGGATGGATTTAGTTCGTTTTGGATTTATCCATCCGAAACGAGAATAGAAATTTTTTTTTATTATTATTTGAGAATGTTTTAGAAATAATCTTGTGTTTACAAAGATTTTCTTTTTCATTAATATTTCACATTTCAAAACTGTATGATACAATTTTTAACGCACGGAGTTTTGTACGTGGTAGAGCATTATTAACTTTGATTCTTAAACAAAGGATGAAAAACATAAATAAATTGAACTAACAGTGTTGATGACCCCCTCTTTTTATTAAGTGCATCCGCCACTAACCGTGTAATATCGTAAATTTCGGATTTTAATCTTTACCTATTAAAGGCTTATCATGTTTAATAATTCAACATTTTAGTTTTCTACTAATACATAATTAAGAATAAAACGGTATACGTCCCCCTAGCCATAGCCAAAATTTCTATTTCCATCATTACTGAAGGAAACCTCAACAAAAGAAAACTCCCACCCAAGAACATTACTAAAATACAAATTGATCAACCTTATTAAATACAAATTGTTGCTTCGTAGACATGTATAGTAAAATATATTTAGACCGTTTCCCCGACAAAAACTGGGAACCTGTACACAAACAAATGTTGTTATGGAAAAAAATGATTGGTAATACACTGACCTGATAAACAGGAGGATCAAGAACTAGATTGCCACGGTAGACTTCGATATATCACCTCGAGCTTCTGCTCTCCGGGAATGAATAAATCTAGAAGATTCTTTACAGCTAACTCTATATACTATGTATGAACAGTCCCGAGACCCATTTTAATACGAGGGTCTACCTTAATGTGCTGTTCGCCTAATGCTTTTCTCGCTAAATATCTGTAATAAAATTTCTCCTTCCAATAAGGATTCAAAATCTATCTTTAATCTTTTAAGATGAACCTGATCTGATAAAATGGCAAAAATTGATTCCTCGAGGCCGCGCAAGGAAAATTTTTACCTCAGTCTTCATTCTGTCTCAAAATAACTATCATAAATAGAAAGCCTGTCAAAAGCATCGAAGTTTGCTTTTAGCCCAACAAATTGACTGCTTAATTGAGCACAACCTGCATCTGGCCAGCGGCAACCTCCATCCCTTGCACGCAATGGACATAAACCTTCACACACTTGACCAATAGGATTGTCAGAAACTACATCATCAGTCACAAACGAAATCGAAACAGAGAGATCTGACTTGTCATTGTGCCGCAGATTATCATCGGATAACGGACCTCTTGAGGAAGAATGCACAAGTTTCTGTTGAGTTCCTAAGGGGTTTGTTTCCATATTGGTCATATCACCACTTCTTGCAAAGTTAACCTTGCATCCCAATGACTGGATGGCTCTCTTTATTGCTGCATTTTCCTTGCCAGCTCTGTTGGCCAAGGCCATAGCAGAGCTACTAAGCTGCTTCTCAGTCTGTAATTCTGCAGATAATGACTCCATCGCAATTGTGATTTCTTTAGCCTTCCTTTCTGCCACTTCTTTTGCCTGTTAGCATTTTGATCCATCCAAAAACTAAATAAGAAAAATACCTAAAGGACATGTTATGAGAGAAACATCCAAATCACATGCTATTGGCTTCAGCTAAATTGTTTGTATTTTACTAAAGGCTTAGTCTAGGCCAAAAGCAAATAGTGCAAGAATTCAGATCAGTCAACTTTATAATAGATAAATATATTGCTCAATAGTAACAGGAAAACAGAGGATAAATTTATCACCTTTTGAAGTTCGGAAAATTTCATAGACATGTTCCTACATCTAGCTTCAAGCTCCCCAGATTGGGCTTCTGAGGGACAAGCCCATCGAAGATGGAATTGTGGCCAAAGAGTGGGTGCCAAAGCTGCTGCAGGAGGCAACAATGGACCATCATGTTTCTGAGGATCATAGAAAAAGTTATAGTGCACGTGAGACCTTCTGGAAGAACGCAAATCAGCCAAATAGGCCCACAAGCATCCACAAGCTTCAGATACACCAACTTCCTGTCTCTCCTTTTCACTGAAAATAGACAGCAAGAACTCAAGAAGAGGTCTTTCTAATGCTTTGACAATAATTTGAGCTAAAACAGTTAACAGATTCATTTTAAAGGCACAATAAAATAGCCATTATGCAGAGTTAATCGAGGTTAAACAGAAACATCGGTCATCAGTTGATAATTGAGATAAAATCCTTAAATTTTACATTTGCATTAACTGGCCTTTTATCCCACAGCGAAAATATGAAACGAAGGCATTATTTTTGCCTGAGATAACAAATACAAATGCCATTGCTTTTTAACTTTCTACAGCCAGATATGTACAACTAAGATGACAAACAATGGTTCGATTATCAAAGAAGGGTCCTTCAATTCCATGATCCTAATTTTCAGCTTCCAATGTAGCCTCTGTTGCTGTAAAATTATGCAGCCTAACATGATCAAACAGATGCATCCCAGAAACCACAAGCTTATAAAAGAGAATGAATGAAGGACAAGTTGGGTGGTCGTGAAGAGGAAGAATAGAAAGATGGAAATCACCTATTGCAGAAGAAGTTCCCAAAACGGCATGAAAGGACACAGTCCAACAAATCCACCAGGAAAGCCTACATCAACCATAATATAGACAAGTCAGCTGAAAATGGATCAAGAGAAAAAGAAAACCATACTGTATGCATTCAGAAACAGCTAGCTTTTCCATGAAATCAAGAAATGAACATTTTTCAAGGAAAGGCACATACCGAGGAGAACTCAAAAGCAAACGGGTACATTCGCAACAACTGGGAGACACAGTCAACCCACTGCCCAACAGAATCAAATTATTAGTCAATTCCCAGAACCTGGAAAACAGCAGTTTATAAAACAGATTTTCAAATTTACTTTATGAAGAAATCTGGTAATAGGCTTTCCAAATAGATGGGGAATTGCCCGTGCTGTTTTGTTGTTTTCTGTTATGGACAATATCTCATAAATATCAAATAAATGACCACGAAGCTGTTAAACATGAGGCATCCAACACATGTCTAAACGACACTTCCATAGAAGCATCTCTAAGTTTAACATCCTCATCTAAACTCAGATCTTATAATAAATACTATAACTGCCTCCAAACACCACACTTTGCAATCTGATGTCTTGATTATGACACCAATTTACACCATAGTAAAATTCTACACATTTGGCCAACGAAGCCAACAGAGATGGAATATAAAAACTTCATAATTATGTATTCTACCACACAATTAATACTATCTAGTATCTACCCATATTGTCAAACCCAGACCAAATCGACTGGTTCTACCCGGTTAATTAGGAATTGGACAACCTGGTCCAAGCAGGTGGGTCGTTTGGCAGCCAAGGAACTTTTGTCAGCCCCTTTAAAAAAATGCAGGTTTGCTTGCTGGACCTGTCGAACAGAATTGATCTACATATTAAGGCATTTTTTGTTATATATTTCAAAATTATATTTAAGATTTAACCAGTTATAAGACTCCTTTCTTTTCCAAAATAAGAAATTATAAATTTAATATGATTAAAAATATTGTTTTAACTATTTTTCCTCTTAATTGAAATTGTTAAGTATTGTATAACTTCAAATTCCAATAAAAATTTTCAAATTGCTCATTAGAAGAAAAACTATCTTTGAAACTTCACAAAATAAATTCACTTACAATTTTCAACTAAAGATCTTTCATCTTATTAATATTTAATTGTGATTTTCTGGCTTTACTGGTTTGAAGGTTTGGCCAGATTTGAAACCTTGATGTTCATATTTTCAGAACATCATAACCTAATGAATCACAAAAGACTGTGTAACCAGTAACTTTTTTATATGTATCTGTCTCCAAAAAGAAATGTGAACATTATAACCTAATGAATCCCAAAAGATTGTGTGTGTAACCAGTAACTTTTTTATATGTATCTGTTTCCAAAAAGAAAATCTGCATCTATGATTCCACAGACTTTAAAATCTACTGAGGGTTCAAATGTCAAAAATTCAAGATTAAATCTCCTTCCCTCAAAGAGAACCTACAAAGGCTCAGTAATCTTCATGGGAGGGTGTCATACAAGAGAAGTTCCCCCCTTGTATCATTTTATGTTAACATGTCATGAGTCTATTGAGCTGTCTATCATATGGTTTTAGCAAGTCAAAAGGCTTTTCTTAAATTTCTTTTTCCAAGGAAGATGCAGGAATGAGTTCCAAGATGCAAGCATGAACAACTCCTTTTGCAATCGAAGCCTCCTTGGAATAAAGCATGTACACCTGGATAGGCTAGCACATAAAAGTGCTGAGACCTTTTATGGCACAGGTATAGCTGTTGGACGTCTGCAGCTAGTTTTCCCAGCTTACCTGACTTTTGGGTTCCATGAAACACCTATTTTTACCCCACATAGTTTGAGTTGCTAAAAGACAACAATAATCATGAGTAGGAAGGCAATTACTTGAACGTGTAGCAAATGTAGTTAACATAAATCAACACACCTGCAAAAATATGGGAGAAAAGTTGTTCTGCCCATGAGAGGAACTAGGGTTTTGGGATGTGAGTGATCCTGATGCCTGGCGCGAAGGTGATGATGAAAGCCCTCCAGCAGAAGACTGCCGAGATAATTCAACAGCCACATTGCCACCTCCAGATACAGTAGGCATTCCCACACGATCTGCAAATGGATGTCCAAATGCTAGCCAATCCTTTTCAATAAGTGCCTATACAAATTCCACAAAACCCTATAATGTAAAATTTACATACCAAGTATTTCACCATCAAAGTAACAAGGGCAACCTTAGTGCCAGCAACATGAGAAAAAGATAACATTATGCTGTCTGTAAGAGTTACAGGTCAAGCAAATGAAGAGAAGAGAATCAAGTCAACTTATGAAGTCCAGCATAACAACAAAAAATACCTGAAACCCAGCGAATGTTCTGTAGTATGGGTCAAGCAACAAATTAGCTAGTGAAATTAACTGGGTAGTTCTATCCCATCCATCACTACACAATACAGTAAAACATGGAAAAGAAAAAATTAGCTTATGGACTTTAAAATAAAAAGAAAAGAAAAGGAAGAAAAAAAACTTTCATTTCTAAGATGTATTTCATAAAAATAATAAATAAATAAATATATCCATATGTAGGGGTGAGCACTATTCAGTCCGACCCAAAGTCGAGCCGACTCATTTTGGTTTGGTTCAACAGCTTTTTAACAAAATCGGTTACCCTTCGGTTTGAACAGTGATAACCGTTTGGTTTCCGGTTCGATCTTAAACAGAGATAACCGAATTAATTTTTTATGCCTAAAGTAGGTGATTTGGTTCGGAATAACTGAACCAAATCAAACCAGTCTGGTTCAGTTTGGTATCAATTTTTTTTCTGATGGACAAACAATCTCAGTGATTCTGTGGCAACAGACAGTAGAAAGCAGGATCACCTAAAGAAACTGCAACATAGATTAGCAGCTACTGTCCTATACCGAAAAAAAAGGAAGGGGCAAGATGAGGTGGTTAATCCCCTTCAAAGCATACCAAGGCTTTGTTGTTCATTGAAACAGCTTGCTTATAAAAATTGAGAAAATGATTTTTTTTTTTTAACTTGGCCAAAACTGAAATCTTGGTGTTAAGAACATGTTTGGAAGGGGAAAAAAATATTCCTTTAGGTAGATGGCAAGTGGACTAAGAACCTAAACTACTTGGAACTATGACATAGAATTAATGTTAAAAGAGAAACAAAGAAAGTAAACCGCAACTTTTTAGCAACTGTTGCCAATATTAATAGGTTAAGTTATGAAAATAACAGATCTCTAACCTGCAATGTACAAGTACCGATGCTGATTCCAAAGCCACACGTGCAGCAATCCAAGCGGAACCAGCCAAGACGCTTTGAACATGTATCAGCCAACCAGTGTCACCAAGAGTTGATACAGAAGCAGACATACTGCTGAGATTGCCCCCTCCCCAGGTCCAACCACCATGTCTCTATCATGGAAAAATGCCATCCACATAATCATATCCAGTACAAATACAATTTTACTGCTGAAAATCAGTATCATGCCTGAGAAAGATTAATGATCCCTAGATTTCTAAATCTATATTGCAAGAATTTCCCAACTTGGGCCCTAAAAATTTAATTACAGCCACATTTAATCAGTAAAAGATCAATATGTGAATCAGTCAGCTAAGTACAGAGGAGAACACAGGATCAATATCTACTTGGAACGCCTTTGACTTCAGATAAAAGACTGATTCACTGAGGTTCTAGGAAATCCAGTCAATTTGATTCAGGAGCACAGAACGACAGCAACAGGTTGAGAATGTCTATTAATCAAATAGGTAATTGTAAATAGAATATCAAATAGATAATGATGTATGAGTCAATTTTATTTATATTTACTCATACTCAAGGAACAGTTTATTGACCATGTTAGAATTAGTTGGGAACGGAACATGCATATTCTGGTTTGTAGGAAATATTGTTATCTTTAAAATTTAGCCCATGGGAAAATTGATCTGAATTCTAAACCCCCGGTAGGTAATGTCTGAGCTAAGAATAAACAGCTCATTCAACAAGCAAGCAATAAATAAATCATTCAAAAAGAAATAGGTTTTAGTTGTCAATGGTAAAGAAGGCATGTCATAAAGGACTTCCAAGACCAACCAAAAATGATGACAATCCATCTGATGAGGTGGTGCCGTGAGTATCTACATAGTCTCTAAGCCGAGAAAGAGACTCTCTCATTGCATGAATATTGTCTATTCCAAAGAAAACAACCTGATGGACAATAATGAAGAGGAACATGACATCAGTGACCCACATGATATAAAGATTGATGACCAAGAGAGATAGATACGTCACCGCTCAAACCTTTGACATACCTCAGATTGAAAATAATTAGAAGATGACTCTGAGCCACCTCCCATTGCTCCATTGGCCAAAGCATTTTTTCTGGGTCTTGCATCAGCAATGTATAGCTTTCTGAAAAGGGAGTGACAAAGAGAAGGCGAAAGAGAGGATATCAATATTATTCAAAAATATCTATTTCAAAAAGGACAGTGATGACACCACAAAAATTATGGAAGAAACTACAGCTATGCCCTTGAAGTTTTAAAGTCTTCCCCAAAAGTATTGTTCCACCCATGACCATCAAGTCCAAAAGCTTGTAATACATTTATAACGTTCCTCAAATGCCCAGAAACTATAGCATAATCTTATAACATAAGCATTATGTCACATTAAGAAAGTCATTGCATCAACACAGCCTATCTCAATATCTAACTTATCAACCAACTTTATTTTTCTCTCAATTTTCCCCAAATATGCCTTATATGTATAATTCCAGAGTTGGAGTCTTGCATCTATTATTATTTTATTTCTATTATATATGAGTGATCATGTTAGAATGTAAAGATTATGTTGTTGTTTAGTTGGCAACTCATCAAGTTCTTTAATTTTCTTTTTCTTTTAATTTCAAGAGTACCTAGTGGTCATGTAAATATACAGCTACAAATTTGTAGAGGTAATTTTGACACTATAGTAAAAAAATGACATTATGTTTCAAAAAATATTTATCCTGATTTCTAATTACGGCATACTTTAAGGACTAAAATGTGATTTACCAAAAATGAATTATTTTTTGTCACCAAAAAACAAGTAAATGATAGATATCAACCAGCAAAATATTTAGATGGATTATTAAGCTATGAGAAGTACAATTAAGGAGTATTATTAAATTTCATATCTTTAATCAACTGAGAAATTAGTGACTCATTAGTTTTCTTCTAGAAAGAGGGAAACATTTTCACAGGATCCAGATATACTTAAGCATGAGGACCCCATACTCAATATAAGCCGAATGGTTGCAAAATTTAGCACATAGTAGCCTCATAGTCATGCTTCAACTACATAAACCATAAAGTAATGAGAACAATTAGATAAATCAAGAAAAAAGACATGAAACACCTTCGCCCCCTTGCACCGCCAAGTTGAGTGCACAGTCCTGCAACAAGCCTTTCATCTGTGTTGCTGTAGACAAATACATGGATATGAATTAAGCATTAGACCAACATAGAAAAAAATGATAAACTAGAACATACCTAAGCAAAAAACACGTGCTGGATATCTTTTTACATTGTGCATTATCTTACATAATCCTGCTGGGCACTTCAACAGTTCAACTTACCTCCGCATATTCATCATAAGACCAACTAAAGGCTGAGATGAACGTGCAAGGACTGCCCCAGTTCCTATAATTTCATATATATCGAGATGTAAGTATGTAGATCATTGGAAAAAAAAGTAATAAAGATTTAATTATTTCATACCAGGATGACACCAAGAAACTACTGGTAATCGGCACCTGGCACGGAAACTGGACGCCTGGAGCACTTCTTCATCACTAGCATATATCCACATACAATTATTAGTTGTAAAGTTTTGGAATAAATGAGCCTTACTAAAAATATTTGAGACTCTTTTAATCATCTCTATCAGCAACTTCAGCTTCCTCCCCTTTTGGCCTGGCCCGCTGAGCACCCCCCGCATCTCAAGTCATTAGGCAAGGCCCTTCTTTTGACACAACAGTAGGATCTCAATGTCTTACCTAATGGATTTTGGAACAATCAGAGCAAATGGATAACTCTGACACATGGTATAGTTGCAATTCACAGTACTGATCCTCCATAACTCATTGGACAATGCATAAGATCCATGTTCTATCATTTCCATTGATGCACGAAGGGAGCCTTTTCCAAGAAGACGAAAGTACTCATTCAGCAAGCGCACTTTTGGGTTAGTATTACTGAATTTTGAAGGTCCACAAGTAAAAGCATAAAGATCCCAGAGTCTTAAAGGCTTCGTGCACCGCATCAATGCATCAAATATAACACGTCTCTGTACAATCAAAATTTAAAAGGAACTGTTCATGGAAAATTGGAGATCCAACTATTAATTCAAAAAACTAGCTTGGTGATTTGATACTAGATTAACTCATCAATAAAGAGAAAACAGGACTAAACGAAAAGGAGAGGAGGACGAAAAGAAAAAAATAAATGTAAGAGTCAAATATTAACACATCCTTTTCAATTCACAAATCCATCGTTGAACTAAGAGAGAAAGGCACCAACGTTTCTTTTGTAGAGCCACATGCCACATTAATAAAGCCACTGCTTTGGATCACAGGTCATAATGAGAAATTTAGAGTTAATTGAATTAGTAACAACATTTTTTTAACCAGAGGCATATCTATGATTTCTGCAAATCACGTACTTTGAGGTTCAGTAAACAGTCTTTCACGTCTTCTACGGCTGTGTTGATTTGGTAAGAAAGGAGAATAAAAAGAAATGTATTTTGACTTTGTAGGATGCATTTCCTTCATGTGATGTATCTAGTATTATTGAATAAATACACCACCCTTCCACTTTCCTCCTCTTCTATCTCTACCAAGCATAGTGTAAGAATCCTAGGTTCATTATCCTGGTCCAAGTTATACATCCTAATTGAGAGTGTCCTTGATCAGCTAATCTGGATGACAGAACAGAATCTATAAGCGCCCATGTAATATAATATTATTACCGTAAGAACAATATTACCATCTGCTTAGGTATTATAGCACTGGAATTTACAAACATGTAATTCACATATGAACTCATGCGCCTGGTATATCCTCTTTCCCCACACGCTCTCGTCACTTCCCCACTGCTCTTATTTCTCTGCTGCAGTTTTCTTCTGATTCCGAATCAATTAAAATTAGAAGAGAGGTCTGATGGCTACATCTAAGTAATATTTTTGCTTGGCAACTCAGAGATTTGTACAGCAAGACAACATTTCAGCATTCACATGGTTGTCGGAGTCCTAATTACTTTAATCTGGTTTCAATTGAAATTTATTGTCATTGATGGATAATTTTGTTGACAATGAAAACTAAGAGGATCGAACTAGTTCTTTTCACTCTATTTCAAATTTGATAAATGATAGTCGATCATATATTCCATTATAGTTTTGTGATTCAAAGTATCATTTTCTATTTGATTATAGATTCATCATCACAAACAACAAAAATTTGTAGAACGCATATAGTAACCAATTCTAAATTGTAACCGTACATTGCCTGTTGGTTCACGTAAAAAAAAATTCTTCTACTGCTCTCTGTCTATTTTGCATTAGATTTACATTTGTGCTTCCTATAAAGATTTGAAAACAAAAATATACAAGTAAAAACCCATTACCCGTTCAATCACTTTCACTTCAGTAGTTGAGTCTAGAACTAGCTAGAGGTTAGTTAATCTAAGTTCCCAGTTCCCTCGATTAAGGCTTTACATCAGTTATAAGAAAATTTTAGGAATCTCAATCATAATAAAACTCGAAAGAGTTACGAGTCCTGCAGAGATGTATATAATCCTATTATTGCATTGGAGTTTGATAACAGAAGTTTATTTGATTGAAGCATGCCATGTCTAGTGCACACTCCTCCCCCTCTCTCACAAAACTTCTTTCTTCTGCTTGTTGTCCCAAAAATCAGAAGCAAAGTTCGAAGTTTGACAACTGCACACTTTCCTCTCAAAAGCCAACCAATTCAAACCCCATTGAATATATAAAAACTACAGTCTCCAATAATTTCCAAACCTAAGATCCCATAAATTTTAAGCCTTACTCCAAATCTGTCCAAGTTATATTGCAGCCAATTAGGGACTGATCAAGGAAACCTCTACCTGTGATTTTTGTACTTCCTTATACAGAACACATTTACCAATAGAACAATGAGTTTTGTATTAAGTATTATAAAGACCACGAATATCAACATTAGAGAAAATAAAAGACTCTGGACTCTTGACAGAAAAAAGCAAACCTGTTTTGTTCTTGGGCGGAAACCAAAGACAACAATTCTCATGTCTTTTCCTGCAGAATACAACAGAAGCCATAAAATTTTTTTAGTTTTGTCAAAATGAAGAAGCAATTGCAATTTTAAGCTTCACAAAAATACCGCTAATGGCAGATGAATCAATTAGCCTTTGGATGAGATTTATTCAGTTCAAACTGAATTGCCAAAATGATATATTTCAGTTAGCATGGTCTAGTTCTATTTGATTTTGAACTAAAATGAATCTTGATTTTGGTTCAATAACAAATTCCCATAGATGTAGCCTTACACTAGGCAGAATAAATGAAACTGATTCAAAAATGAGATGGACTAGTTTGGGATAATGGAATAAAGAGAGTTTAGTCATAAAAAAAATAAAAATAAAAAAACCCAATTAACAGACTTGATTTCTTATTTTCAATTTCAAAATAAGCTGAACGATATGAGAATTATTGAAGACAAATCAATGCCTATATGCTAAATTGCAAAATCATTTCTTTTTTATAATATGTTTTAAATCATGAACTCTCTTTCAATAGTTATGGTCCCTTAACCTTATCTGCATCTATGTTAATGAGACATCAAAAGAGCAAGTTATCTCTAGAGCAGTTGCTGAAATGCTGAATCACCATAAAAATAGGAAAAGTAAAAGTGGAATTTTATTGGATCTAATATGGACCAAAAAGTTATTTCAAATTCTACCTGATCTATCATAATTCCTGTATAAAGAGCTTATAAAAAGTAAAGTAAAGAAATATTCAGATAGATCTTCAAATGAGATTGTTCAAATCATACCAATGACCTGGAGAAGTCGGCGTGAAGGAGTCTTCTCGGATTGACGAGGAGCAGATTGATTCTTTATAACCTAAGTATATTCCAAAATGCAATAGAAAATACATGTGCAAGTAAATAAACAATGCTTGACATATATTATGGGTGAGCAAAATAAACCATACTAGTTAATTTCAAATTTCAAACTAATTAAAGGAATGAAAAGATCTAGGAATTATATCAAAGAGTTGAATGTATGTTGTATTCCAATTATGGACAAAAAATTTGCATGTATTTACCAATGGAACATAGGCCTCACCATTTAGCAAGGCACAGTGGTAAGACCAAACAAGCAGAATTAAATTGGATAAGAAAAGTGGTATACGAAAGAAAGCCAAAAACATATTGACCAAGACAGACCCACATGGTATACTTTTAAATATAAAAAACATACAAATAAAAAGAGAAACAATACCTAGAGAATAAACACTGGTTTATTTCGTCAGAACATGCTTCAAATTTTGTAAGGCAAGGAAATTCCATTCAATACATTTTTTTAACATCTTAAATGTATGCTTATGGTTCCTTAAATATGATTCACGAATAGCATCTAAATCGGCCTGCATAAAACATTTAAACAACATATTGGAAAAAGTTTTTGTGCTAAGGAACTAAAAGTAGCATGATTACTGAAGAATAAATTACTACATATGTACAATTATCCAACCCAAACATAATGCAATGGAAGGCAGTCAATGGGCTGTAGCAGATCTGTTAACTTTAATTTCACTAATTTTGAAGATTAACTGGTCAATCTTTTCTTCCAAATTGCCTTCCAAGGAAACCAACTTTATCTTCATCTGCATTCCCCCTAAGCAAAAACTGGTAAAAAGGACTTGACATTATCTTGTGCATAATCTACATCTAGTACAATCTTCGTTTTGCGAATTCAATACTCACTATAAAGCAAGCACAAAAAGAAATACTTTTGGAAAGTCCCTAATCCCCACTATCAGGTCTTCTACACATAAGCGGACGCTGATTTAATCTTCCATTAGAAGAAAGGTATATAGCATTCATGAAATGTGTATACTATAAGAATGCCTACCTAATTTATTCCATGCCTTCAATGACCACTACTGCAGCAAGCTTTTCCGACCACAAAGCATCAAAAGCCATTTACAAGAAAAAGAGTTCAAATAAAGAGGACATTTACATTCATTGCACCATATAAGCAGCTAAAATAGACAGAAAGTTTTGCATCAGAGCAGACATGGTACTCAATTATGAACTCAGAGACAAAAAATCTATAACTTGGAGGCATGAATACACCAAGAAATGAGATCAGATAAAGCTGCTTCTGCATTCTGTTTTGGAAAAAGGCAATATACAGAACATAAATTATTCCACATACTAATGGAGAAATTTATCTTCATGAATAAACAGAACATAAAACAAGAACTTCAAATAACATTAACGCATTTCACGCATGCAATCAGGCAGCCAAAAATTGTACTAAGTAGGTAAAAAGAGAGAACAATATACCATTTTGTTGAACTTTTCAATTGTTGCCAATGGAATTGTGCCAAGTGCAATTATGTTTTCAGTCCCTTCACTCTTGGAAAAACAACAAAAACATTAGCAATTGATTTTATAATACACACACGATATTCATCTATGTGCTTATGCATGCAAAATCATTTACAGAGCAGCAACTACAGCTTCATTCCTTTTTCATTTTCAAGATTAAAATCATTTTGTACTGGCACCAAAGTGACATCAAAGCTAGGATCATACAATTTAATAGCTAACGTAATATTCGCAAAATAATCAAAAGCAAAATTATATTTACAACATTCTCCAAGAATACACATAGGGAATATGTGCAGCAAGCCCCCTTTACCCTTTCCATAGGTTTAAAAAATCCAAAAGATTCCAAATTTTACCCTTCAACATTATCCACAAAATAATCAACGAACATCATTGCTCACATCCTCTGGAATAGATCTCTCTCTATGGATTAAGCTCATAGCCAGTGTTATCAAAATCTTACGATTAACAATTCGAATCTTACGAATCGATTCAATTTTCATGCTGAATAGAGGAAGGTTAATGAATAAGTTTGAGGTGAACAAAAACCTAAAAAGGGTAAAATGGGGGAAGAAAAACCAAGAAAAAGATAAAACACTCACCATAAAAATAAGTCGAAAATTAGTCACTATCAAGGTACCTGCCTCATCGGTATTAACAAGAACAACACCACGACCCTACAAGCAAAGCCCAAAGGTTAATGAATAAGTTCCAAACATTAACCAAAAAGAAAGGGACTAAATTGCAAAATTAAAACTTGTTGTTTATATAGCATAATGGCCTTATTCAATCATCAATAGAGATAGAGAGAGATGTCCTAAGCCAGAATCTTCAAAGCCATGGATTTCTTAACGATGATCCATAACACTTGAAGTGCTGTTGGGAGGCACACGCACCCAATTTGCCCAACCTAGCAGGTTAGAGCCTGAGATTTAGAACTTGACCAAACAATTGAGTTGAAGGATCATGTTAGGCACTACAAAGATTATAAATAGCTAGGTTTCAGCATTTTCAAGCTAGCTCTACCTCAATTTCTTAAAATTGAACTAGGTGATTTTGCTTTTTCCTTTACTGCATATACTTCAAAAACTTGTTTACTACAGAAACTTGGAAAGATTTCACTCTCACTCCTTACACGCTTTCGGGAACTCCATTATCAATCCAATTATGATTTTTTAACCGATAAATATTTCAGAATAATTTTTAAGAAAGAGATAGTAGGCATAAATGTAAGAATAGTTGCTAAAACTTGTGTCTAATTCTTCCCTAAAGAGCCAGGAGTTGGTCAAAAATGGGCAATGTTGTTGGACAATATCAGAATTGGGACAACACTGCTTGCAATTTCATGATGTCCACCAACCACAAACAAGCAAAACATAAAAATTGAGAGCCTTTTGAAACCATGTACAAATTGATTATTGATTGACTTTGAATGCTTAACCACTAGCATTCAACCAACCGAATCCAAAATGTAAGAACCTGATGAGTTTATTTGGTCAAAGATTATCCACAAATGAGAAGACTCATGGGTTAAATGGAGCAGATTCCCAGAATTGCAGTTGCCACTTTCAATCAGGTTTTGCAATTCACAATATAATTTATTCTTTTTCATTAAGGCATCAATGTCAATATCAACCATCGTATAATATGGCCTAGTTACGAGCAGGGAAAGAAAGAAAAAGATTCCATTTTGCCGACTCTAAACAGTTTAGGACGAAAGATCAGTTGAAATTCTTAAACGTACCTCTGTTTAAAAAATATTTATATATTTTTTTTATTAATGTTAATGTAATCACTAATCATATACACCTGTTAAAAAGCAAATTTTCCAATGTGTATAAATAAGTACACATACAATATTCACATCAAAATAAAAATGCTCATAAAGTGAGTTCTCATTATGCAATTCCTAACGGAAAAGCAAGAACTTACATACTTATCCTATTAGAAGCGAACATTGCAAAATTGCAGCTATACAATTCAAGAAATTTACAGGAATGCACAACCAACAATTATAGGCGCCAAAGAGTGAACCAAGTATACAACAAAATTGAAAGCAATAAAATGATTCAGGGAACAAATTGAAAGCAACCAAAAAGCGCACCTCAACCATAACCCGCTCAGCCTCAAGTAAACACTTGTAATTCGCATGATGCGAAACCGAGCGCGAGACAGGTTGCTGCTCCTCAACAGAAATTAAAATATAATCATAATCAATCAAAAAGAAAAACAATAAAACGTGGCCAACAAGGTATGTGTCATATGTAGAGAGAATTGGGACCTCAAGCTTGAGCCAATCGAGGGCGTCGTCCCAGCCACCGCTGCTCTCCATCTTCTCGGAGTCGGAGGAGTGGTCTCTGAACGACGTCGATCCACGCTGCTTTGATGAGGCCATGCGGCGAACCGAAGAGAGATAGGCTTTGTTGAGGAATTATGTGATGGTTGGAGAGAGGGAGTGCTTGAAAGAGACGTGTGGAATTGGGTTCACTTACCGTTCAAAAGAAGGAAAATGTGCGTATGGTTTTTTTTTTTTTTCCCCGCTTTCTTTGTGTTTTTCTCTTTTCGTATTTTATAGTTGTGGATGAGGAAATCAAAAGACAATGATATGACGTGTCAGATTAGAAAAATGTGTCTGACAACGGTTTTGTATTCTTTTTTTTTTTTTTTTTAAGAATAATTATTGAAATTTATTATCAAACTATTAAGTAAACTATTTTTCTCTTCCTATTTTAATATTTTTCCCCCGTTTATTGTGATGATATATGAATCCAGCGGCTCCAATTTGATCATATCTCTAGTCACTTTCGTTGGTTAAAATATACTTCTCATTTCTAGTACTATGTTATTTTAAATATGTTTTTATAATGTAATTTAACCATTTCTAATATATTTCATTACAATTTTTTTAAAATAGAATTATGTTTGGTCAACTATAATAAAATATAATGTTATTGAATGCTATTAATGAAATAGCACCACCTATTCTATTATATTCCTTTTTATATCATTTTTTTATATAATTTAGCCATTTCTAATATATTCATTACAATTTTTTTTAAAATATAGAATTACATTTCGTGACTCGTAATGAAATATAATATAATCAAATGTATATATACTATTAATGAAACATCATTAATGAGTCATAATCAAACCTAATATAATAAAATGAAAGACATTTCTAATATAAAATATACTAAAAATGTCAAAGTGGATATGGTTATATTTTAATTAAATCTACTCCTAACTATATTAATTCTTTGGAATCTATAAATATTATATTTAGCCTTCATAATAAATTTATAAAGTTAATTATAAAATACTAACTATAAGATAATTATAGTTTAAACTATAGCATGTATGAGATTATTATTTAAACTTAGAAAAAATTAAGAATCTTACCAATCAGGTAGTGTGATTGGTCTTTTCACTTGTGTGAGGAGTGAAAAGTCTCATATAATTTCAGCCTGATGAGTGACCTAATGAATAATTTAAAAATCTTGAATGCTAGTATAATTTTTTTTTCTTTTTGAAAACTTAATAATTCATTAATAATGAATATAAGTTGAGTACATCATAATATTTCTATACGAATAAGAAATGCAAATATAAAAAATTGAAATATTTTGTTTGGAGAGGTTAATCTTCCAAGTAAAACCTGGTCAATTTTCAAATAGGACGACTAAAAAAACCTTCTACAATAACGTCTCGAATATTGTTTGTTCGAAAACCCGTTACAACTGACTGCACTATTAGGCTCTATTGGTAGAAGAAACATATCCGAATTTGAAGATCTAAAGTTTTCAACCATAAGTAATCAACAATTCATTTGTCTTTCAAAAGAAATAAAAGATTCACATAAAAACTCTTCAATAATGAGGAACAACCCTATGAAAGAGAATAAATTAATAACTCCACTAAGAAATAGCAAAAATACTCAAGATCTACAAATCTGAGAGATTAAATTTAAATTTTGTTCTAAACGATCATAAATTTGAAAATTATTAAAAAGAAAACTAAACAAAATAAAGAAAAATGATAGAGATGGACGAAAAGAAACCACCGCCGACCAAAGAGACAGGTACGTGGTGGTTTAGAAATAAAATCTAGAAAAAAAAAAAAAAAAGAGGGGAGAGAGAAGCCTAGGTTTAGAGGAATATAACCAAAATTTTAGTATAATTTTTTTATTATAATTTCTTCTAACATATTCTTTATAAAAAATAATTATAGTTTAAACTATATCATGTAAGAGATTATTATCTAAACTTAGACTAATGTGAACGTTAGTATAATTTTTGTTATTATAATTTCTTCTAACATATTCTTTATGTCAATATATGGATTGCACGTAATGTTCTATTGTCATATAAAAATAATATTTTTTTTAAGAAAAAAAAGACATTTTGATTCAACAACGAACCATTCAATCAGATAATTATTATCTGTATACAAAATTTATTAATACTTAATTTTTCCCACTTGACAAATTTTTTTTTTTTTTTATGGTAAAAACTTCTCAAAGAAAGAAATGGAAAATTTCAGCGGAGGATGCTTCCAGGCTTGTTTGGTGCCAAAATAAGAGGCAGTAGCAGTTTTATTCCTAAAAAATCTCACGGTTTGCAAGTTGACTTCTTCCACCACTTCTTGTGTCAATGTCAGGAGCCAGGCTTGTTTCTGACCTGAGCTATCTGTGTGCTCAGAAAATGCTCAGAAAGAACTTGGAAGTGACACCATCATGAGAAAATGCTCCTTTGATCCCTCTATTGCTTATGTAAAGATCAGCCAAACTGCATTTAGTCAACTTTTAGGTTGCATATACTTCTCAAGTTTCAAGAATGGCAGTTCTTATCCCACAAAAGAGCAACATAACTAATTCCCATTTCAGCTCAAATACTTGGTGCCTGTTTTGCGTTGTACTTGAACTGCAATATTAGTAATCTAAAAATACAAGAAGCATCCCACATTTGTAGACTCTGGAGAAGATTGATATCTGCAGTCTTTTCCTGCTTTTACAAAGAGACTATTTTCGGGACCCAAACCTATTAAACCCAGATTAAAAGTGGGATAACTTTACCATTACACTGGAAAATAATTTTGTAAAAAGAACTAATTGGAAGAGTAAGTCCAAACTAAATCCCAAACCAAGGCTAAGCTATCAAGATTCAGCATGTTCTATAACAATTTCTTGCTTCCTTCCCTTCTCCTTTTATTAGTGCATATGTAGAATACCAAAAACCCTCAGCAGTAAATTTTAAGAATTCATGAACAAATAATTTAAACAAAAGCACAGTAAAATTTTGCTGAAATTAAAACCAATTGCAATTGTAAAAAAGTGCAACGGCATTGGTAGTTGTCACCAAGCAATTTACAGCTATAGCACTTAAAATGAACTAACATGAATCCATTTACAATTTTTTTTTTTTTTTTAAAATTGCAACAGCAAAGGTAAAAGGAAACTTTAGCAAGCTACCTAAAAGGAGCCTGAGCAAAAAATACAGGTAAGATCAGAGTGTTGTTTCTGAAACCTGATTGATTTACACTTGAGCATCTGCTACCATGCAACCATAACAAACAGTAAAGGAAAGGATATGCTCAATCATCATGTTTGAATTTAAAACCTTATATGGTAAATTTACAATTAATATAGATAGATCTCGCTAATAAATATACACAAATCATCGAATACCAGCTAAATTAATAAAACTAGACTAACTTCACGAGGAATAAGACAGAGGAACCACTGCTTTTCAGTGGCTAAAAAAGAGGGAAATAAAATCTCCACTCACAAAGGGAAATGTAAAACTAGAGTTTGGAAGCTCAAACTATACCTCGAACTCATAAACCTGCCTTTCGGTGTAGGATATTCCAGAGAGAAATCACAGTTTCAATCTCTTCACCCAGCAAATGAACAATGTTTAATAGAATTGAGAAGCACGGATGATGAACCTGCAATATATAAACCTCAAATCCAGTCAATTTTGGGGTAAAATGGGACCATTATGGCAAATGCTATTGTCACAGCCTCGATGACATTGTTACTTGTCAAGCTCCAAAAATTCATCGAAAACTCTACCGCTAGCACACTCCTGCAAAGCTTTTGCATTGAGTTCTCTCTTGAATCTCCAAACATAATTGAGACCAACCAGAAGCTCAGTTATTGCTGCTTCTGTCTTCTCCTGATTTGCAAAGAAAAGTGTCTGTGCGAGGAGCACATTTGTCCTAGAAACAAAATTCTGCTGCTCAAAACTTCGCTCTGATTGCCATCTTATCATGTTATGAGCAAGTGGAGCCAGCCATTCTAGTATTGTTGCCATTGCCGTAGTCCATTCTTCTGCAAGAGTAGTATCATAAACTGATGAAGTCAGGTTTTTAGAGTATGGTTTTAGCCTTGCTCTTACTGCAGTTCTTACATTTGCAGGTAACATATTGTATAAATCATCTCTCGCATCATGACCAATTAAGTGAGGAGATGCAGCTAGCTTTTCAATTACACTAATAACATTTGCATAGTGCAGTGCCAAAGCAGCAGCACCAAGAGTGTCAGGAAGAGCTTTCAACAGCTTGAAATGGGAATTGAAAATTGATGGTGCAGTATGAGCCACAGTGCCTTGAGAAAGCCCGGCAGTGTTATTTTCCCTGGCTTCATTAAGAATTCCTGAATGAACGAGAGTTGAACTTAAGTAGCAATTAGCAACAGGTGATTTGTTTGTAGCTACCATGCACCCTTTAAAAGGTCCAACTTGAGTCAACCTATTTGGTTTTGAAGGCGGTTTTTTTCCCTGAAGCGAGGGTGATTGAGTAGTCTGCCACATCTTCTTGCTGCTTTTAGTTATTCTGGCAAGTGGGCCCGACTTCGTTGTTGGCATTCCGAGGGGGCCTGAGAAAAAGTTCAAATTCCTATTCTTTCCAGAAAGAGGGCCTGATTTTGCTGTTGGACCACCAAGAGGACCCGAATAGAAATTATTGGTTTGTTTTGGTTTTGAAATGGGACCTGATTTTGCAATAAATCCACCAAGAGGGCCAGAAGAAAATCTAGGAATGCTACTGCTCTCAGATGGATGAACTGAAGACTGCAGCAGTGCAGATACTGACTGACTGCGATAAATAAAATCAGAATCCAAATTTTTCGAATGCCCGCTGGTAACCATCACATTAAAGCCAAAGGCATGATTGATTCTACTGAAAATTGTGAACAATGATCTAACTAAAAGGCGAACCGTATAATCATAAGTTCTATTCCAAAGTGATATCTCTCTTAGATTCTTCACTTCCTGCTGCTTCCACACAAGCTTCTTCTGATAATCAAGTAAATTTTCTGGCTCAGGATCATTACCCTTCATTCTCTTCACAGTCTGTTCCAGATCTGCAAGCATTTCCATTTCTTGATATAAAGAAGCATTGACTGAAATGAAATGCTCCATCTTCTTAACTTTCTTATCCATCTTCTTATCTGAAAATTCCCACCCATATGGGTCAGCACCAAACTTGATCAATTCATCAAAAACATGCTCAAAACTCTTGAGACTGGGTTCAGAACATTTCTTCCCCAATCTGATTACGGATTTAGCCACATGTACCATATTTTCAATCAATTCTGCACAAATCAAACCGACAATGAAATCATCATCCTCTGATATAAGCTTTTTTATACCTACTGAATTTGATATCTCCTCTCTTAACCTAGAAACTTGTTTATCACTCAAAGATTGCCATAAATGAACTAGCTTAGACATCAAGCTAGCAACTTCAAAGGCCAATACTCCAATCACCACTTTCTCAGTACCAGATTCATGCTTTCGTGGAATCTTCCACAGACCACGAAACCAAGACTCCGCAACCATCTCTCTAATCCTATCAATTCTGCATAAACAAATTAATAAAGAAAATCAAATCAACTGATAAACTCAGATCAAATCAAATTGATTATGCAGTAAACATTTTAAATCAACTACGATTAAACAGTTCAATAAATAGCAAATAGAATTTGCAGAATTAACTTCTAACAAAAGCAAATTCAAAAGATACTCATATTCTCATACTTACCCAATAATTAAAACTAAAAAATCATAATTTCTGTTCATAAAAGCTAACAAAATTGGAATTAAAAAAATAGAAGAAGAAGAAAAACAAACCCTCACACTTAATTTCACAACTCCATTATCTCTACAACGAAATTCAAATTTCAATATAACTACAAGATGGAATCTTGGAAAGCAAGGAGAAAAAAGAAAGCTAGAACCTGATCTTCTATAATTGCTTCATCAGAACTAATCCCAACTGAGTCTCTAACGGCTTTATCACTCATACAGAATTGAACTTCTCTCTAAAGATTTTCTTTTGAATTCGTTCTTTGTTTTTTCAATTTCCAGATTTATTAACTGCCATAATAATAATTTAGTAATTCATAAAAAAATTTACAAAATTATCAATTTTTTCTCTGCTACAATTACAAATACTTTCACAGGAATACGAACTAAAAAAGAGAAATTGTGCCCAATAATTTATAAAAAAAAGAGAGATAAAAACTCCAAAATCTAAAATGACAGATTCAAAACCCAACAAAAAAATATACCCAAAAATTCTGAACTTAAAATCCCATTGTCAATAAGTCACACATCCTCATAAAATCATTAAACAGAAGGAAAAAAAGAAATAAATAAGGACTGAGAGAACTTACTGATCACATGGACTGAAAGATAGAAGGAAGGAAAGAAAATAATGACTATAAGTATTATTATTAAGAAGAACAAAATAAAAAAAAGGAGAGATGAAAAAGTATTTTGAGGGTAGAGAGGAAGTAGCTAGGAAGGAGCAGTGAGAGAGAGGACTTTAGAGCCACATAGAGAATGAAAGGGAAGGAAAAGGAGGGAAAGGAAAGGGCCGAATTGGACCGAATGGTGGAAAGCAAGGAGAGAAAAGAAAATAAAGAGTGAAAACGAGTGAAATTAAAGATTATAAAAAGAAGATCCCACCATTGCTTAATCATTTTCAATTTAAAATTTATAAATATGTAAGTGCTTCTTATCCTATTTTTTTTTACAGCCCTATATTTTTAATTATTTTCATTTCTTGCATTAAATACAAACTTGATGTCCAATTCTAAATTTTATTATTTAAAAAATACAAAGCTATTAATTATATATTTTGATATTTCAAATAATGCTACTCAAATTTATTTTCCAATCTTCCTGATCTTTTTTTTTTTTTTTTTTACAATCAAATGTGTATTAAAATAGTTCTCAAAACTAAGAAGTATTAAATTCAAATTTTAATCATAATCAAATTAATTAAAAATATCTATTTAAACAACAAAAGAATAAAAATTTTAAATTAAAAAATTAATATTTTAAAATATATTTTAATGGTAAAACTTAATTCGAAAATCATTTTAGTACTCATTAAAAAACAAGTCTTCAGTTTTCTTCAAAGAACTGGGGTGTTAAGTTTAATAAAAGAAAGTGCAAGGACACAATTTGCAAATAGGCCACAACGGCTTCAGATCCGTCCCAATCATTAATGGCAAGCACGCGGAAACTGTCCATTTACACATTTAACCCTCAAAAGGTCCGAGTCCAAGTCGCCGCAAACGGGCCGGACTAATGAATTCGGATGGTCCATTAGCAGACAAAAAGGCCATTGTCGGTCCAACCGAGGATCAGTGAATCATGCAGTGTCACATGCCTAAGCCTAACTCTCCAATACTAGGAATATGACAAATAAACCAGCAATTAGATATTTTTAGAAACATCTAATTTATTAATAATAATATCATCGTATTACAAATATTTATAACTAGTTATATAAACTAACATAATTACTTATTTTATTTTGAATTATAAAATGCATTTTAAGGATAGATATATTTATAACTAGTTAAATAAACTAACATAATT
Source organism: Jatropha curcas (assembly GCF_041381405.1). Lineage (NCBI taxonomy): Eukaryota > Viridiplantae > Streptophyta > Magnoliopsida > Malpighiales > Euphorbiaceae > Jatropha > Jatropha curcas. Next base: position 27,045,867 of record NC_143156.1, read on the forward strand.
ATTTATATTATTTTAAATAATAAAATACATTTTAAGGATAGATATAATTAGAGATGTGCGAATAAATTAATTTGATCAAAATCAAATTAAAATACAGTAACAAGATATTGGTTGATGTGATTGGGTGATATCAATCCTCGTAAGAGTGAAAATATGTATTTTCGATTAAATTTTTATACGAGTGAATTAAACCTCCAGAATATTCAAAAAGTAAGATTTAATTTTTTTATTTTAACTTACTTTTTAAACTTAATTTAATTTAGTTTTCAATTATAATAAAAATTAAAATTATCTGAAGTTAAAATCAAATATTTTTTAAATCAAAATGAATCCAACTGAATTAATTAATTTAACAGATTTTTACTCGGCTCTAATTATAGTCGTAATAGCAGTAATACCCTCCGTTATTCTTATTTTCTTAGGATCTCTTACTTATAATCGAAGTTGAGTAGGTTGATTATTAACTGGGATTAAACAATAATATCTTGATTAATCTTTTTAATTAGGTTTTACTCATTAGATTATGCAATTAATTGGTATGAGGATTATAAAGCACATGCTTGCTTTATAAGATAGTAATTAATTTATATAGTGCTTGATGAGTGTACTTAATTACAGCTGACTAAAATAGTTTGGTTTGGTAAAATTGACACTTTTTGCATGGGCATCATACAGCATATATGCTTACCGTCAATGAGACATCACATTATTATATGATTAGTACATGCATACATTTGTCGTTTTGATCCCGCTGTTCATGGTCCAAGTTGTCGTATTAACTTATTATACCCGTGACTATGACATACAATTTTATGTGAATATACTAATATGCTTTTTTGTGTATCTTAATCTTATATGCATGGTACGGATTTTTTTTTTTTTTTTTAAGAGAGAGAGAGCTCTTATTAGTCGGAAAACTAACACTCCCGTTGGGAATGAACGCGGAATGAGTACTTGGGAATTTTAAGCTATCTGTATCTATTTAAAATTTTAGTATCTGTATTTATTTTAAATCCATTTAAATATCTATTTAGGTAATTGTATCTAAACTTGTTTAAATTTTTACTATCCATATCCATCTAAAACCTTTAAAAGTACTCTGAGCAGGGTACCGGCAAATCTTAAACCATCCAAATATGAATTTATTTAAAATATAATTTTTACTAATAATGGATAGGATACTTGTGGTACCCATTGCCAAACTTGTTTAACAGGTATCAAAAAATATATACTCTTACCCTACTTATATCTATAACGGACAGTAATTTCACTATTCATAAATATCTCAAATTCATTTATAACTATCGACATCCTTTTTAAACGAATTGGAGCCGGATACCCTAAACTACCCTCACCGCTTCCATCTCTAACTGTAAGTTCACAGTTTAGCTACAATTTCATGTTCTTTCTCTTGCCTTCATCATTAAAATAATTTTATATTTTTCAACTATCTAATAAATATTTAATTGATTTAATTTTATAAATTGAAGCATTTGATATAATAAATTTATAGGTTAAAGTATTTAATAAGTACTTTCTTGAGTCATTTTGTGAATATTAATTAATGAACTTTCTTTTTTCAATTTTACCATTATATATATTGAATATATTAATTATTAATGATGTGAGATAAAGAGTAATTTTATCTAATTAATAAACTTTTTTATAATCTATAGAAATTAATTATTTTGCTAATCACCTTGTAAAAATCTTATACGACTTATATTTATAGTCAAAAAATAATTTTACACTTTGTAAAAACCTTAAACGACTTATATTTATAGTCAGAAAGTAATTTTATAAATTCAAGTATTCAATTGGTAAAATTAAAGATTAAGTTCCCAAGTAAATAGGCATAAGTTTTTAACAGCATGCTAATAGTATTGCCAAATATTGATAGTTTTTTTTTTTTTTTTTTTTTAAAAAAAAGGAAAACTATTGACAGCATTTTGATTGTGCTACCAAACATATAAAAAGTTATAGTAATTTAATGAAATTAACTGTTTATTTCTTCTTTTCATTTTTAGACAAGGCATGTGCATAATCCATAAATATCTTGGCAAATATCTGAAAAAACTTAAAAGTGCTTAAAGCCCCCAAAGGGCAAGAATTCAAAGTTAATTAAACTACATGGCCCAAAGAACAATCTCCAACATGATTATGTTGACTTTTTCTTTTTCAATGCTTTAATTTTAATACTCGCTCCGTACTTTTTACATAGTCACAACCAATTTTTCTTTTTATATAGGTATAATTAATTTTTCATCAAGATTAAAAAAGTAATTTAACTAATTTTTTTATCATTTTTTCCTAATTTATCCCTGATGTACCATATATTTCTCCTCTAATATCAATTCATGTCTTACATTATGTTTCAATATTCAATGAGATTTTAAATGCTTTGTTGGAATAAATGGAATACAAACGGTTGTAAAAATGAAGTTTGTGCTCTAACATGTGGAGAGAAATTCATTTTTTTTGTCCTTTATTTAGAAAAGTTGTGTGAGATTTTGAAAATTTATGTTCATTTAACCTTCCAACTACTTTTGATTATTCAAAACGTACTTTGAGTATTGCATAATTTTTTAAATTTTCAGCTAAGTCCATAAAATTTCCTTTCAATGCAGCCAATTTAAAAATTTTGTGGCTTTTTCTATTCAAACTTCATTTTAATCGAGCTCATATAACCTATACGAGCATATTCTTTTTACAATGGAAATTGATGTAAAAAATCTATGCACCAAAATTTATTCACATTAAATATCCATCTATACTTTTGTCTACCACTATTTTGAGAATCTCCCACACTAAAAGCTTCATAAAGGACTAAAATAAGAGTAAGTTAGACTTTTCACATTAGCATAGTTCTCAATACCAAATTAAATAAAATTTCCTATATAAAAAGAACACTCAAAATGGAAACTTTTCGCATATAAAAAGAGCGGAGGGAGTGAAATTCATTTAGGCCTTCATACTTGGAATACGTATGTTTCTAATCCTACATCCAATTAACATAATTTGTTATAAATTATATGTGTGTAAAAATGACTTACAACATGTAAGCTAAAATTTTGTCTTAATTTTCTACCATCTTTGTTTCATAATACTTCTCACATTTAAAATTTCACGTTCCTTAAATAAACCATTAAATTTGTCTAAATTATAATAAATTATTGAGTAAATTGACTTATATTACCCTTACTTCAATATTACTTCTTTAAGAAAACCACTAAATTGAAGTAATAATTATTGCTCATATACAAAGAGTAAATATGAAAAAGAAATATTTATTGTTTCTTGAAACCACAAACCTGACATTTATTTTGAAACAAATTATTTTATCAAATGTTACAAGTATTATGGAACGGAGGTAGTAAAATTTAAAGTGATGAATCATATATGGAAAATAAACTAGGTAAAAGCTGAAAAAGGAAGATAAAGTCTCTTTTTATTTTTTATTTTTTTGAGTTTTGGGGAGGGAATTCAAAACTGTATTGTCACGTCGGATGAAAAAAAAAAGAGCCAACTTTGAAGAAAGAAGTTTAATACTCATACAATTGTTTTTATCCACTACTTTTTTTTTTCAAAAAATTAATTTTGACCAATGGACTCCCAAGCTAATCATGTGGTGGTTTGGTTATTCTTCTCACTTATGTAAAGAGTGGGAGGTCTCGAATTCGAGTTCTCTCGACCACGGTTGTTTTCACTAATTTTGTTAGCCAAGAGGAAGGCTACCCCGTATTGTGTAGCCCATTTATCCATTTCTATCATATAAGACTGGATTTTTTTTAAGGTTGAAGATCTTTTAAAATTGGACATTAACCCCAATAAAGTACACTTTTATCGCTATTATCCCCATCAGTTCACATGTTAGCAAACAAGCTGTAAGTCTTGGCATCAAGAACAATCTGTCTAACTGAAGCTACTGCTCCAACTACCGACAAAATTGAAGAAACTACAGCTATTAGTGTATTGATCCAGAAAATTAGGCTTTGTTTGGATGGCTTGAAAGTTACATTATAAAACACCATTGGCAAAATGAAGTCCAAAGGAATGCATCCAAAAGCACCAAACAATGCCATGATGTCCCCAAAGAAAGGTAACATTGCAGCTATAGTTATAGCTGTAATTACTGAAAGTGATCGAAAAATCAACCTTGGCAAGATATTTCTAGTTGAGAATTGATCCTTCTTCGGGTTAGCGAAACATTTTTCGAACAATTCATTTGTTGGTTGCAAGTAAATCTGCAAAAGGAATAGTCTTAGATTATGAAAACATAACAGGAATTTACTCTGCTTTACTAGTAAATTGAATGTATGAGCCTAATAATATGAATGTGTGAGTTTATAATTACATAGTTTTATAGCCTTAGGCATTATCACGCAATACTAACTATTCTAATACTTGTTAAATATTATAGTAACTGTATAAGTTCTTTTAGAGGTGAAAAAACGGTCAAGGACAAAAATGCAAACCAAAATTTTTTGACGACAGATTGAACTAAACCAAAATTGGTATCTGAACAGAACCAATTTGAAATGAACCAAACGGTTCAATTGATTTTGGTCGGTTTTGCCATTTCGGTTTGATTTTATGATTGACCGACAAATTTCTATAAAATTGACTCGAACTAAATAAACTGATAAACCGAATATCTATTGAATAGTTGGCCGAACCGAACCAAAATGGGTCGATCTTTTTTTAGTTCAATTTGATTGGTGGTTTTGCACACCCCTAATTTTATTAGTTAAACGTTAATTGGGGGATAATATTTCATGATGCAAATCATTGACCTCTAAATATTAGTATGAATATTATGCTACTAAACAATATAAGTAACAGAGGTACCATCTTAAATTAAAAGTCAGTTGTTGAAAAATGCCTTGTTAGAGGTATTTTTTTTATAATAAAAGTTGCGTTTACTCCTTTAGTATTAAGTAGAAACTAGGAAGATAAAACACTTACCACACATATAGCAGTAAGTTGCACGAGAGTGAAAATGTTGGTCATCAGAAGGAACCAAGCAGGCAACAATGGTGTATTATTATCACCCACAAAATTGGTAAGAATAATTCCTGAAGCTTGATTGCCAAATGTCCAATAACCAGAGATGGCAACACTGAAAAATGTAGACACTATAACAGCATAGCAAAGGCATAGGCCTTTGAACATCTTGCCCTTTACTGGAGGAGCTAAAGTTGCCTGCAAAATAATTTTTAAAAAATAATTATAGTTATCTATATCTAATCAAACTTACAGAACACGTAGAAGACAAACCTGTATTTCAGGGATAATTCCACTTGCATATGTGGTAGAGATGATGGCAATGGCATTAATCGAACCGAAAAATCGATTTTCTTGAGATCCATAAATGGAGTAGTCCTTAGGAGGTGCATTCTTAGAATTTCCTGCAACAAAAATAATATTCATGAAATGGGAAAATTTTTTTTATACAACTTCTGAAAATAAAAGTTTGTGTTGTGAATTTCCTTGTACCTATATGTATAGAACCAGCAGCGACACAAGCACTATAAGCAAGACAAAGGACTAATGAAATAAGGTTAATATGCCTTAGGGAGTGGAAAGATGGCATTTGTGCCAAAAATAAAATTGCAGCTCCAAAAATAATTATAAACTGATATAGCCGCATTCCTCCATTTGAGTCGTAGAGAAGGTAAATGAACTGCAAAAAATTAAATATATAAACAAATATTATAAGTTCTTCATCAAAAAGCTTAATTACAGTACTACTGGTATATACAGAGAAAGGGAAAAAATGACCTTAAGGCTCTGCCCTCCAAGAAGACTGCAAGAAATAACAGCACCATAGCATATTGCAAATTGAAGTGGACCTACAAAATACTTGCCCCATCTAGGTCCTGCATGCCCATGAAGTCCAAGTGAAGTTTTTTCTAGTTATTACTCTTGTCTGAGTTCTCCAAAATAAGCTAATAGGGGTATGTATGCGTCAAATGCACATAATTTCCGGTCACATCCTAAAATATCAAAGATATATAAAAATTGTTCTAGTTTCGTCCTAATACGTATATAATTCTATTTCGTCTCAACTCATGATATCCATTATTAAAACGGAATAAAAATTCGGGTTCAAGGGATGGAATAGGTAAGGACGGTACTTTTAAATTTATAAACTGACTTTTTTTTTTTTAAATGAGTCAAGATTCCTACAGTCTCATACCTACCCTTATAATTTAATCACTGATTGTAAAACTATATAGATATTTTTTCTACACTTTAAATCTCAAAAATTCTAAATGAAATTGCATTTTAGTCCCTAGACCGATAAATAATACTCTCTCCCTTTCATATTTGTTTGCATAGTTTGACAAAACACGTATATTAAGAATTTAGCCAACAAAAATTATTTTTCCCTTTTTTACTCTTAATCATTAAGATATTAATAAAAATTTTTCATTAATAAATAATCACAAAGATTATTATTGGAAAAATAATTGTTTACATATCTAAATTTAGAAATCTTACAAACAAAATGGGACAGAGGAGTAAAACATTTTAGTCACTCAAAATCTCATAAAATCAATTCCACTACCCGATTAATTCGGATTCGTGCCGGATATGCCCACAAAGGGGGCAAAGCGCTCCCCAAGTGTTTAAAGGGACTTTACAACCAAGGCTCGAACTCAAGTCTTCTTGTTAAGAATGACTAAAAATAAATCAAAAGGATATAATTTTCAGTTCCATCCTAAAATGTCAAGACATATAAAAATGGTTCCAGTCTCGTCCTAATAAGTACATGGTCTTAGTTTATCTCAACTCATTATATCCATGACTAAAATGAAATAAAAATTTGGATTTAAGAGGTGAAACGGGCACGACGGAACTTTTAAATTTATAAACCGACTTTTTTTAAAAAAGAATGAGTCAAGATTCCTACAGTCCCACGTGCATCCTTACAATTCAATCACTCATCGTAAAACTATAAAACATTCTGAAAAAAATACAATGCAATCCTATAGTTTGTGAAATACAATTAGTCTATTTATGTCTTTTAGAAAATATACTAAAACATATTTATTGTTTGCTTCCGTCAAACTATAAGGTCCTTCTGTCCAATTTTTGCATGTGTATTCTATAAAAAGATGAAAATACCCCTTTTATTTTTAAAAACACAGAGACGGATTAGTTGTATTTTTCAAAGTATAAGGATTGTACTGTAATTTTTTTTATATAATATTTTAGTTTCTATTCTTTGACCTCTGTGTTTTCTTGTTGATGGAAAAAATTTAAAAATTGGAGAAAATGACCTAATAGTGTAACAAAAGCAAAACATAGGGAAAATTAGTATATTTTAAAAAGACATGGACAAAGTAGTTGTATTTTGCAAACCACATGCATCGTACTGTATTTTTTTCAAAAATTTTTGTCCACGCTTTAGTCTTGAAGATTCTAAATGAAATTGCATTTTAGTCCCTAAACTAATAAATTATAAAACATTTTAGTCGCTCAAAATCCCTCAAAATCAATTTCTTTTTTCATATAGGGACTAAAATCGATAAAAATAATTGGAATCAAAAATATATATTGAAGCAAATCTCAGTAGATTTACAGTACTCAACTCAATCAAGAAACCCCAATAGAATGAAAAATCATGGCATAAAGTTAGTAATAATCACCTAAAATATCTCTGGCCATATCTCGAAATCTAAGCTGACGCTTTCCAAGTTGAGCATGGTGCTCCAGAACCAGAGACAGGAGATTATAAGAATAGAAAGTAACTAAACCTGCAATGGCTATGCAAAGAACACCAAGAACCCAACCCAGCAAAGCTAGAGCAAAGGGAAGACTGAAAATAACCGGACCGACAATTGATGTTGTCAAATGATATCCACAGTGCAACCATGATCCTACAACATTGTTAACACACACATTTTACAACATATCAAGAAATTAATTAATTATAATTAATAATACCCTTTGATTAATTAACTACTAACCTCTTGATTTAAGGACAAATAAGGCTCCTGCATCAAGTTCTATCTGAGGATCATCAATGGTTCCATTTTCTTTGTTTTTTGTGGATTTGTTCATGGAGTTTGGAACCACACTTCCCATCTCTTAATCTCTATTAATTTCTGTAATTTGTCAAGTAATTAATTTAATTTATCAGTATAGAGTATAGAGTAGAAGAAAGGTTTAGTGTTATTTGAAAACTGTTTTGGACATATTTGAAGGATAATGCACACTTTGAAAGGAAAATTCAACCATAGAACTTAATTTAATTGAAATGAGTTAATGCTATGAAAATGATTGATTGAAGATATAAGGTAGAAGTCAAATTGATCCATTTTACTTTATATTGCCATCAAGTGGTATTATAAGTTTAGTTTTCATTACAATTATTTAAAGGGTTTATAATAAAAATATAATTTTTTTATTAACAGATTGCGTGGAGTTAAGTACGTAGTGTAGTAATAATAATTTTCAATGAAAATACAGACAAATATAATTCCTGCTCTCCACATGGATCGAGCAATTCCTCAATACACAAGGAGTTATGATCCATGAGCAATGACGGACTTAAGCCCAAACAGAGGTTAATTGTAACATCCCTTCTCGGTCCACCCGTTAACTCGAATGAATCAAGCCGAAACGCTACACTCTGGTTGAACTTATATCCGTTCATGCTAAAAGCATTCTGTGTGCTGAATATGATGTCAAGCTGTTGCTTTTTACATTATTTATATAAGTCCAATTTAGGTGATTCAAAAACTCATGGACAGCTAAAACATAGAGGAACAAATAACTCTTCTATACCACTTCCTAATTCCATCGTTAAACAGAGTCAAAATCAGGGTGAAGTTACTGGTCAGTGGTCCAACAAACCTGGTTCAACATAAAATCAATATCTACTTCATTCATTCAATTCATCCCATGCTTTATCACCATTTACAGACCTCTAATTCAACATTCAGCGACATATCTTTGCATTAACAACACACTACACAAGTGCTCATGCAAGACAATATGAAAAACTAAAAGAGATATCAAACCTTCACCCAAAAGAGCTTTAAATCTTCTTCTTAGCTTCCTTTTCTTCTAACTTTGAGCTCACTTCTCCTATACATAAGAACATCTTATAAATCATCTAAAATATCACTAAATTATGAAATTCAAGAAAAGCTACTTACTTGGATAGAGTTCTAGGTTGAATTTAGTGTTTGAATCACATGAAAATTGATGGAGAAAGGAAGGAGACGAAGAGAAAGATGAAGGAGATGAAGAGGAAGATGAAGACGAAGATGAAGAAAGGGAAAATGAAATTAAGGTCGTGTACTCTCCAAATATCTCTTTGATTGTATGTTAAAATTATCAAATAGTACCTATATTTTCCATATGTTACATTTTAATACCTAAACTTTATATTTTAGTGCAAGTAAGTCTTACTCCTTATACTTTAATCTTTTTGTTTCATTCAAGTAAGTCCACTTCTTTTACTTATTTTAGTTCACATCCCATTCTACCCCACTCTGGATTTAAATGGCTCGAACCGGGTTCTAGTTCGGCCCAACTCGACTCGACTCTATGCAACTACTCAATTCAGTAGGATGTCACATTAATTAACTGCTTGGATGCCGCCAAGAATCGAACCGAGGACCACGAAAGTTTGTCTAGCATGGTTTTCATTAGACTAACCCTTTGGAGGTCTAAAGACAAGATTTCTTATTTAAATTAACTTGAAAATTTTAGTTAGGTAGTAAAGATTTCCAAATCTTTAATATTTTATATTTTCACACATTATATTAAATTTACTTCTTAAAACCTACGGATCGTGACTCAGTTGGCAATGCATGTTGGACATGAGGGAAGAACTCTCGGATTCGGTCCCTACTAAACGCACCTGCAGGGAGGAGCAAAGAGCCTTAACTGTAACTAAGCTCCGAGCCGGATTAGTCGGCATACTAATAGAATCCGGACACCGGTGGTTTATACTAAAAAAATTTTTACATCTTAAAACTTCATCAAATCTTAACACATAAGAAGTCAAATTGATCTTGTGGAATGCCATTAGTTTGAAAAAAGCAAGTCTAATTTGGTAAGATGATGAAGCATCAATGTTGACACAAATATATAAAAACCAAGAGAAGAAATCTTACTTATAAGCTTGTTGTAAGTAGGGATAAAACAAATTTAAAACATTTAATATGGTTTCAATACCTAACTTAATTACATTTTAGACAAACACCAAAGGATACCTAAAATTCCAAATTTGTCTTTATTAATTGGAAGCTTTAAATAAAAGTATGTTATTGTCACAATCAAAGTTGAACATCAGTGTGAATTCAATGAGCAGAAAAAGTGGATGCTATTGACATGAAAATGAAAAAGTATAATAAAGGCACTTTGCACTTTATATATTTCTTTGATGGTCCAATTTTTTTTTTTTAACAAAATGGTCCAAAGACTGATCATGAGAATCGTTATAATTGAATACACTTAACACTTTCTAGTAGGTAAGAATTAAGTGAATCTCATAAATTTTTTATATTTAGACAATTGCTGACTAAATGAGAGATCGATAAATCTTATTATATGCGTAACAAAGAGCTAATAATTTTTCGATGTAAGATGAGAATACATATAAGACCCTTTTGATGGTCGATTTGTATAATTTTTGTTAATGTATTGTGTCAATTTTCTAATCAAACCGAAAAAAATTAGGCTCATTTGGGTTTGCTTGCCTTTTGCTAATCTGAAAGCAAAGATCAATTTTTGGTTAGATTACAAAAAGCAAAAGAATTGAGGACTAGTTTGTCATGGTTGCATTTTTAGTTTTCCATGTGAAGAGAAAATAAAAATTTGTTGAATTACTTTTTAGAAAGAAAAAAAGCAAAAAAGGTTGAACCAAACAGTGGCTTAGCTCAATTATATTTTGTTTTCCACATCACTGGCATACACTCTTTCTTCATTGTAGCAACTAAGAAACTTGTGTTTCTCCTTAGAATTATGAGAACTGCCAAAAGAAGTGCTGTTATCATTTTTTTTTTTTTAATATTGGGATACGAGATTCGAATCTATTTGACTAAAAATTTATAAAAAGTTTTACATTTTTTACTAAAGAGTGATGCTACTGCTTGAGTCATACGGTGAGTCATAAGGCATGCTTTGTAAGATCAAGAATTCCATCTGTAAACAAAATATTTATGAATTTGGAACAATGATGAATCTTAGACGAGACTAATTAGAGCTTGATGTTCAAAAAAATTATTTGATGTGAGATGCAAGTTTTATTTTTCTCATAAGCAAACAAAAAAAAAAAAAAAATTGCTTAAGAGGGTATAATTCAATATCTCTTCACTTAAGTACCAAATTAGAGCTTGAACCTTTTTAATTAGTCCAATCAGACTCAATAGGGTTTTTTTTAGGTCTAAATAATCCATGAACTTCTGATTTTTTAACTCCAAAAATCTATCCCACAGCTTAAATTGAAGGGAATAAAATATTGATAAACATATAATAGTTGAATCTCAATTTCACTTTGTAACTTTTTTTAGAGTTTTTAATTTGAATGTAGTTTATTTTTTATCCTTCTAGTAATGTTCTTTAAATATAATTGATTTTTTGAATTAAAATGTAGAGAGGCAGTCCGCTCTGGGCATGCCCATAAAAGGGCAAAGCATTAACTCTTGAATATTTGAATGAGCTTCATATTTAAAGATTGAACTCAAGACCTTTAATTAAAAGAGAAGAGATTTTTGCCATACGACGAGAAGCAGCCCTCGGGATATTAACTACATCTTTCTTGCAATCTAAACGCATAATACTTCGAAAAAATTTAAAACGGAAGGCTTATGTGTTTCAATTTTTGGTTAGTAAGTTAGCCCAAAATCATAAATTAAATATTTCCTTCTGTAGATTGAAAAGTTTCCTTCTTGTTCACAAGAGAGTGGGAAAAGTTTGTCGTTAATGGCTTTCGGGTTGGCCCCCAGTTGCATGCTTCTTAACATGAATTGGGCTTTTTTTAGGTCCAATGGTACCATAAAAAAGCAAAAAATCAACAATAATGTGTATTTATTATTTACAGTCCCCGTGAGATGCAATCGGTTAGTCCATTTCTGAACCAAATTGAAAATTAAAGTTTCATTTCTAGAACTGAACCACGATCAAATTATATTTGAATTCATTATATTCTATGATCAAGCTAAAATCTAAAATTGAAATTACTCAATTACAAATTAAAATTGAAACACCAAATCTGAATTATATCCATTATGTTTTAACCTAGCTCTAGTTACTTTTAGAATAACCGAAGTTATTTGACAACAGATCGAACTGAATTAAAATTGCCTTATGAATTGAACCAAACTAATTGGTTTGATTAATTATCGGTATTACTATTTTGATTCGATTTTAAATTTAACGGATAGATTTTTATAAATCAATTCGAATTAAATAATAAATTTAGTTTAAATCGACAACTGAACCTCTCTTAATTTAGCTGATCGGAGCGAAATGAGGTCGATTCGATTTTCAGATCGGTTGGCAAGTTTGCACACCCGTGGTGGTGAGCATTTCATTGAATTTCTTCAATTCCAACTGAATCAATGCAAATTGAATAAATTGAATTTTTTTAAAAAAATAACTAAAATTGAATAGTACCTAGAATCGAATCTTATTAAAATTTGCTTTGAATTTAATAAAAATCACAATGAATCAAAAGAATATCAATTTTTTTAGAATCAAAATAAATAAAAAATGATGCTCTAAAATATTTAACCGAACAGAAAGAAATACAAAAAACTCTTAACCCCGTTAATCGTCAGATTTTTTTTTTTTTTTTTGTTGAAATGGCAGAGGGAATGGGTGTCTAACTCTGGCTACGCCATCATTGGCCTTCAAAGTAATCCTTCAACGGGCTCCATTGCCCTACTTATAAATCCTTCAGAAGCTGATTTTTCATTCAACAGTAAAAGGTAATCACTCCATTGAAAATGGCACTCGGATCACTTGCCTCAAAAACCAAGTCCTTCTGCTCTTACTTCCGTTCTGTCCTTAGAGTTAGACCCAAATTCCACTCTTTCTCTATTCTCACTCCGCAAAATACCAAACTGCCATTACCAGACCTTGTAAATGAGATCTCTCGCATTCTCAGCGACCACAGAAACCCACACCATGACTTAGAGCTCTCTCTAAGTACTTACTCGTTAAAAGTATCTCCAAACTTGGTAGAGCAAGTATTGAAACGTTGTAAGAATCTTGGATTCTCTGCCCACAGATTCTTTCTTTGGGCAAAAAGAATTCCGGGTTTTGAACATAGTAAAGAGAGCTATCACATTTTGGTGGATATATTGGGTTCAAGTAAGCAATTTGCTATATTATGGGATTTCTTGATGGAAATGAGAGAATTTCAAGACTGTAAAATAACCCCAGAAATTTTTTGGCTTGTTTTTAGAGCTTATAGTAGAGCTAATTTACCAGGTGATGCGATTCGTGCTTTTGATAGAATGGTCGAGTTTGGTTTAAACCCTGGAATGGATGATCTTGATCGACTAGTGTATGCGCTATGCAAACGTAAGCATGTAAGACTTGCCCAGCAATTTTTTGATAGAGTTAAGCATAGATACGAGGCTAAAGCGAAAACTTATAGCATTTTGATTAGGGGATGGGGTGATGTTGGTGAGTCGGAATTAGCATGTCAGGTGTTCGATGAAATGCTTCAAAGAAAATGTGTTGTTGATGTCTTCGCTTATAATAGTTTGTTGGAGGCTTTATGTAGGGGAGGAAGGGTTGGTGAAGCTTATAAGATGTTTCGAGAAATGGGTTCGAAAGGAGTTGAGGCAGATGCTTGTAGTTATTCGATATTTATACGTGCATATTGTGAGTCAAATGATATTCATTCTGCTTTTAGGGTGCTTGATGAAACGAAGAGATATGGTCTTTTGCCTAATGTGTTCACTTATAATTGCATAATCAAGACTCTTTGCAAGAATGAAAAGGTAGAAGAGGCTTATGAAATTTTGGATGAGATAATTGATAGGGGAGGTAGTCCTGATGCATGGAGTTATAATGCAATTCTAGCTTATCACTGCGAGCATTGTGAGGTCAATAGAGCTACCAAGCTGATATCCAGAATGGTGAAAGATAATTGCTTACCAGATCGACATAGCTATAACATGTTGCTGAAATTGCTTATAAGAATAGGGAGATTTGATAGAGCAACTGAAGTTTGGGAGAGTATGGAGGGGAGAGGATTTTATCCTTCTGTATCAACATATTCAGTTATGATACATGGTTTTTGCAAGAAAAAGGGTAAACTAGAGGAGGCATGTAAATATTTTGAGATGATGATTGATGAAGGAATACCACCATATTCTTCTACTGTCGAGATGTTGAGGAATAGGCTAACAGGTTTAGGATTGTTGGACTATATTGAGATACTCGCTGGCAAGATGGAGCGAAGCACTTCTTGTTCGATACAAGAGTTCGCCAATGCAATGAGAGGTGGTAAGATACATGTGAGATCAAGAAGTGAAGAAACAGAAGTTGAGACTGATTGAAACAAGAGTGTTATAATTGATATTGCATTTGCAGGAATCTTGGATTCGAATCTTACTTAACTCTACCTCTACCTCTAATCAAATGCATGTCCAAATTACCCAATCTACAAAAACGGCTCCAAAATGTTTCTGGGGTTTTTTGCGCAACATAGCATTTATACATTAGCAAACAAGCTATAAGTATTGGCATCACGAAAAATTTGTCTAATAGAAGATATTGTACCCAGAATGAAAAGGCATATGAATATTCAAGAAAAACATGTACATGGAAAAGGCTATAGCAACCAATGCGTTAATCCAGAACATTAGGGTCTGTTTGGATGGCCTGAAAGCACATTATAGAATACCATTGGGAAAATGAAGTCTAGAGGTATGAACCCAAAAGCTCCAATCACTGCATTAATATCTCCAAAAAATGGAAACATTGCAGCAACAGTGGTGGCTATGATTACGGCCAATGATCGAAAGATTAAGCTCGGCCCCATATTGCGGATCGAGAACTGATATCCCTTTGCATCTGCAAATTTCTGCTCAAGCACTTCATTTGTTGGCTGTAAGTAAACCTGAAACAAATTATGTTTAGTAAAAAAAAGAGAGTTTTTGTTAAACAAGCTTGAAATAACGAGTTTAATTGTGCCTTTATTGAAGCCGTACCCCAACGACTCATTTTTAAAATTTTTTAAAATTTAATTTCACTTCATTTATACTCAACAAAGCCTTAGTTCTTTAAAACTGGTATATCGATAATGTTATAAGTATTGTTTTGAAAACAGGACTGGACCCGCCGGTTCGACCAAGAATTGGATTGTGGTCCGGTCCGATTGTATAGAAAAATCGAACGTTTAAAAAATCGGCTTGAACCGGTAAATACCGGATGGAAACCGGTTAATTTTATCGGTTAAAAATCAGTTCGATTCAATTTCTGTGTTTTTTCATAAAATAAGAGTATTTTTAAAAAATTTGGGCATCTTAAAAATTGGGCCCACTGATATTTTAATTTTTGAACCTTTTTATTTCTAAATCAAAGTCCTAATATGTTAATCAAATGAAAAATAATAATATATTTTATGGTAATTAATTAAGTATATGGATGACAATACCAAAAGATACCAACATTAGCATCTGAACCGCACTAATTTGAACAAAATCGGTCAGTTCGGCTTGTTTTAATCAGTTTTTGTCATATCAATTTGATTTTAAGCTCAACCGATTAATTTCTTTGAAATTGATTCAAACCAAAAAGTGAATTATGTTCAAATCAACTAATTTGATAAATTAAACATCCCTTAAGTAAGCTGGCTGATCAAACTGAAATGTATCGGTTGGATAATTTTACACGCCACTAATAATGAGAACAAAAGTGTATTTTCAGCCAAATCTTTTTTTTTTTAATTAGACCAATTTTTTCTTTTGTAATTATGCACTTTTAGCATCTTCACATTGATATTCTTCTCATCAACAAATAAAATTTTGTTCGCAGGAGAAAATGAGAGGTTGGTCATTTTACCTAGCAAAAGACCAATGAGAAAATCTCACCGCAGTAACAGCTGCAACTTGCAAGAGGGTACAAACATTGGTTATCAGGAGAACCCAAGTGGGTAATAAAGGCTTGTCATCAATCATAAAAGTGTAGTCCTTTGCTGGTGCATTATTTGAATGTCCTGCTAGATTTCAAATGTTTGATTAACATTTTATTTGAGATTATTATGAAAAAAAAAATATTATATTAAAATCTTGATTACACACTATTTAGAATAATTTCATATGAAATTCAATTGTAAATGAGTTCCCTTTGAGCAGGAGAGTATAAAGATTTTTTTGTCCTCTCAGGTCTCCCAGCAAAGTGCGTTTCTTAAAATTCGAATTTGTATTCTCACTTTTACAGAAATTGGGATCGCTTATCATCCCAACCAATACCTTGTTAATGGGTTTTATTGCCAATATAAATGGAAGCAGCCATGGTAGAATCGCTATGAGCAAGGGCAAGAACAAGAGAGATAATTTGAGTTCTGGGTAAAATTTACTCTCAACTTTAGATGAACCAAAATCACCCTGGAGATTAGAGAGATAATTTGAGTTCTTGGTAAAATTTCAGAAATACAAACATTGAGGCTTTGACCTCCAGGAAGAGTACAAGCCATAGCAGCACCATAGCATACACCATGTCTCTAAACCTAAGCTGCCTCTGGCCTAGTTGTGCATGGTGCTCTAAAACCAGTGACAGAAGGTTATAGGAATAGAAAATTACCACAGCTCGAAGTGTAAGACACAAAACACCACCAAACCAACCCAGCAAGGACAAAGCATAAGGAAGACTTAGAAGTGCTGGGGCTACAATTGATGTGGTCAAGTGGTATCCACAATGCACCCATGAACCTATAAAATACAAACCAGACACTAAACAATTAGGCTCTAAGTAGAACTCAGAATTTGAACTTCCAATTTCAGTCTTTATATGATTCTTTAAAGAATATTTGCTATACCTCTTGATTTCAAAACAAACAGGGCTCCAGCATCAAGTTCTTTGGAAGAGTTGGCTCCTTCTTCTTTATCACCATTTTCAGACATATCTACTGAATGTGGAAGAAGGGTTGTGATGAGATCCTCTCTCTCAAGAAATGAAAATAGAAGGGTTGGTGGATCATCAATTTGTAAGGATGGAAATTGGAATCAATGCAAAAGAATCTTTATGTGTTGATTATTTTTCCCTTTCTGTGAATTGATTAATGAACTTGGACCGGCATGTCCCTTTTTGAAAGAAATTATGGGCAAAAGCAGAGAGCAACTTCATGGATATATGGAAAAATAAAAACACTAATCTCAAGATTATTCAAAAATTGTACAATAAATTTGCTGGGAGTACCAAAAAAACCTTTAGTGACGAGATTAGACCTCTTGGTTATAAAAAAAAAAAAAATTGCGTAATAAATTACTTAGGCCTCATCAATAGTAACTCGGTACTTGAATACTTATTTTTTCTTCATTTTCATAAATACTTTGTCGCCGTTTTATTGCATAAATAAATTCATTTCAATTCTGCATTATCAAATCAGTAAAAACTATTCTGTTTTGGGATCCTCCTTGCTTAAAAATAAATAAATAAATAAATAAAAGGCTCGTTTTGCCAATAATTCTTGACCCAAATATAAAAAAAAATCCCATAAAAAAATGAACCTTTTGGGAGAAAAAAGGCCATAACTTGAATAGAAAGCGTCAAATTGCCCATTAGTTGGCCTTGGACCACAGCATGGTTCACACGCCCTCAGTCAAAATACAAAAGAAATTAGTTTTTTTTTTTTTTTCTTAGTCTGCAGTAGATATATCGAAAAACTCTAATTTCATGTTACTCCAGCGTGTATTTTGAATGTTATACAAGGAAATGGGGAAGATGTAATCTATACACCCCTCATTCCTTTACTTGGAAAAAAGAAAGACATTTCACAAAGATAACAAATGCTACAACAACAAATATTTCATCAGATACAAAGACAAAAAATGAGGAAGGATTGAATAACTATCAAAGAATTATATTAATAATGATAATTCAGATTATGGGTTCAATTTCAATTTTGTTCTCCACATATCTCCAATGACCTTCCTAGGAGCCGGATCATCTGGACCTTTGTCTCGTTGTCCAGAGGTAAAATACAACCATCCATTCCAAAATCCAACTAGTGTAGTTTTCACTCGATAAGGAAGTTTTCCGATGACTGACCACTTCTGCAACACATTAATTTATCACATATCATGTAAAACAGTTTTACATACAAGTACGATATATCGATAGCAATAGTACACATTCGTGTAAGTTCTAAAAGAGAGAATTCTTACCAGAGTGCCCAAGTTAAACTGGAAGACTTCCCCAACTAGGACCATCCTTTTAGTTATAGGATGCTTCTCTGTGGTGCCTCCGGCAATAACAATGGAATTATTAACGACCGCCCATGCAAATTCAATGTGAGAATCAGGCTTTGGCATAGGAGGTAAAGTTTTCCACTTCATATCATCATCCAACATGTAGACATCATCAAATACTACCTGAAACCATAAGAAGGCTAATTATCATATATATCAGACAAGGGAGAGATTTTAAAATTTCACACAGCTATGACATGAACGCAACACCGCTTTATAACTAAATCAGGCAGCCCATGAATTGGGAGGACTTCAGACAGGGATCATAGTGAAAGACATAGGTAAACTCTGTGGATGCAGGCACATTGTTGAACCATGTGAAATTTCGGTCTTGCTTTTTTTTTCCCTCTCACTTTGTGCTTGCTCTCTTTGTTCGTGTGTGTGTGTGTTCCGTGAATGCCACCACATCCACCTCCATGAATTCTGCACTACATCTTGCCTGCCATTGGGACAGCATCAAAAGTGGGCTAGATCTTGTCTGCCATTAGGCGGCCAGCATCAGAAATGAGTCTGCTAGGTGCCATTCCACCTCCTAACCTTGACACGTCTAGTCCTTGGTAACTTCACTATGTCAGCACTCAGCACTGAAGTACAAGCTGAAGTGAACTAGCATATATTAGGCAAGATGTTCAAGGCCTATGTCTTTTCTCCTCATTTAAATTTTTCACTGGGAAAAGAAGACCAAAGGAAGAAAACTCAACTGGAAAGAGGATTTGAAGACAAAAGCTGACCCATCTACCTATAGCGAATTCCATCAAATAAGCTCCTTTTTTTTTTTCTTTGGATCATTAAATACCATTTTGGGGAAGGGAAAAAGATAAAAATATATGAAGTATTTAATTTTGTTTGCCTTCAACATCAATATAATCAAAATAATTTTGCTTTGACAACAGCGTAAGGCAATTGACAGCTAATTTGTATCAAAATAAAAGTCCTTGAATTAGTTGAAGATAAAAAAAATGTCTCGATTGAACATTTGATACAAAGAGTGGCTAGAAGCTTATCTATTAGGCACAATTGATTATCTTAAAAGCATATTTGCCCCAATCCCCGAAATGCAAGTCCAAAGGTATTTTAAAAAAAGAAAATTTAAAGCAGATTTTTCATAATTCACAAAAAATTTTACACCATAGAAATCAATAAAGTGGTGATGAAAGATTATAAATAAATAAATCAATCAATAAATAAAGCCCCAAGTTATTTGACTCTTCCTCTCTCATCTTTTTTCTTTCCCTATTGATCACCTATTTCTATTTCCTCCTTACCTTCCCCAACAGATTTCTAAGAGCCTAAAATAAGTTGTCCCTTCCTCATAAGGAGATAGTGACTTGCAATTTTTTTTGGGGGGTCTCAAATATGGATTTCAATGTTCGTGTCCTTCATCCTTTTTCTCTTATTCCTTTGCCTTGTTATGGAATATGAATTCTAGTAATTCTAGCAACAATAATTTCAAAAGAGATCCTACAAAAACACAAGCTTCTTAAGCCTAAAAAGAAGGAAGTACGATACTAATTTTGAATTTAGTTTGGTTTCTTATGATTGTCTGATACTAATTTTGAATTTTGTAGCAAATTTATTTCTTTTGCACCTCACATTTCAAAGGTGTATGATTGCACTTTGCAACTAGGCTCCAACCCCCTTTGCCCTTAGTGTGCCTTGGCCTATAACAACTATGACAAAAGTACAAAACCATTCTCCTCTCCTCCTTTATTCACCCCCCAGCTTTCATGAGGTCTCTGATTCCTTTTACATTATCAACCTCCATCAATGGTATGTGTGGGAATCTTGATTTTCCTCAAGAAAATAAGCATTTTTCATTTCCAATAGAATCTATACACTGCTAATTTGACGCTTATAAGCCTAGATGCTTAAACACTAGAAACACCCTGTTAAACATGAATAAAACCAAGAAAAATCACTTAAATAGCTTAACAAGGGAAGAATAAGAGAAGGTTTGCACATACCGTAATGGAGAAAGAAATTTCTGTAAAATGTTGATGCAAACCTAACAAAAAATAAACGAAAAATACTAGTCAGCTTACCTCATTCCTGCGAGAGCACTTGAAGATAGGTGATCCAGGTTTGGCCATAAAATCACCTTCTTGACCACCAATGACAAGAAGTCTATCATTAACCACAAGACAAGCCCTGCACAAAGTTATTTTTTTAAGAAAATGAAAGCATAAAACATTTTTGCAACACCAACCAAAATTTGAAAGATGCTAATTTTATTTGCCAAAATAGGAAACATTCACATGGAATCAGGCAATATAAAATTTCAATAAGTTATACATTCAAATTTTGCTTACTGAACTTGTTAAATTCTATGTACATCTGATTGAATTTATGAACCCTGGACTTTTCATTTGGGATAAATTCAAGAAGCCCTATTATCAACCCAAAAATCTACCTAGACTGTATAATAAGCATTAAAAAGAGCTGCAGGTAGGAGTGGGCAAGATATGAAAGTCACACAACCCAAAAATGTTGAAGTAAGCCACGGGATGACAAAGAGACAAGTTAAAGAAGAGCGGAGAAGAGCATTTAACTAGAATGCCACCAATATGTTCTCAACAAAAGAACATTGTAATTTTTGAGAGTTTAAGTGAGCAATAATGCAATAATTATGCATCAAATTCTAAAGAGGAGAGAGAGAGAAGGAGGGAGAAAATGTGTGTGTGTACCTCCCCCTTCAGGATTAGAAAAGAAGGCATGTTTTTAATGTTTGGCAGACCATGTCTAAAAAATCATAACAATAAAAAGAACGAACAAAATTGCATTTTAAACTATTTCATGATTGTTTCCTTGGGAAGGTTCCAAACTATGGCCAGTCAATACTAGAATAAAGGAAGTGATAAAATGTAATATTTATAAGCTAAAAGCATAATTACCTATCGACAAATGTTCCAAATCAGAATGCATAATTAGCTACCTATATTTACTGATGCAATAGAAAGATACAGTCAGACTTTACTCATAATGTAGTTCAGTCCACAAACCTATGAGGACCTCCACGGGGTATTGGTATCTCTGTCCTCCACTCTTTTTCTAATGCTTGGCCATCCTTTACAGCAAGACTCCAATGCTCCAATCCTGGAGTGTGTCGATTTTCCTTGCTGCCACCCATCACATGAAGCCTACCTCTCCATAGTGTAGTAGCTGGTGCATACCTGAGAAAGAGTATAGTTAACACTTCACCAAAAAGTCAATTAAAATTAAATGTTCATTAGCTTGTTATGGTTGTTGGTTGCCTTTTCTTAATATTTAATTCAAAATATAAAAGCAAGTATAAGCTGTACATAATCAAATATAAAAGAAATAAATTGGATTCTTCCAGAATTCTCTCAGCTCTCCTATTTCTCTCTTTCTTGTGATCTCTTTCAATCACTTTATTCTCAGACTAACAACATTCTCCAGTTAGGATTTTAACTCGTAACAGAATTCTTTGCTTCCTGACGAGGAAATGGATCCATATAGCTCACCGTAATTAGTTTGGAAGTAGGACTTATTCAGCTCAGCCGCATATAATTTCCAATAAATTATTCTGCTACTATCAGTTTTTGTATAATTTGATTTGAACATTGGATAACCACTCTTGCAAATCAATCATACGAATAATAACAAGAGATATTTTTGTCTCAGAAGTTACAGCTCAACATCTTAGACATTTAGACATCAATAAATGCTACTAACAACCAAAATAACTGTAATAAATCAAGAAAAACCAAAAGTGCAAGGAGGGAGGGAGGGAGGGAGATAGTAAATGCTGCCATATGAAAATAAAATAACAATGACTGAAAAATAGGCCTGTCCATAGAATTTCTGAAGTTAGTATCTTAGAATCATGCATTGTAGAAGTGAGATTTTGCTGAGATATTTTACTGTTATAACCTGTGTTAGTTAAGAAGGAACGAAGTCCTTGTTTATTGGAAGATAGCAAGGTTAGATGTCTTGTTAGGTAAGAGTTGTTATTGACTAGATAACCTTTTCTGTCTATACATCTCTCTATAAGGGATATGCTGTAACAAAAGAAGTGTCTAACAATAGAAGTGAGGAAAAGAGAGTGATGAAAATGAAGAGAAAAAAAGAAAAAAAAAACAATCTATCTTCTGTTTCTGCAATTTATGAATTCTGAGGTCAGAGTTTGAATTCTCTCCTTTCCAGCCTCTTTTCGTTATATTAATGTTTAAGCTTGTGCTGTACGTTTTTGAGAAATTCAAAACGCCGTTCTTTCATATTTTCCAACATCATGGAATACCGAACTCACGTGTTAGCGCGCGCGCACACACACAAAAACACACAAACAAAAGAAAGAAAAGAAAGAAAAGTGGAAGGATTTACATGTGAACTACTGTGTGAATCATCGGTACCCAAAACCATCCAATCAAAGCAACCAGATGCGAGAGTTCTGTTTATATGCAACAAATGCAATGAAAATAGAGCATGTGTTTACAGAGCACTGAAAATGACATATGAAGGATATAGGCTATAGCCTATAGGTATATTATCAACAGACCACACAATCCTAAACTATAAAAAAGGAACATTTTGCGTAAAGCTAATTTATTCTCAAAGAAAAAATTACAAACAAGTGAAGTTCACTAGTTCAACCAATGTTATTCATTAATAACATATAATTCATTTCTATCTAGTTTTATACAAGCACATACCGAGGAACTGGAAGGGGTGGCATGTCCCGCCATTGCTTTGTCACAGTATCTAAAACAAACGTACGGGCTGTAGGGCCTCTGCATTGTGGACCATATTGTCCTGTAACAACATAAATGTATCTACCATCTGTCACCATTCCCAAGTGTGAATGTGCCATTTCTTTCGGCATATCAAATCTCCCTCCCCATGTGTTATCCGAAAAATTGTAAATATCGACGTGTGAATGCACCTGTTAGATATATGGAAAACAAAAAGAAAACAACAGCAATATAATTCTATTAAATCAACTAATTAATACTGGAAAGATCATTCAACATATGATCCACTGGACAAAACAATTTATAAATAACGCGTTCCTATGTACTTAAATAATTGAAACAGTTAATTGAAATTAGACGAGTTCAAGAGAAAAGAAGTTCATGGACAGATAAACAACGAATCTCGAATTGTGATCTAGCTTTTAGTATGAGCTTATTTGGAACACTGAAAATGAGAATAATAAAAGTCTCAATCCACCTTATCCACAACCTATCCAAAATTCAACTAATTCAAGCCTGAGTTTCTCAAAATTTTTGTTCTCCTCACTAATTGAGCTTGAAAGTGAATTCCAAACCACCTAAATCACAAAATTAATTAAACCAATTTAAAGCAAGACACAATCATTTTCTCACTGTCAATGAATGTAATTATAAGGGCATGTCAAGTGAAGAAATATTAAATTTAATTTTTCATTTGTTTCAAATGTAATGTTCAATTGAAGTCTTGGTATTAACATAGGGTGTACACCAAACAGAATTGAATTATTAACAAACCCCCCAATATTTTTTTTTTTTTTTTTTTGTAAATAAAATGAACTCTTTCTTAACTTTTTGATGCAAGAATAGAAGTCTAGAATTTTAGTTTTACTGTTCTCGCTAATGTAGCACATGCTAGTGTAGCAATTTTATAATTTTTTGGTTATTAAGTATTTCTATTAATCTGGTCGAAATTTCAGTCTCTTTGTCCTCTCTTTTCAATATTCTCTTTTCCTGTCTAACTTAATTTAGAATGAGGGTAATTTTGCTGCACCACTTTTCTTCTTCTTTGTTTAAATGGAATTAAGAAGCATTGAGCAAATTACTCTAGCAATTAAATCAACCATGAAGAAGAGCAATACTAGACAAACCAGAAAAGGTTCTCACATAATCAATTGTTCCATATCCAGCAAACACGTATAAAAGATTCTTAATCTGTATGGCAGCCCCATCGAGGCGCGGCACAGGTGCAGCAGCCATTTTCTCCCATTTTAATTCTGGTGCAGGCAAATCAGCAAATGTTGCTGATAGGAATCTTCCAGGAACGTCCTTCTCACCATTGTCATTCTTCTTCTTCTTTTCTTTGTGAGCTTCTGCCTAATATATCACATGAATTCATGGTTTATTCTAAAGTCTAAAACAAAATTGCATTTTCAGACATGCTATGATTATGATAAACTGAAATATCTAGCACAAGTTCAATGTAGACACAAAGCAAATAAGCATCAGATTGTTTTTCTGAGATAAGAAGTAAAGACATAGCAACTGCAATCAACTCATCGACTACCATCAAAAGGCCCTCACAATTCCCTTGAAACCCAAATCATAAAAATTTCAGGGTCCATAATCCTAATTAGATTTATATCTTTGCAAGAAATTAGATGAACAAATATACAGAGTGAAAAGTAATAACACTAAGAGCAATGATCTGGTAATATACAGAATAACAAAGCCAATATAATTAAGTTGAGTGAACCACATTATTACGTTAGTTAACTTGGTTGCGATTAATGGAAGCAGAATTACATTGCGTTTGAAATAAATTAACAAGAACTTATTTGATTAGCGATCGAATTTCATAAAAAAGAAGATTGATCCATTAATGAAGTCTTATGTTTGGTCTGTTATGTTTTACATATGGAATGCATGTCAAATTCGCAGCCTAACTAGCTAGGAACCTTGTTAGTTTACGATCCATTCTGCAATTTTTCTGGTAGAATTCAGCTCAACTATAACTAATTCCGTAGAATTAAAAATGTAGAATTTTAAATGATGCTTTTTGTTTATACCAAATATGATATGAACAAGCCACTCTTTTCACTTTTCAGAATTTCCTCTTAAAACTTGTTAAAGAAAAATGCAAAGGCATATACCTTAACAGGTGGGGATTTAGTATCCTGAACTGGATCTTCCTTTCTGGGGATAATTAATTCGGTAACAGAATTATCAACAGCAACCCAATTGGAGAAACGAGGAGAAGAAGCCCACAAATAATTAGCAATAACTCCAAACCCTAACAATCCAACGCAAGCTAACAACAGCTTCGTTGATTTCTGCTTCCCTGGTGCGCGTACCATCTCATGTCACTATCAATATCACACTTCGTCTTTGTATGTATATATATCCCTCCACGAATTATACGAAGAAGGAAGTGAACTAAGCAATGTCAATAAAAGCTTAAATACACTGAACTAACTATAGGGGAAAAAACAGAGAATAAAAAACAGTAAACCAATATAGATCAAGATCGATGAATTGATTCTCTTGCAGTTTCTCGGCAAGCAAACAAAGAATTGAGATAGTGGCTCACTTCTTTGGGAACTCAATTTAAGTGCAATTGTAGAGAGAGACAATAAAAGAGAAAGGGAAGATTTGCAGATTTTGTGAGAGCAAGAGAGTTGAGCTGGCAGCGAGGAGGAAGACACTAAAGCCTTGTTCTTTTTTTTTTTTTTTTTTTTTGAAATATTGATTTGATTGGTAATTAAGGTAAATATTCGATTTAATCCTTCAATTTGCAAACAAATTCGATTAGATCTTTTTTTTTTCAATAGATGGTCACCTACCAAAATTCGACAATGATAATACGACAATAAAAACTATATATAACAAAAAAAAAAAAAAAAAGATTACCAATAAAAGAAAGAGAAGAAATATAAGAAAGAAATTTCTATAAAATAAAAATGGGAAAGTGAAAATTTTTTCTTTATATATTTTTTAAACTTATTTATTTAATGTAAATGGTATTATTTGTTAAATAAATTAGTTAATGTGTATATTAATTACAAATTAATGCATTAGGCGAAACTATTTTTCTTTTTTAATGAATTATTTGACTTTTAGTATCACATTGATTTTGGAAAGTGAACTTCTTTTAAAACAAAAATTATAAGATTATGTATGAAATTAGGTGACTATTAATATAATTTATCTTACTATCTTTGTTATTTATATTATTTGAGTAGGTAAATTACGAAACTTCATTTTTCATTTAATATTTAGTTAGCGGCTAATTAAACAAAAGAGTTGTAAGAGCATTTTCAATACTAACATGAATTGCTTTTATTTAATTGCCGCATCAAAAAACTAAAAAGATTTTTTAAAAATTATTATTCTCCACTGCTAATGTCTACTCGGTATGTCAAACTGATATGTGAAAAAAAATAGACATTGTCTAACACACCTTTTATTTCTAGATGGTCTCTTAGACAGTATAGACATTTAGACAATGTAAATATTTATTGTTTTACAATGATTTGTTGACTATTAAGTTGTGGACTCAAGTAAGAAAAGAATGGAACATGATTCATATTTAGTACATCAGAAAGATATTTTTAAAATTGAACTTCTATAGACATTCAACCACAATTCACGTTATCATTGAATATGCTTTAAAAAAAAAAAAAAAAAAGAGTATTTCGACCTAGATTAAACACTAAATTACTATATTATTATTGGTTATTGCTCATTAATTATTTATATAGTTGTTTAAAACAGACATATTCAATACAATAATTTTAAAACCGAACTGCATAGTTTATGCATTTGGTCATTTATAAATAAATACTTTTAATGCATATTATAAAAGCATTTTTTTACTTTTTTTTTTTCGAGGAATAACATTTTTACCCTTAGGCTTTGTTCGACAAAAGCATTTAAAGGAACTTTTAGAGTTTTGACTACGCCGAAATACCATTTTGGTGTATTATTTTGTTCGGCGAGATAGTTTACAAAACAAATTTTAATGGATAATATAGCGTTTATTCAAACTCTATCCCATCTAACGTTTATCATTTCACTTTTTTTGATTGAAAATTTGTTGATAATCCTCCTCTTAATTTAAAATTCTTTTGTTATTTCAATTGCCTCGTTTCCAACTGTATGTATAAATCTCTGCGTAAATCTCTTGCTCAGTTAGTCCAAAGCCTGATTGCTATGGCACCGCAACGATACATCCTTTTATTTACACTCCTATAACATTTGTTTTGACATTCTTTTGATAGAAAAATAAGGTGAAAGCTTTATTTGACATTATCTTGATAGAGAAATAAACATTATTTAATCAGCTATTTTTTATTATATTGAATTCTCTTCTATAGTCAAGTTAAAATTATAATTCAATATTTTAATATTTTTTTTTATTATTTTAAATTCAACAGCTAATTAAATAATTATTTTTACCGCACATTTTTGCTTTAAACAACTAGACAAATAGATAATTGTTAAAATAGCTAACACATACCAAAATAACAAATTTTGTTGAATAGACCCTTAATGTTTGGATATTTGGAATAAAAATAAAGAGAAAAAAGATTTTATAAATAATAAAATTACAAGTTTAACTTTTATTTTTTACAAAAAAAAGTATAATAAATAGAGATAAAATTGTTATAAATAAAATAATTATTTTAATTATTTTTTTAAATTTTCTCTCAATTAAAAAAATAATGATGTATAGATTCCGTGATTTATTTTCTTTTTATAATATTATTCCTCTCATATTTTCTTTATTTTCGAATAAGCCAAGAAAAAAGAATTTATTTTCCTTCTCAATTTGTTTTACCTCATATTTAAACTTATGACGTGAACTAAGGATTGAATTTGCGGCTGAACTTGAATACAATATACAATTTATCCAAAAATTAATTTTTTGTATAATTTGCCTCTTGAATTTGTATAAAAAAAAATGTCTAATTTTTTAAGAGAAACTTTTTTTATAATTTTAACTAATAAAAAATATTTAAAAAATTACAATTAGAAAATAAAAAAGTATTTAAAATATGATAATAATTATAAAAATTTACAGTATTTGATATAAAACTAATTTAACAAATATTTGATTTGACAAAACTTATAGAATCAGAAAAAGATTTGATTATATTGAAATATTTGGTTAGAAAAATATTTATTATTTTTTGTTTGATTATTTTTTAATCATATTCTATTTAAATTAAATATTTAATTATTTTTTTAATTATGTCTTATATATATTAAATAATTTATTTTTTGGATAAAAATTAGTCAGTTTGTAGTTTTAGTTCAAGTCCAAGGCCCGGGGAATTTGGCAAATCAAGTCTTATTCTTATAACTAAAAGCTTTTAAAACTATATTTCTGAATTGCCATTTTTGCCCACAGTCTTCTTCTAAAATCTCCACACCGCCACTCTTTTGCACTTTAGGCGCACTCATAAACATAAAGCACGAAATGCTGGAAACCGCCGACCTCTGCGGCTCTGATCATCTCAATAGAACTGCCTATCCCTCTGCACGTACGCAAATAATATAGCAAAAATGGGAAAAGGGGATGATGCAGTGACGAGAAAGAAGAACAAAGCAAAACGAAAGAAACTGAATAGAGACAGCTCTAATGTCTCAGCTCGTGTTGCTTCTATTATTGCCGCCAAGAAGCGCCGGCTCTCTGGTAAACGTCGAATGTGCCAGGTAAACTAGACATATACAACTGGGTTTTTTGGTTTAACTGCCACTGATTATTTCATTTTCTTTCTGGTCATAATTGGAGTTTGGTCTGTAGTTTTTTTTTTTTTTTTTTGGTTTTTTTACTCGTTTGTTGGAGAAGGGAAGATTGGTTTAGAATGTTGTTTGAAGTCATTGGACAATAATGAATTGAGATGTGGGATTGACTTGTTTTTGTTGTTTTTAAATCACGAATATAAATTATATTGCTTTGGCGCGGTCAAATTTTCTTATGGTGGCATTATCGGTTCTTATGTAGTTCGAGCATTGCTAGTGTCATTTGTAATTAGCAAGAGAGAACAGAAAAAAACTGGGAGTTCAAGGTGTGGGCTTCTTTTATTTTGCAATTAGCACAATCCATTGTGTTTTAGCAACAAAAAAAAAAAAAAAAAAAAAAAGCTAGTTTTCGTCTGTACGGCATCGGAGTTTTAGTTTGTTATTCTGCTTTTTGGTAGTGATTTTTTTTTTCTATTTTTTTTCTTGATAAAGTTCTTTTTCTGTTGGTTGGATTATGCTATCGCAGAGTTTCCTGAACTAGCTAATGTTGATGCAAAACATAATAAGATATCTTAAGTTACAGTTCTAACACTTTCTTTTTAGCTTTTGATATGAAGCCTGAACTAACATTAAAATCAAAATTAAAATTTTAAACTTAGTAATCATTCCCTCATTTATCTTGCTTTCTTGCCAATTTTAAAAGCAATTACAATTATCTGAATTTCCCTTCACTTTTTTCTGCATTTCCTTGTCAAAGGAAACAAATCCAATTTCTCCTCCATTCCTTCCCTTTTTCTCCACTTCATAAAAACTCATACCTTCTGTATCAGATCTGTTGCTTTCAAAAATTTGTAACGAGTACATTTTTCTTTTTAGATACTCTTATGAAACCTTCTCTATAACAGAGGAATCAAAAAATAACTTTTGCACTAAGTTTGGAGAAAGATTTTCATAACTATATAAATAAACTAAAGTTATCTCATGTTTTGGATAAACAATTTGGCAATATTTTGAATTGTGTGCTTAGCTTGTTATGATACCAAGTTGTTATACTAGACATGTAATAGTGTCACTGTCTCAGTCATAAGCTTTTCTAAATGAATTTTAAGATAATCAAATTTTAAACAGGTGTAATCACTGTCTTGGTTGTTAGTGTTTTACTAAGTCATCTGTAGTTGCTGATGCTATTGATTGATACAGGTCCAAACTGAGATGAGTTTTAATCTGCATTGTTTCATCTTACTTGATTCTGATATGTTGCTATTTTCGGTCATACTCAATTGTCAAACTTTTAGAGCTCATTTTATTTGACTGGATTGTTATTTTTCTCAGACAATTTGACTGGATTATTGAATAATATTAACTTTGGAAATTTGGAAATTAATTATCTTTTTAGTTTAAACTTTCTCTCCTATTATTTTGTTTGTTTCAGTAGCTTTTGTTATCAACATTGTAAATTATACTTCTTGATGTCTCTTCACTTTTTCATATGTTATTGTCATGAAACAGGGAATGTGTTTCAGTCTTCCTACTCCAGATGATCCTTTCAATGATCAGCATGGCAAAATGGATTTTAAAGTAAAGGATAAAAAAAAGATTGTTCCACCTCAAGTAAAAGAGAGAACGTTAACTCGGGGAAAGAAGGCTTCTCTGAGTAAGGAAACCCCTAGCAGGAATAATAGAGAGATGAACAATCTAGAACAGAAAAATGAGAAGTTTATGAATTTAAGGAGTGAAATGAAAAAGTCCAATAATAATTTGGTGAAGAAGAATGCTATCGCCAACAGAAATAAAATGATTCAGCTGGATGGGAAAGATTATAATCATGAACAACAGGCCTGTGAAATCTCGGACTGTCCATCAAAGTTTTTTATTTTATGCTTGAATGCAATAGAGAAAGCATTACATCATGAGGGTACCTATAACAATGAGGACAAGCCTCTATTTGTTAACCCTTGGGGAGTTGAATTTTTGAAATGTTTTTCAATGGGACAAGACATACTGGAGACAAGTGGATCTTTGTGTACAATTGAGCAAATTGCATGGATCATTTCTATTGCTGCTGATACTATTGCAAGAAAAGAGAAAGAAGGACTATCACTTGCTAGTCCATTTCTTCTATTCCTTGTACCATCCCAAGAAAAAGCTGCCAAGGTTAGTCATGTCTTTAAGGATATTTCCTTCTGATTTAGTGATTTATAAGTTTCCTTGAATTTAATAGGTTCTTCTTTTGTTTCATTGTGCAATGGCTATTTGCCCATTACCTGTCCATTATGAAGTGGCACTTCATTTATTTATACTTGATGTATGTTTGGACTATTAGGCCTATTTCCTGATAACCCCTTGAAGAACTACATTAAGCTGGATATTACTGCTTATCTCTTGTCGCTGCTTGAGCATTTTACCTAGGCTGGCAGTTCGTGTTTTGCCATGTTACTCATGTTGTTCCACTTGTGTTTAACTGTTTTTAATTGTGTTGTATCAGCCACAACTTAAGAGAAAACAATATACATTGAACTCAATCTAAATATTAGTCCTATAGATGTATAATATTGTTATGCCATTTACATGAAGTGGTAGTCACTTGTTTAGGACTTCTTATTTATTTGTTAGCCAATATAAGATAGTGGTAATGTTCTTGCTTTTATGCCTAACCTGTGGATGTATGTTTTCTGATTTTTTATCTTCTAAATTATGCTAGGTACGTTTGGTGTGCAAACCTTTGAAAGATCTTGGCATACATACAGTGAGTTTGCATCCTGGTGCTTCGTTGGATCACCAGATTCGTGGGTAATTCAAGCTTGCCTTTAGTTTAGTTGTTTGTTACAGACTGATTGATTTCTTGTGTGTGCATGCTTGGGCATGCTTGGAGCCTTGTGCAGTTGTGCTTGTGCAGGTTACATATGCACAATTGTATATTTTTGTTTAGTTTCCTGCTAACTATCCTTGCTTTGCTTATGATATATTTACATATTCATTTCGCATTCAGTCATTGATCATGTCTATTAACTGTATATGCATATTTGCTTTTCTTAACAATTGAAGTTCATCATTTTCCTTCTCTCGCTAAATGGTTTTCCCCTCTTATATAGCTTGAAGAGTTGTGAACCTGAGTTCCTTGTGTCCACACCTGAGAGACTTTTGGAGCTTGTTTCTTTGAAGGCCATTGATATATCCAGGGTCTCCTTTTTGGTAATACATCAGCTGAAAATATATTAGAAATTTTCATTAGTACTTTATCTGAGATACTTTCTCTTTCCTGCTCACTTCATAGATAGTTTGCAAAAGGAGTCACTTGTAAAGTTTAGAAGGAAATAATGATGATAGTTAAATAATCTCAATTTTTTCCTTTACGCATTGTTGGTTTTTGCTTCTGGGTGAGTATTAAACCCTTTTTTTTTTTGAATTTCTTTTACAATGGATGGACATAAAGCGATTAAGGCTTCATTTTTTTTTTTTTTTGGAAAAAAACTTGCATTTGGAAAATATTTTGAGGAAAATGTTCTACTTGGAAAATATTTTTCAAACAATTCATTTTTTGTCATTTGGTTGCAATATTAATAGTTCAAAAAATATTAGAACTTTTAATTTATAAGCCTGTGAAAATATTTTTGATTTATTAAAATTTTATATTTTAGAAGTTATTGCTAAATATGAGAAAAGATGCATAGAAATGATAAGTTGTGGCAGTTGCCTGTTACTTGTGTTGGTGTGGTGGCCAACAGTGGCAGGTAACTTGTGGTGGTGTTGATTAGTGGTAATAATCATTCATGCTGACTATCAGTGATTGATAGAATAATAAATGTGTGTTTGTGGAGGTTTTAACAAGTTTTTCAATATTTGGAAAATGTTTCTCTGTTGTTCTCTTCAATATATGTTCTGTTTTTTAAGTTCAAAGATGATAATGATATGGTATTTGGTTATGTTGGTTTCATCAATATTCTGGGTTGCAGAACTGTCATTAATAGTATGTTATGTGATCAATTATCTCATCTGGATTTATTTATTTTATGCATGGATAGGTTGTTGATGGACTGGATTCTCTTTATCAAGATGGTTCCCTTGGGATCTTAAATTCCATTAGGCAATGTATTTCTGGAAATCCTAATACCGTGGTTTTCAACAATTTCTTTAGCAGTGCTTGTGTTCCAGCTCTGCAAAATATTCTTACGGGATCAATTCATAGATTGTGTCTTAATGATTCCATTTGCAGTCAGAGTGCATGCATTGTCCAAAACATTAATGTGTGCTCTTCTGAAGAAGAAAAACTTTCAAAGGTATGTAAATGCAATATCTAGATGCCTACTTTTCATGTTCAATTCTCTGTGTGGATTTTAATGTATGCTACTAAATTCTATATATAATGTTGCATTTGTTTTTCAATTCTTACAACATGGATACTCATTGGTTCTGTCTTATTCCATATTTACTACGTCCTATTTTTGATACTTTGTCTTGTGATAGAAAACTGTAATCTTGTTGTGCTTCAATCGATACTTGAGGCTTGGTGTTAGTCTCAATGCATGAGGCATATTTAGTTTTCTCTGTTCATGTTATTAATAATAATAGGAATAAGAAGATGAATCATAAATTGCATGTGGAGAGATTATGATGATATGTAAAAATATTATAATATTGATTGATTCAACCTGATTAGGGTGTTTTAAAGAAACTTGTGGTTTGCCTTGATGTATATTTTGGTCCCTTCTGTTCAGAATTTAGGATTTTCAATCCCTATACTACCATTGTTGAAATATACAAGATTTTGAGGGATTGTTGTTTTAAAATTTTATGGAGAAATGTGCCATCTAATTTAAATAATCAGGGATTAAAATGTGGTAACAAATTCATAATTTTGTATCTAAAATTGTAAATGGAGGATTTTTGTAATTAAGGAAAACATTAGGGCATATTTTGTTAGAAGAACATAAACTAAATTCAGATTTATGTTGAAGTTAGAATAACATAAAGACCAAGTTATTTACGAAATGGTTGTGCATGTAATAAAAATGTGTCAAGCGAAATACTGTTTTCATTCAATCACATAAATTAGTCAAAATGCTTGGTTGTTCCCTCGATTCTTAGATAAGTGTGGGAAAGTTTGGTTTTGCTCCCTCTTCCTTTTTGTTGTTTTGATATATTTTTCTGATAAGTGATAAAGAGATATTGGACTGCATAACATAAATATCTTTGTCCTTGCTTGTGACATATAAAGAAAAACTTTGCGATCAAGGGATATTGATCACTTGGCTGACAAGCAAATAAAGCATGTATACTGCATATGATGATACACATTGATAATAGAACTTTAGGTGAACTAAGCTTGTTCAGGCAAATATAGATTTCTTAGCTAGCATGGTTTGGAATTGCCACAGTGTAATGGATGAAATTCTTCTTTAACCTTGAAACATGTTGAAATTGAAAAAAGGAAGTGGTTATGCTATGTCAACAAATCTCTCCAGATTCTTTCTTTTGTTCCATTTTATTTTAGAACACACCCTTCTCATCATAATTGCCAGTCATGGAAAATGTTATCTGCTTGTCTCCAGGTGTTGGAAGCAAGAGAGAATTATCTCAAAAATTTATGTCACAATCGTATGTTTATAGTTTGTAGTACTCCTATCTGTCTTGTTGAGTGCACAGCTTCTTGGCTTTTTTTGTTAATATTAAATCCTAGCAGCACTAGTGTTGATGAGATTTCATTCTTTCTTTTCCCTCCTCCCTTATATTTGGTTAATAAAACCATGTGATGTCCATCGACTTTTTGTTGAACTAGCACTTCCCTTAAAAAATATTGATAACAACAATTTTTACAGAGCATCCAAGTTTTGCGTGGCGCTTATGATAATCAACAATGCTCCCAACATTTAAGGGTGCTATATGTAGTTGGAAAAGATTGCAAGTCTGCTGATTTAGTTAAGGCCCTAGAAATAAATGGTTATTCTGTCTCAACTGGATCGAATGATGATATTTCAGATGTCGATAGCAGGTCAGTATATACAACCTGATATCTTCCACAATATTTTGTGTTGCATAGATTGATCAAAGTCATCATCTAGTGTGGTCTTGTTGACTTTGAACTCATGGGACTTAAGCTGCAACTCTTTTACTGCAAGCTACTTTGCATGTCGCAACATTAAATATTCTATTATTTAACTCATTATTCTCTATCTATTTTTCAGCCCGGATTTGGATTGCAGAATGAAACCTACAGTCTCTGTGATAAATACACAGGACATCGATACGTCTGACTTAGGCGTCTATGAGATTGTAATTTTACCAAATTTTGTTCTCTCCATTGACAATTATATACAAATTCTCACAAGAATGGCTCGGTACACTATCCATGGAATTTTGCATAGCTTATTGACTGAAGAAGATGCAATGCTTGCTGGACCACTGATTGAAATTCTTGAGCAATGTGGGCAGCCCGTGCCTGAAGCACTTAGGACATTGAAATCTTGAGACATCCATGTCAGAATCATGAAATTCAAGTTTCTTCCTATTCGTTATTCTAATTTTTTAACTGCAGTTTCGGTCTCATTGTTCCAATAGCCTGAGATTTCTACGCCAGAAACAGATAATTGAAACTTTCAGTTCAAATCTTCTCAACACCAGATGATGTTGAGTTTTCTCTGCAATGGGAGTCATGCTTTTTTTCGACAGTTGGGATAGTGAGCTACTGAACTAGAATCTGTGATTGTTGGTAATGAAAATTATGGATGTTGGGATTGAAAATACTTAGCAGTCATTTTTCATTTCTCTGGGTGGATATCATATCAGGAAGCATGTTAGAAAGATTGACTGTTCACTGTTGGGTGTGTATTCCTATCTTTCTACTTGCTTTATCATTTATTTGTGTTTCTCAAGTTTTCAGAATTTGCATTGTACTTTGCCCCAATTGCAAAATGATGGAATGTAATTTAAGGTTGAATGACTTGGGGGAAGGTTGCATAATGGAATATAATTGGACATTGATCTCTTAATCTGTTCTAACCTTCAATTGTTATTTTGTTGTCTATCTAATATTATTTGATTCAGTGACTAAATTATTTACTTCTCTTTTGATCGAGCTATTTTAAAACGTCTTCATCAAAATATGAAAATTCAAAAATATCTCTAGACTATGATAGCCATATGGTAAAAAGAAATAGTTATAAATTTTCCAACTGATGGGTTAAATTTATTGAACTATCTTTAGCCTAAGTTAATTAAGCATTTCTTAATAATTCGTCTAAGAACTTTAAAAAAAAAAAAAATTTAACACATTAAGATTCAATATCCAAATTCCAAACGAAAAATGTATTTTTACTATGTAACATTATGTCACTATAATTAATAAAGCAATATTCAATGGCATAATAACTTATATTAATAAATTACATAAATGAAATTAAATTTTATAATTTAACATGTAATTTCAGCATACATGAAAAACAAATACACTATTCTTAAAAAAAAAAAAAAACCATGATATACAAATAAAATTGTAATAAACATTTCTAATATTATTATATAATCACAGCCTTTCTAAATATACATGTATTATAATTATAAACTTTACAGTATCTAATGTTATTCTTAATAATAATAATAATAATAATAATAATTAATAATACCCAATCAATGAATTTTTGATAACTCATTCTAGAAAAGTTGTACTAAATTAAAAAAGAAAAAAAAAAAAAAAAGAATGATGATGACTAGGCATTTGGTAACTCAAATCATATTTGCAGTCTTGGCACAAAAGTTTTTTGACCAAAAATTAATGCATCTCTGTATATGATGGTTGGTGGACAATGCTGAATGGTGGGGTCTTATGTCCAATAACCAAAAATGATGTTCCATCCAACCAAAGACTAAATTAAAAAGATGAGGAATGGTTGATGAAATGGTGGTTCAGTGACTATTCATCTCCTTTCCTTCCTTCCTTCCTTCCTTTGACTCAGACATTACATCTATCAATTCCATTCATCACTCTTCTTTTAGACTTAATTACCAACCAATTACATTTGCAATCACCACGTAAAGTTCCATTCATATTTTCTTTGACGGTCGCTTGCTTGAGGTTTCAACATCTTCCTTATCTACCCCTTTCAGTCTATGTTCGTCAATAATTTTTGACTAGCTTTTAGTGTATTGACTGATGTTATATTTTACAGTGTTTGATAATATAACGTTTGAATTAATTTTTAAAGGTTAAGATATTATTTTATAAAAAATTAACTCATGTAATATTTAACTTTTAACGTTTTATGAAACGCTATTAATAGCTAACAACTATCAAAATAACTAATTTTATCGAATAGACTCTAGATTGAATTGCTCTAAAATAGACACCTAATGTAATATGCAATGCATTTAAAATATTGTAATTGAAGTTTGCTTGAATCGCAACAGTGTCTTACAAATATTTTAGTCCCAATCAAAAGTGTTACATAAATTAAAGAATTGAATTAAATATAGAGTTTAAAATTAATATGTAACGCTACACTTATCACAAATTAATTTTTACATATTATATAAATATTTTTTATTGTATAAATAATTCATATCTTGATTTGAACTTTTTTTTAAACAAAAATATTAACTTTATAAATTGCTTAAATCATGATATAGAACATCAACCGGGATAAATTAAGGACCTGCCTCTATTTTATCTCGTCAAAGAATCCGACACTCAAATAAAACATATGAGCAATTTAATTTACTGATTTTTTTTATATAAAAACGAAATTAACAAAAACGAAGCTCCTATAATAAAGCCTTACAATCATTAATTAAATCTGGATTAGGAGTTAAAAATACTCATTTTCTAATAATAAAGATTTCCTTCAACAGTTCAGTTCAACATTCTCTCCTTTCATTTTTTATTAACCATTAATTAAAAATTTCATTTATTTAAATTTATAAAGTAATCAACTTTATGCAATTTTAAATAATTTATTCTATGGCGCTCCTCTCTCTCTCTTT
The DNA here is from genome assembly GCF_041381405.1 of Jatropha curcas. Classification (NCBI taxonomy): domain Eukaryota; kingdom Viridiplantae; phylum Streptophyta; class Magnoliopsida; order Malpighiales; family Euphorbiaceae; genus Jatropha; species Jatropha curcas. The sequence continues at coordinate 27,083,725 of NC_143156.1, forward strand.
TCTCCCATTCACCATTATTTTCTTCCATTTTCTCCACTGAAACACAAACCAAGCACGTAGATATGGAGAGGGCTGATTCTTGTCTCTTGTGACAGTCTCTTGACAAACTTTTTTGCAAGTGTACGAAATACCAAACAAGTAATAAAGAGTGAGTAAAGTATCGTCTCACGAAAATTATATACCAAGTAGCAAAATTGTGTTAACATATTATTATTTAAATGACAATAAGAGAATGTATTTGAAAATAAAAGAGTTAAAGTAAAAACAATAAGAATGAGATCAAATAACAAGTTGTTGAAAAGAAATCAATGGTTAAAAGTTACTAGAGATTTTGACTTCACTTAATTCTATCTAGTTTATCCTATTAGTTTGATAATCAATTTTAATTATTCAAGAAGGCGAAATAACCCTAAATTCGCTATTAAGCTCTCTTGATGTTTTATTAGCTATTTTAACCCAATTCAATTACCCATCTCCCAATGGCACAATCAAATATAAATTAAATCATTAAGTTTTTGTGATTATTAAGAATTCATAAATTAAGAACTTTAATTTTATGAAAAACTCTCACGAGTTAAACCATCTAGCTCTCACATCAAGTTATTATTCCCATGAAATTTATTATCCTATTCATATCAAAAACCTTTCTCTCGACAGTGATTAATGAAATAAATCAATCCATGGGAGAAACTCTGTCTAGAAGCATTAAGATCAATAATAAACTTTACTTGATTAAAGAAAATCAAATCTAATATTATAAACTGAAGTTGAAGTAAGCTATATTATATCCCTAGTAAAGAGATTTAGTTTGACATAGTGAACAAATGAAACTCAATTAAATTTGTAAATAATCCCATAAAGAATAATAAACAAAAAGAGAGTTTAAAAATAAAAACTAGTCAATGATTGGCTTGAGCGGCTTCCTTAAATCTTGATACCAATCTTGAGTGTTTGAAGTATTAAAGAGAGAGAAAACTATATAAAGAAAATAATAGAACCAGAGATAATATACAATGAATGGATCCCCTATGAATGGATAGTCTCTCTCTTTATATAGATTGTCTGATATATCTTCGTATTTGTTTAGGAAAGTAAATCTTTATTGATGAAGAAATTTTTTGCAGATATGAAACTATTTATGTTTTGTATTTCGCAATTAGGACTCTCTCAGTGTCTAAATAAGACTCCAGCTTTAATAAGGTACGTCTCATAATATCTTCATATAAATTCATGTAGGCAGCACAAGCTTAATATGAAATCTCAGCCCAAGTTAAACTCTGCAGAGTAGCACGGGGCTGCTGGGTAGCATGCCCTAGGTCTGCTACTTGCTGGAAGTCTTTGACAATTGGTCCTCTATTGTATTTTTGACTGATTTCCTATAAAAATCCTACAAAATTCCTCAAGATCAAGTGAAATATGATTCAATAAAACTTTATCGAAAAACATAAATAAAACTAAATAAAATCTAATTAGAATAATTAAAAATACTAAAAATCCTAATAAAAACTATATTAAAAATACTATAAAAATAACACCTATCATCCCTCCTCATATTTCTAGTTTTGTTGCAAGTTTTTATATTTTTTTTATTAATAAATTACATATCTATGTCTATTTTGGCATAGATGTATGTTATTTATGTTTCTACAATTGTTTTATATTTTATCTCCATCTTGCATGGAGTTTGTAATCTCTCCATTTTATGTGGAGTGTTTGTTTTATTTTATTTTTGTATTTGTTTAGTTTTATTTGGACTTGTATGCAATTTATGGAGAATGTTTCAACTATACGATGATCTTTGTCTTTTAGAGCCTGATAGTGCAGCATGTTCCTTTATTAAATTTAATGATTAATCCTCTGCGTTTATCATAAGTAATTAATTCATGGATAATTAAACCATGTATAGAAGATTTAGAGAGTTTATTAAACCAACCACTTTTGAAGATCTATCTATTTTTTTCAAGTTCACTTTCTAATTTTGATTATGATTTCTTGTTAGATCAACAAACATTAATTATTTTAGTTATAATAACTTTTGTTCTATGTCTAGTTTTCAGGAGAATGATCATGTCCTCCTTATAATATTTATATTGATTTGAAGTTTTTTAATAAAATCCTAATGTATTATCTTAAAAAAAAAAAAAAAAACTTATTCGATCACCTCTCTTTCTCTTCATTTTGATGATAAATTAATGTAGAGAGAATTGTTAGAATTCGAGTAATTAGGTGAAATAAAATATCTTTTGAAAAAAGGTGAAATAAAATATAATTTAGTTAAATTTAAAAGTATATTGTTTACAATTTAGCTGATTTAATTATTTTCTTAATCACCGTATAAAAATTTTAAACGATAAATAAAAGTGAATAAAAAAAATATTTTAGGGAACATAAAATGGCTCCCATTAATTGAAAATCAACTTGGCTTGCTATGACTAATTAGTTAATTATAAGAAAAAACTTCTAATTTCTACATACAATAAGAAAAAATATATTACTCTTAATAATATAATCTACATTCTATAGAGTGCTAAAAGGTAACAATTTAATACTAATAAGAACTAGCAGAAATACCACTTCTTGCATAAACTCTAGAAATCAAAATTTTTTCTTTAATTAGTACTATCATAAATATTTAATAGCATAATTAATATGTATTAACATTTGAATATATTAATATTTATTACTATTTTTAAAAATAAAAATAAAATGAAATTAAGTTAATTCCAATATTTGTTGTAGTAGATTTTAGTACCCACAAACTGTTATGATTGACCCATTATTTTTTTTTTTTTCTCTTGCTTTTCCTTTTCTATGAACTTTCTTTGTCCAATGCAATCATAGATATTAAGAACAAAGTTAAGGAGTTTTTATTGGTACAATCAAATAAAACATCAATTCTCATTTGTGTGGTCATCATAGAAATTAACATCATTTGATCAATTATTTGGTTATTAATTAATTCTATGGTCTAACCACTTTTTTCTTTCATGAGATAATATTTAGGTCATCTCTTCTCATTAATTGATATTATTATAATTCAAGATACAAATTAACATTTCAAAAATGTTTTTGGGTCACTAACAAATTTTAATTGAATTTGAAAAGTGCTAATTATGTGCAGTTTGATTAATCTAAAATTTTATAATTATAAGAATTTTCAACAATTTGGTAAGTTTATATAAAAGTTATTTGCATAACCCATAAAATGATAGGGCCGAGGCGCGGATCTATATATATATAAATTCCCTTTAGATATGCATTTTTCTCAATTAACCCCTTTTAAAATTCAAAAGAAAATTTTTATCATAATTTATTACATATTCACCTCAAAAATTGTCTAGATCGCGAGTGCCGTGAGCTATGGCTTGTTTCAATTAAGAAAGCAATGACATGTCACTGATGACTAGTTATTATTATTCTTAATTGTTAGTGATTAACTAGTAATCATCATTATTTTCAAGAATATAAGCTTATCCAATCCCTTCGGCTGTTAAAAGGTTAATATCACTTAATATTAGAGTTTAAAAGGTTAATAGCATTTTTATTTTTGAGCACTCCTTTTAAAGATTTTTTTTTCCTAATGATGAGATAAATTTTTGCAAATGCCCCTCTCTCTCTCCCTCTTTCTTAGAAAATCTAAAACCTCTCTCCTTTTCTTCCATGTCGACTACCGGTGGTCGTCCATTTTTTTTTTTGTTTGGTTTTTTTGCAAATAATTCTCAGATTTGTAAACAGATATGAGTTATTGCCACCCATATATTAGAATGTATTGTTATCCATATATTGGAATTTTATCCTCAGATCTAGTTCTGAGTTATTGTTATCACCAATATGGTGATTTTGTTTAGGTCTTTTATTATTTGGATAGTTATTTAGAAAGAAGTGTATATCTCCTCTCCAATAGAAGAAAAAAATTTGAAGGTAATCAAATGGGACTTATAGAAAAGCCATGGACTCGACCAGTGGCCATGAATAGCCACCAAGTGGAGCAAGTCCGTTCGATCAGATACTTCAAATCAAAATTATGTTTTTTTATTATTTATATAAGTGATTTAGTATTAGACTTCTTATACAAAATTATACAATCGAATTGATTTGTATCTCATATCTGTATACAATTTAATGAAATTCTAGTTTGATTTTTCTCAAAAAGAAAAAAATTTTGGCAAATGCGTTTTCCAATTAATAAAATCCAATTTAGTTTGTATTTCCAAGAGCGATGATTTTCCTCTATACCTTATTCCATCAAATTTAAATATTTAAATATTAGAAGCAATTTAATTGTTTCTCACATATTTTAAAATGTGAAAAATCCGAGGTTTTAAATTTGAATTTTTTGAATTAATTAAAGAATTTCTCATCAATTGATTGGGAGTTATTTAAAAGCTAAAACCTCCTTTTTGTTGCATATATTACAAATTATTTTTGTTTTTTATAAATTCCAAAAAAAAAAAAAAAATTACATATTCAAACTTAATTTCCCAAATGATCCAACCTCATTTGGTCTGACCTTATCCATTGCCCATTGGCTACCTCTATAAGCCTACCACCTGATTACAAATGAAAAACAAAAAATAGTTAGTTCTAGAAATTTAACCTAATTAATTTCTTACTCATTTTTTATAAATTAAATAGTTTTTAATATTTATTTCCATTAACAAAACAGTTTTTTGATCAAAACAACTCAAACCTTTTAGTTAACTCAATGAAAACAATCAAAAGAATTAAATTAAGTTATAGAAATATATTTTTTGTAATAAAAAAAAATTATTTTTACAGTATCAAGAGAATTATGTAACTCTTCATTTTTTAATTAGTTTCATATATCTAAATAATTTTTGTATTTTGTGTTTGTATTTTAATTATTAAAGATAGAAAATTAATTTTGATTTATTTAAAATCGAGCTTAATTGATCCAAAAAAAAAGTAACAATTACGCCAAAAATTATATTAATTTTGATATTTGAAATTGTGTGTATTTTAATTAATCCACACCAAACTTAAATTCTATAGATTACGATTCAAATTTTAGGTTGCATCATCTCATGTGGAATGAAATGAAATGATTAAAATGAAATGAAATACTAATTAATGTGGAATATTAGTTAAGTGATTAGTGATTAAATTCATTAAGATTTTCAATTACGATAGGATGGGCTATAATGAAGTGGTCAATTAATAATCATCTCATTGAGAATTCTTGCATACATGATTAAAATCTTTTGGTATTAACTTTCTAACCTAAATTTAGTTTGTTAATCATACTACCTTTTTTTAAATAAAAAAAAAAAAAAGGTCATTGCTTGCCACCCTTATATGCGCTTTATGGATTGGTTATTTAGTCGATGTGAGATTCTTAACACATAATAATTTTAGAAGGCTAGAAGAGTTGTTTAAGTTTATAAAATTTATTTAGAAATTCTTCTTTTCTTTAAATTTAATTTAGTTATATTTAAATCTATAAAATTAAATTCGTAAATTTAATTTTTATTTTTCATTTATAAATGAATTTCACAAAAGTGGAATTCATTTATTTCAAGGGTAAGTTTTATATAATATTTTGGACGTTGTTTTTATAAGTTGAGTGTTTTAACCCTTGAAAATATGAACATTTAAAATACTAATTTTGATATGAGTTTGAGTTTGAGCTCTAACTTATAATTCCTACATGGGTGTATATATATATAAAATAAAATATTTAATTATAATAATAAAAATATTTAATAATTATTTTGGGAGACATTTTCCTCATGGGAGAAGTTGAGGATGGTCACATGAATGCTTGGATGAGATGCATTGATACACATCAAAAGACAGATCACATAATGTATTCATCTTCAAATCATTGTATTCTCAAACCCCAAGCAACCTTTCTTTCAAATTCCAATTCCAAAATTAACCCATCACTTGTAAATAACATTAATGTATTATCGAACACAATAATTAATTAAAACAGTATTTTAACCCAATCAAAACATTAAATACTATTTCAAACTCTCTTGCCGAACACAGCCATACAAAAATAGAGCATCTATGGTAACAAAGAATGATGATTTTTTAAAATTAATAGCTGAGTATAGGAGAGAAATGAATGTACATGCTTCAGTGTAAATGGATACTATCTTAAGTAACACATGTGGCTAACGACAACTCTCAGTTTATATGTCACCATATTATTCTTTAATTTGCAAGAAATATTTTTGTTTAATTAATTAATTAATTAATTAATTAATTATATTAATTTAGATGAGCAGTCTTTATCCTTTTTGACTAAGCCATATAAAGCCATTCTTCTTTAATATGTATATATATAGATACAAGCACCACATGAAGGTTTAAAACCCAAAACCTCTATTCTTTAAATAATACTATCAAAGAAGAAGAAAGTATACAAATACACTCTCTTTTTTTAAAGAAAAGAAGAGGGTTTTTCTTGCTTCTCTTTATAAATTAAGATCTGAAATCTTGATTTCCAGTTCACTTTTTGCGATCACATGCAAATATATAATGTGGGTCTGCTCAGCAATGGAGTAACCACAGCTTCTATAATCAAGTCACTGACACCATAAGCCAGCTACACCACTCTCGCTCTCCTACACATTGCCTTAACGTAACTCGAAAGCAAAAATCAAATATCATTAGCACAAACAAGCTATTCGTGTTCTTTTCGCAAAGGGTATATTTTCTTTATATATATACATATATATCAATCCAGCACCCATATTGTCACATATTACTGATATTTTTTCCCTTTTTTTTTTTTTTTTTTCTTTTTGTCTAATTTTGTTAAGTGTAATGGATGGTCTATCTTCTACAACTATTTTTCCGAGTACATTTCAAAGCGGTCAAGATGATATTACGAGTCAGCTTAATTTGGTATGGCAAGTATTGAAAGCGCCAATTCTTGTGCCGGTTTTGAAATTATTGGTGACAATGTGCTTAGCCATGTCAATAATGCTATTCATTGAAAGAGTGTATATGGGTGTTGTGATTGCTTTTGTAAAATTGCTTGGGAGGAAACCAAGCAAGAGGTATAAATGGGAGCCTATGAAGGATGATATTGAGCTTGGCAATTCTTCTTATCCTATGGTTTTGGTGCAAATTCCAATGTACAATGAAAAAGAGGTATTTCTTTTAAAAGTTTCCTAAGTGAAATATAAATTTATGTTTACATCTAAAATATTCATGTACTTACAAGCATTAGATTAGAATTATAATTATTAATTATACTTCATATCAATACTATTATTATTTATTTTCCATCCGTTAATTATATATGGACAAACATTTATTTTAGGCACTACGTTAAAGTTTGATTACTATTTGAATAATTGATGATGAGAAAAGCACATTGAAAATTTAATTATTAGAAATTATTAATTTTTGGGAAAAATATTAATCATTAAATTATTTTCAGTATAGATTTGATGTTTTTTACTTATTATGCTTAAAAAAATTTCTGAAGCAGTATGCAAAATTGAAGAAAGTAAGTTCCGAAGTAACATATTATATTTCTTTTAAAAGAGGTTTAAATTAACTTAATACCAAATAAACTCTAAATTCATATTTTCAATTTGATTAAAATAAATAAGAGATTATCATTTAAAAAAAAAAAAAAAGCAACTAACAGATTTGCAAATGCTAAAATTAAGTTATTTTCAAAAGAAAAGGAAAACAATGTAAGTTGAAGAAAATAAAATTATATATATGCAGGTTTATCAATTGTCCATTGGAGCTGCATGTGGGCTTTCATGGCCATCTGATCGGATCATAATCCAGGTGCTTGATGATTCAACAGACCCAGCTATCAAGGTATACATACCTAAACCTACTTCTTCTTCTTCATTTTTTTTTTTTTTTTTTAGCAAAATAATAATAAAGGTAAATTAATTTGGTATTTACAGAGCTTGGTGGAAATGGAATGCCAGAGACGGGCAAGCAAAGGCATAAACATAAAGTATGAAATTAGGGACAATAGAAATGGGTATAAAGCAGGAGCTCTTAAAGAGGGAATGAAACACAGTTACGTAAAACAATGTGACTATGTCGCCATTTTTGATGCTGACTTCCAGCCTGAGCCTGACTTCCTTTGGCGTGCCATTCCTTTTCTTCTCCATAACCCACAAATTGGTCTTGTTCAAGCTCGTTGGAAGTTTGGTAATCTCTTTTTTACCGAACATTTCTAATTTAAACTGCTATATTAACAGCTATCAGCTAACAGCTAATCTATTAGCCGAGCAGACCCGTTAACTAATGACTATAATTTCTTCACGTTTTTGTTAATTGAAACTCTTTTTTAACTTGTTCTTGCTGTGGATTAATTTGCAGTGAATGCTGATGAATGCTTAATGACAAGAATGCAAGAAATGTCATTAGATTATCATTTCAAAGTCGAGCAAGAAGTGGGCTCTTCAACTTATGCTTTCTTTGGTTTCAATGGTTAGATTAATGTCTCTCTTACCTAACATATAATCAATTTCAATTTCTCTCTTAAATTTTATTGCATTGTTAGAAATTTTTTTATATATGTAGGAACTGCCGGTGTATGGAGAATTTCAGCTTTAAATGAAGCTGGTGGATGGAAGGATCGAACAACGGTGGAAGATATGGATTTAGCTGTCCGGGCTAGTCTTAAAGGATGGAAATTCGTTTATATTGCTGATCTTAAGGTATAGATATTTCTAGGGTCAAAGCCTGCAATTTAAATGAAAGTGTTAGTTGATGTGGTAAGAAACTTTTATCTCGGAAGAGTGAGAACACAAATTAGATCCTTGGAAGCACACTTTGCTCAGACGAGCTCGCAACCAAAAAGGATACGATGATACTCTATTGAAAAAATCTAAATAAGCGCAGACCTTAAGTTCTTAATTTGTTATCATGACTAATTTGAACAAGCAATTTATACTCCTAATTGTGCTATTAAAATCAATGCAAAGGTTGTGTTTTTAACTTTCTTATATGTATTAGGTAAAAAATGAATTACCAAGTACATTCAAAGCATACCGATACCAGCAGCATAGATGGTCTTGTGGCCCTGCAAATCTGTTCAAGAAAATGGCAATGGAGATAGTAAGAAATAAGGTATGTACTCCTTTCTTTTCTTTCTTCGCTTGGATATTAATTATGAGGTCTCTATTTATAAAATCTCTTATGTACTATTTAATGCAGAAAGTATCATTATGGAAGAAGCTGTATGTGATCTACAGTTTCTTCTTTGTTCGAAAGATCGTAGCTCATATTGTCACATTTCTATTCTATTGTGTTGTTCTTCCTGCAACTGTTTTGGTTCCTGAAGTACAAGTTCCCAAGTGGGGATCTGTTTATATTCCTTCAACTATCACTCTCCTTAATGCTGTTGGAACTCCAAGGTGCCTAATATTAAATTTTTAGATTTCTTTTATCGAGAAATTCTCAACCAAAAGATCATCTCTAGTTAGTTTTTAATACTTTTATAATTTTGCAGATCGTTACATTTGCTGATTTTCTGGGTTTTATTTGAGAATGTGATGTCTCTACACCGGACGAAGGCAACATTTATAGGTTTGGTGGAGGCAGGGAGAGTGAATGAATGGGTTGTCACTGAAAAACTAGGAGATGCTCTTAAGAGTAAAGGTAGTGCCAAAGCTCCAAAGAAGCCTCGTATTAGGATTGGAGAAAGGTAAGTTCATTAACTTGTTGGCGTTTTAAATTTATAATTGTTCACAAATCTTTTAAATGAATTAATTTATACTATTTTTTGTAAATTAATTGGAAATAAACCCATTTCGTAAATTTTAAATTAAAAGAAAAAGGCTTATTATAGCAATTCTTTTTCAAATAGATTACTTTACTATTATTTTCAAAAATTAGTTAGAAATGAACCCATTTAGTAAAAATTAAAATGAAAAAAATATGACCTATTATATTCTTCATTTTTTTCCAGTCACTCATCAAAAACTCACCTAACATATAAAAATCCATTCATCTCTCATCAATTGCAAAAAATAATTGAATTTAACATTAACCAAATGGGTAATAAATTTTCAAAATTAGGGTAAAATTTTTCATTTTGAAAATTTGTATATATAGTTCTAACTTTATTTTTAAAAATATTTATGTTTCCCTATATTATTACAAGCTTTTAGAATATGGAGTTGACATTGGCTTATTTAATTTTTGGAATATATACAGAATCCATTTGCTAGAGCTTGGTGTTGGAGCCTATCTCTTCTTCTGTGGGTGCTATGATTTTGCCTTTGGAAAGAACAGCTACTTCATATACCTCTTCCTACAATCTATTGCCTTCTTTGTTGCAGGAATTGGCTATGTTGGAACCTTTGTCCCCAACTCTTAGCCAAAAAACAAAAAGAAAAAAAAAAAGTACTCCTGGCCAAAATTTGTTTCTCAAATATTTATTATTTGTCAAAAAAATTTATCATAATGGTCCTTTGAAGGCTTCCTCTTTTTTTTTTTTTTTTTTTTCTTTTTATAATTTTTTATTTGTTACAAAAAGTAAATGCTGTTCATTCTTTAGTATTGAACATAAGGGAATTTCTGTTTATTAGTTGATAAACTGAAAATTATTGTACCTATTGTGTAGCAATAGTATATGGGGTTGGCATGAAAGGAAAGGGTGAAGACATAGTTTTAAAATGTATTGTTAGGATATAGGGAATTGGATTTTTTTTTTTTTTTTTTTTTTTTGGTAATATAAATGAAATGTGAAAATGTTGCTTAAATTGATATGAAAAATACTATACATTACTTGCTCTCTCCCTATCTTTTTGTTGCTGTTCTTTTGCAAAACTTGAAATTTTGAATATTTGTCTTTTAACTAATTGAAGAAATTAGAAATTTAAATTTTGAGCATTCCCACATCAAACATGCATGACAATTAATAATTAGCTATACATAATAAAATAATAAAAAAGAACATATGGGTCTAATTGTCAAAAAAATTGATTAAAAACTAACGTTTTGAGTATTCAAAAACTAAAGTTATAACGCTATAATTAATAAAAGCTAGTTCAAAAGCTGTCACCCAATATAGTCTAATTATAGGAATTTTGGAGCTTGCCTTGCTCCAAGTTTATGGAAAAGAATGAGAATGGGTATAGTAGAAACATCTGCAGAAGAGGAAAAGACAGAGAGAGAGAGAGACTTTCAACAGATACTTTTATTCTGAGAAAGGCAAAGTAAGCTAGAAACAGTAATACCAAACCTGACCATTTTGATTATGAAATAATCTGTCAATATTGAATGTTTACCAATTACAGTATCCAAATAGAATCTCCAGAGAAAGGTCAAATAATTTGCAAATGTTAACACAAAAACTCAAATCTCAGACCATAATGGTATTAGCAGAAACTGAGAACAATCAAGTATATGCAATCTTGCCAAATCCTAGTATACCCTCCATTTTTATTTAACATATGAACATTGACCAGTATATCACATGCTATCAATTCTACAATATGTAAAAAAGTATAGTTGATGGCAGACCAAAGGTGAAACAAAGACGCAATTTTGATAAGACAGGCATCGGAAAAAATTATTGATTGGGAAAAAAAACAATATAGAAAGAACTTTAGCTCATTGTAAAGGAAAGAAATTTAAAACACCAAGATATAAATTTACTAACTTGATGTATAGGCTGAATTTAAAACTTGTAAAAGAAATCCTGAAACCTACAAAACTTTAGCAAAGCCTATTTGCTTGAGAGTTGCTGCACCAACTCCTTTGTAACTTGTGATAGAATCTAGTTTAGCTGAAAATCTAACAGCATGAAAAAAACTGAAACTCCCTGTAGCATTATTTTGACTGATCAACAGGGGTGAAATTATTCTATGAACCACACCCAATTTCTAGATGTTCAGTTTCTGATAATTTTGTTCTGAGGTCTCCAATATGTCGTAATGACCATATCCATGAAACAGCACGTTAATGGGATTCACTTGGTCTTTCCGATACTCTTCACCGTAATTTGCTATGTTTACCAAATTACCTGATGTCCTATCGATCATGAAGACTGATACCATAGTCCTGAGACATTGAGTGACAAGACTTGTCAATTGTTGAAGTCAGAAGTAAATCAAAAAGAATTCAAGCATAGCAGGCAAGTCCAATTACCAGGATCACAGCATTTTTGAAAAATTGATTAGAATGACAGAATATATTTGTTTTGACATTATTTCATTGGAATAACAGAATTCTATTGCAAAGTTCAAATTCTAGAACACAGCAAATTTAATTCAAGTCCTGAAACTTGAGGCATTTAACTTTGGCTCCATAGTGGTGAACATAAAATACAATCAGATAAAAATATAAGTGAGGAGCCATCTAAAGATTATATAAAGGCTTGGCTACAAGAATAGGTATAAACTGCTCTATATTCATGTTATGGCAATATAAGCATATCAAAATAAGAAGGAAAAGTTTAAAACTAACTTCAAAACATGAGAAGCCATCAACAGCTCAGGTTCTCCACCCCATGCATAAGGTTGTTGGATTCTCTCGACATATGCATCAAAATCGCCTTCTATAAACCTAAATTGATTTCATAACCAGAGGGAAAAAAAAATGAAATAAGGATCATTTGAAGCAACTATGTGTTAGCAATTGACAGAGAGCTTGCAAATTCCAAAAGTGCAAAGCTTACCATTCGGATTCTTCCCGCCTCTTTAAAAGCTCATCTACCACCTATAAAGTCCATGTAATTAGCAACGGCACAAGACCTTTCATACATAAAGTGCAAAAGTGGAATTTCCAATCAGCATTAAAACTCACTTGAGCTCTTAGTTCATCAGCAAGTTCTCTCTGGCGATTTTCATCAGGGGCTTCTTCTCCACTTCTCAAACATGCCCCGTGAGCTATTGCTCTAAATAGACATCTCCCATCAGCCAGTACTCCTGCACCACCTTCTTCTTAGATTCTATACATCCAAAAAATTATGCATCCATCCCATCTATTTATTATTGAACCATATAAGGGCACACCATGTAAGAAAGTGGATTCCAATCGAGATTGTTTGGATTGGTCAAATGTGAAATCCATGAAACTTCAATTCCAAACATCTAAAGTCACTCCAATCTATATCATAAATTTTGTAATTGGAAAAAAAAAAAATCATTGCTATTAAAAAATACTAACGTATCTCCGCAAAATAGAAGTTGAAATTTCGGAAATTATAGATTCTCTGTAAATGACATCATAAAACATTAAAATCAAATTCAAAAATGAGAAAATCTTTCAATTTTGGGAATTATAGATTCTCTGCAATTGACATCATCAAACATATTAGAATCAAACTCAAAATTGAGAAAATCTTAATTACAGTTTCTTATTCAAAAATGAGAAAATCTTATATTTCTTAGAAATTAAGCTACAGAATTCTTGAATATGGTATATCTTTTTCTTTCTATTTATCTTTCATGATTTCCTTCCAGACTGATATAAGGGCATTTCTTTACCTGCTAGTTTATGGAGTTTTTGCTGGATATTCTTTATTTGGAGGACTAACTAAAAGTAATTAGAAAATTTATCAGAAAATATTTCAATACTAAAAACGAAATGATTTAATAAAAAACACTGTTTACTTTGGTAATTGAAAATTCAAAGGATTCCTGAAAGTTAAATCCATTAAAAACAGAAAACAAACAAATTTAAATTTTTAATATAATTCTGTGGCAGTAACATCATCAACATTAACATGAAATTTGTAGAGTTTGTAAATTGCAATCAGATAGATAGTCCATCTCAGGAATTAAATTTAAAAAAAAAAAAAAAAAGCCAATTTTTGAAAGTTTCGGGAATTATATATTCTCATTGGTAATATCATCAAACACCCGAAAATCCAATTTTCAATTTTTTAAAAAATTATCAGAATTTTTTTGTATTAAAAAAAAAATCAAATGATTATATTTCATAGTTTAATGAAATAATCGCAAGTCCAAAAATTAATGAGTAGAATTTTGAGAGATAATTGATTAAACTCACCTGTAACCTTGAAATTAGCAGAACTGTCACGATTGAAATCAATCCCATTCGAATTAGTATCATCACTACCGTTACTGTTATCTTCAGCAACCACCACGCTCTCGTTATTAACGTCCGTCCCAATTCCAATTGGCGCAAGCCATCCGCGAACTCCAAACAACAACCAAGCTGAGTCAGGCCGATGTAGCCATCTGGCCGGCCTTGCATCCCAGGCAACATTCCATGATCCTTCGCCTCTCGGTTCAGCCAACAGTCTCTTGACATTACTATTTTTCCTCTTAAACCCTGACGGCCGGATCAGGTGCCATATGTAGGCGGTACCTCCATTGGAACCGCCAATTCTATGGGCAGTAGAGTGGTGGCGCTGGCGATTGGAGATGGAGAAATCAGCGATATGTAAAGGAGCTTGCAAGCAGCGATTAAAATGAGCAACAGAAAAGGAGTGAGAGTTGAGGATCCAAGGCTTAGAGCGCGCACAAAGTACACCAAGCATATCAGTGATGGTTGATGCTATCTTGCGCTGGCAAGTTATGGCCTTTCTTAAACTACGCACCATAAGCCATAGCTGAAAAAGCTGAATGCTTTTTTTTGCGAAGGTACAAAGCAGAGCGCATTAGAAAATGGAAAAATATCAGAAAGTTAGCGTAGAGTTAGACGGCGAACCATTTTAGGGAAGAGAAATGTTGTGTGGGGTCCACGAGAAAGCTGGGGCAGCTGCCACTGCCATTTGAATGAGTCGAGAGAGTCTCCAATCAGAGCTTTCCATTTCAAGTTATTTTATTTTTTTCTAATTTTCTACCAGGAAATTAATTAAGTTAATTAATTGCTTAATTATGCAAATATATTTATTAACATCGTTATTCGAAAAAGGAAAATGCAAAATACCCTAATATAGCATGCATCCTCACAAGAAATATTAGGTTTTAAAAGTTAGTTTGATATTATTATCACTCACGAGATATTTTTGTTTTGAAATTATGCTTCCTCCGCCTCCATTTTGTTTGTTTGCTTGTTATTTTTCTTTTAAATTTCTTAAAATATTTATAAGGTTTTTAAATTTATATATTTAAATAATTATTTCTCCTATAATGATATTTATGATTATTTATTAAATAGATGACTTTTATTAATATCTTAATGAATTAAAAAATAAAAAAGGACAAAATATTTTTATCAACTAAATTTCTAATATGCATATTTTGTCCAACCATGCAAATAAAATGGAATGTAAGGAGTATATAAGATAAAGACAGACCTTCATTAGGGAATCGGAGGACCATGGCCTAAAAAAATTGAAAATTTTCTTCAAAGTTTTACCTAATTTTTTTGTTTTTTTTCTTACTTAATTTGACAGTTAATATGTAAATCAATAATTTAGTCAAAGATTAGATATTTTTACATCGCTAAATATATAAATTCACCCATAAACTTTATTGTTTAATCCCGTGACACTCTCAATTTTTATTTTATTCATCAAGCGCTTCAAATTATATTTATTAAACACTTCAATTTACAAATCATTTTATTAAGCTTTTCAACTTACAAAATCATTTTATTTAGCTTTTTAACTTGCAAGATTAATTGAAAAATGTGAAAATTATTATTCTAAAAATTATACTAGCTACATATTAAATTAATATTTTACACATAAAAAAACTTTGAAAATTACAATGATTCAATCAAAGGAATAAGTGGACTTTTTGTATCGTGTTAGTTCATATTATTGTTTTATGTATTAAAAATGAATTTTCTAGAATTTGACTTCCTATGACCAAAGGATTTAATTTTACATTTGAAAGATAATTTTATATTTGAAAGATAGACGATAGTATTATCTTTTTTTTATTATTAGGAATGGATTTTTAGCATTTAACTTGGTATGACGGAAGGTTGAGAGAATGCTTAGATAATTATTATTAATGTGAAAGATATATAATATTATCAAAATTTACAAATTTAAACGTAATAATCATATCCTTTTATATATATATTCGTTACGTTTTCAAATAAATAAATAAGAAAGAAATAGAAAATAAATTCAAAGAGCATTAAAAAAACTATAGTTCAGCACTTAAGCAATTAAAAGTAAAATAATAATCAAAATAATTGACTTTTTATTTGTAATTATAAGTTAAATGGACTACAAAATATTTTATATTTTACATTTTAATTATTTATTTAAAAATAAAATAATTATTAATACGTTAATCAAAATGCGGTTTGATAAATCCATCATCTCACGTGTTTGTAGGGTTACGTGCACATGGAAATCTGGAGTGGCTTTTGTTGACAGGGAGCGACGATAGCGTAGAATGAAGGATGATGATGCTTAATGCAGCCGCTTCGTTCGACCAATAAAACAGTGGGATATGAGACAAGAGAATCTTAGATTGACCTCTTATTTTTATATTTAAACCGTGGTGACCTGATTTGGAGGTGGCCGGTTCACTAAACCGGTAAATTCAGTTTAATCATGGGCTATAGTAGTTTCTAATTGGCAAGGTTGAAAATTGAGATTGAAATTGGTTCTCACAGTTTCGATTTCGATCTACTTCTCCGTCCTTTTCATTTTTCTTTTTTACTGAAATTGATCAAAATTATTATTTTATTATTTTTTAATAATTGGTTCTCTCAATTATTTTTTTATTCATTATATTTATATATCTTATTAGTATAAAATTTTGATTGCTAATTTTCTGATTTTGTTGAATTATATATATAATAATTATTATTAAAATAAGAAAAAAAATTATTTTGAAGCTCTTAAATAACTGCAGTTTCACATTGACTATTTTTTATTTTTTTTTAATTCCAATAAATTTGTTTATGTTAAAAATAAAAAGATTCATGAGAAATTTATGAAAGGCAGTTAAGAATATATTTGAAAATTATACCATTTAATGATAAGATTTGAGAAATTGAAAAGAATGAATAGTAAAAAAAGTTAAAAAGTATTAAGGCATGGGAAAACACTGTTGCTATAACAGTATTTTCCCCACTCAGTCTCTCTATTTCTTTTTTAATTACATTTTTAATGAATAATCATAAAGGTTATCATGAAAAAAAATAATTTTTTACATATACAAATTTAAAAATCTTAGCAAAAAAAAAAGGGACGAAAGGGTATTTTTTCTATATTTACCTTATGTACATGACCAATAATTATTACTTTAATATAATGATTTTCTTACATAAATAGTATTGAATTAAGGGTAATATAGTCAATTTACTCAATAATTTATTGTAATTTAGACAAATTTAATATTTTTTAAGATACGTGAAATTCCAAATGTAACAAGTATTATGAAATAGAGGTAATATTATGATTTTTTTACATAATTAATATCCATAATGCTATCTATTAGTTAAAATTATTATGGATAAATTTAATAAATATAAATTATCATGCATAAAATTTTATTAGGTAATATTATATTATATTATTATGTCAAAATTTTTAAAACTATATTTATAAATATAAATTTATGATAATTAATTTAGGAATCATACCGGACTTTGCGCTGGTATGTAACTGAAGAAAGATGCATCATTGTTTTGTGCGACCATATTGATATGATTGGCCAAATTTGCCAATTGCTTTAATTTCTTTCTATTCCTTATTGTGGGTAGGTGAAGGTGTCGTCACCAAATTGTTTGTTGTTTGATTTCTACTTTTGTCTTTTTGCCAAATTTAAAGTTCAAAATTACAATAAGGTCCTAAGCTATTTAATATGATATGAGAATTATTATCCAAAGATGTATAATTAATATTAGGTCCTAAGTTACCAAATATTTTTGTAAAATTTTTTTCTAAATTTTTAAAAATTTTTCTCTTGATTTTTTTTTTTTTAGATATTAAAAAATACTAATCTCTTTCGAATTATATAGCATAAAATTTTTTTTTCTACTTAAATAAATACGTTTTTTGAAATCTAACTTGTGTTTCGTTCTTATTAGAAAGCAATGGAAATGGTTACAAAGCATATTTGGTAGCATGTGATTTTCATAAATAAAGAAACTTATTTATAAATAAATTATATTAATAAAATTTTAGAAATACGAAAGAAAGAAAACGTTGCTTCACGTAATTACTAATTCAATTAGGAGAATCATCAACTACCACCGTGTAAAAATATGCGGTTGTTTGGGTGGAACACGTGGACTCACAATAACAACTCGTTCTTCTTAGAGCTGTGGAAGTCTAGACGAACTCACAAACTGCAACCTATGATAGTGAAAGACCTGTCATTTTAAGATAAACATCATCAACGTAGTCATGTGGCTCTCATTTGCCTTTTGTTTTGTCTATCACGTTTCAATTCAAATCAAGATGGCGTTTGAATTTAAATTCAAGCTTAATTATATTCAGTTTCAAAATTTATTGAAACTTATTGAGTTTTAATATTTATATATATATATAATATTTTTTATTTTTACTCGAGCTTTGAGTTTTAAAACGAACTCGAATTTGAAATTTTTTAAATTGAATTCGAGTCTCTAATTAAATTTGAATTCAAGTTTGAGTTTAAAATTTACAGGCTCATTAAGTTTTCAGTCAAGTTAAATTTCTATTAAGTCGAGCCTTGAGCTTGACAGGTTTAAGTTCGGCTTATTTCATTTATTTCTTTAATCATATGATATTATGTAAGTCATAAACTTAATTATAGAACTAAACTGATTCAGATTAATTTTAATTTTAATAAATAAAATAAAAAAATTTCAGTTTTGGCATAGTTTAAAAATAAATTTAAATCTCCTAAAAATAGCTAAAATCTAACAAACTGAATAGAATTGGTTTGATTCTGTTAAATTTGCATTTTGAAAAATTTCGATGTTTTAATTTTTATTGTTTTGGTCAAATTTGAACCATATTGACTTAATATTATTAATATTTTTTTTTAAAAAAAGAATATACTTGACAATTTATTTATTAATAAAAAAAAATTAAATTACTTTAAAGAAAATAACTTCTAAAAATTTTTTTAGAAATGTGACTGATGTGTTACAAGGACTAAAAACATGTAAAAACACGTATATCTGAATGTTAATCATCAATCACCATTCCTAGTCAAGATTACCACCATCAATTATCGGTAACCATCACTATTTATTATTTTTAATATAATTTTTTTATCACATTTAAAAATATAAAAAAGTTTATAATTTTAAATATATTTATATTACTATGTTTAATATTTTATCTTTTGTTTAACTAAAATTTTAAATGTGTAATAATTACTTTATAAAAATAAATAATACATTATACAAATAATAAAAAAGCTACTTTATTCAAAAAATTTTACTTTTTAGTAATTTTTGATTTTCAACAAACTCATTTACAAATTTGTACAATTGGATCCTACAAATAATTATAAAGGCATTAAGGTCTGGTCCTAGTCCTAAAAAGAGGTTGTTTAAATGGAGTTTTGTTTGGTTCATGAAAAGTTGGAAACTTTTCCCCTTATAATTTGCTTTGCTCTCTTTGCATATACATGCGCACACACACAACTTTGAGGCAACCTTAAAAGCAAACATCTATTCAATCATTAAACTACAATTATCATTTCAATGATTGAGATTTGCTTCTTAATCTTGAAGAGGAGGCATTTGATTGTTGGAACCTCGCAGAAGAATATATTGAAAAAGTTAAATTTCGCTGTTTGGTTAATATTTTTTAAAGAAAATTAAATTTTTGTGTATCGCTACAATCCCACGAGAAAGTTTTTTTTTTTTTTTTTTTTTTCTGATTCAAATGGTGAGAAAATTAGATCTCAATAAAAAAAAAAAATAAGACATTTTAAATTTTAGAATGACATTTATTGTCATAATTGAAAAACTTCTATTGATAATTCAACTTCCTTATAATATTATTTTTGGAATTCTACTTTGCTAGAAAAATAATTTTTTATAAACCAAACATCATCAAAAGTGCTAATTATCAAAATCCTAATGAGATTTTATTTAATGTATGTTTTGATTTTTGTAGAAAAGAAATACTAAAAATCAAAAAATATATTTTTTAAAAAAATATAATACGTTTATAGGTTCAATCTTAAGCTCGAAGTCAATTCATTAAATTTAAAAAGATTATTTTTCTTGGCTTACCTTCAGTTCTTACATGGTCCATTTGACAAAATTAACTGTTTTAATCGTTATTAGTTTTTTTAATAACGTTTAGCTGTTAGCTGTTTGAGTAGTTTTTCATGAAATGCTAAAACTAAACTTTACATGAATTAACTTTTCACAAGATATTACAATAATCTCTAAAAACTAGTCCAAATGTTACGTCACTAAATAACTTTTTAAATAACGTTTAGCGTTTAACATTTTAACAAGTCAAAACGTCAAAAACTATTTAAAAGATTATTGTCGAACAAAGTAATAATGTGATTTGTGGCTAGCTACTCTTGTATCGTCTATAAGACAACCACCACCTTCCAATAGTCTGCACTTAAACCTACCCCATTCCAATCTAACCTAAAATGTCTTTTTCTTTTTCTTTTTTTTCTATTAAAAAGGGTACAAAGGAACGGTTGAACCACACACATTTTTAATGGCCGGCCCCCTTATTCTGTTCTTCCCCAATTCCGTACTTGGGCTTTCGCAGTCCAAAATCGACTTTATCTTCTTCAATAGACTTTTTCTTTTATAGTATAAAAATTAAACAATTTATATTTTATAATAGAGAATGTTGCGCACTTAAGATGGTGAATGATTTCTAAAAAATTGAAGGTTTGATCTATAAAAAAAATTCATAAAAAGATATAATAATCAATCTTAAAACGATAATGATTCCATATCTAAAAGAATACGAAGGTATTTATAGTAAAAAATATATTTATATTATAAAAACATAAATTAATTTAAAAATAATTCATTTTATTGTTCAAAAAATTTTGTCATTTTCAACTGAATGGTACTTATTTATTTATTACAAATCACTCCAATAGAGAGAAAGGGTAACATGCCAATGAGGTGGTGATCTGATTGGTTTTCTCATTTTTGTAAAAAGTGTGAGGTTTTGAGTTCAAGTCTTTTCGATCATATTTGTTTTCATGAATTTGATGAGTTAAAGAGAAGGTTACCCCTTGTTACGTAGCTTGCAGTTTAATTTTGACCTATAAAAGCCTTAAATGAATTAAAAAAAGAGAACACTTGATATCTTTTACTCCTCACATAAGTGAGAATAACAATCAGACCACGTCTGATTGACAGGTTTTTCAATTCTTTAATATTGGAATTTCAATAGTTTTATTAAAAATATATTTTTTAATTCGAACATAAAAACACGTCTACAAATGAAGGATTAGATTTTTTTTTTTTTTTTGAAAAGAAATCAAACTAGAAATTTTATTAAGTGGAAACTCTATACAAATATGAGATATAAATCAATATGTTTTTACATTTTTGTATAAAAAGTCTAATAATAAACCGCTTCGCAAAAATATAAAAAAAAAAACACAATCTCATTTGAAATAGCTGACCGAATTGATAGAGTATAATATATGCAATAGGAGATCGCTTGTAGAGCTTATTTTTTACTTGGTGCACCTTTGACCTTTTGGCCTATATACTAAAGTAGGCATTTTGTGATTTTTAAATAGAGAAATATATCCTTAAATAATTAGGAAACAAAATCTATATTCTTGAATAACGTATAGATTCCAACTATCATTATGTAGTTTTCAACCCCATAAGGAAGTAAAGAATTCTACTTTAAAATCTTATGCCAACAAATAAACTTTACTTTCCTTAATTGGTTATTAAATACTAATAATTATGACTTCTTCTCACTAATTATCTTTCTACTACGCAAATTCAATGTTATACCTTAATTGTAAATAAAACAATTTTTTATATGAAAGGCTTCCTATTTCTGATCACTTTTTTCAAGATTCAAATTTTTTGAAAGTTTTATCTTGGTTTAGTTGTGATTGTAAGGATATTTTGAATGAGATTTATCATGGCTCTGTTGTTTTCGCTAAGAGATCAACAAATCGAGTTGCCCATTATCCTGTAAGAGTGCGGTTGATTCTGGGTTTAGTTTTCAGGAGCGGGATCATGTCCCTTCTTTATTCCTTCGTGATATATTTTCTCTTGATCCAATCTAGTTTTCATTTGAGTGTTTTAATAAAATAATATTGAATTAATAAAATTAAAGTAATTAAATTAATAAAGTTGCAAATTAATTAAATAAATAAATAATATTCAAAATTTGAATAGCAAATTAGCAAGACAGGAAAAAAAAAACATATTTTTATTCTTAAATTTTTTATGCAGACAATATTATGACAAAAACATTCAAAATAAGATTAAAAAAAGGTATTATTATAATTTTTCTCTTGAAAAATGAATAAATAATTTTTAGAACTAACTATAAAGAGATGACAACAATAACTTGTTAATCAATCTAAAAAATTATAGACATATTATTACCTTGCACTCATATGATATGCAAGTACTTAAAATTTCATAATTAATAAAATTGTGCCACGTATAAATTATGCATCGATTGAAATAGTTTTTTATTCATACATATTTTTTAGAAAAGACACGTATATTTCATAGAATAAAATATTAGTATTGTAATCTTATAAACTATAAATAAATTATAAGATTCAAATATACATATTAAATCATATCATTGTTGATTCATTTTTGGGCCGTTAATTTCAACATTACTACTCAATTTAATTAGCCATATAAAAAAATTAGAGTTTAAAATTCTTGTCTTTTGAAAAACCCAGTGAAATATTTCCTATTAAAAAGAAAAGAGACAAAATTGCAATAATTTTGAAAATTTCAATTGGATAAAATTATTTTCATATATATATATATATATACACACATGTGTGTTTTTTAATATTGGAGAACGAAAATTTAAAATTGAATCTATTGTCAAGCTGTATATATACTTATTACTAAATTATACCTTACAATGCAAACGTGTATTATAGTGAATAAAAAAACTTTATTTTATTTACTTGTAGTAAAAATAAATGAAGCCATAGATAGATCTTTTAAAAGTAAATTAAAAAAATTTTCATAAAAAATATAATATATCGTGTTTGTAACTTTCCATGTGATAAAATAATATTCTAAAAGTTTGGAGGGCCATGGCCGCCTTAGACCCATAAATATTATGTTCAAGCACGTAGTTGCAGAAAAAAACAAGACCACGCTTTATTGCATGAATGCATTATAAATAAAATATAATTATTTAAATTAGTAATTCAATGATCGAGCAGATAAATTTTTCAACGTGCATGGAAGATAAAGCAAATACGTGAATTTCATGCAAGGTTGACAGGGGGCACTTCAGTTTTGACAATCATGGGTTTTATTATTAATTTAAAAATAAATAAATAAATTATATTAGTATGTTCACCTCTTTTGATAATCTGGGCACCTCTTAGATAGTTTTGGCACAAACTACAAGACAAAGAAAGTCCCCTAGGGCTAGGCTAGACTTTTTCCAGTACAAGTCAGTCACGTGTTTAGGTCATGCATAAAATTCCAAAACACGCGTTACAGGCAAGGCCGGTATATCACGTTTAGTACTATGACAATGAAGAAAAATACCAAAATAACCCTGACAGTGATTAAAGAGTTAATTAATAGTTTTTTTTGACTGAATAATTAATTTTTTTGATAATTAATAATTAAGGGTTAATTACACAGAAATGGAATTTCAGTGTCAGTTTGCATATATAAAATATTTGAATATTATATACTTTATTTATATAATAATAATAATATAGTATTTAAATAGAAATATATTGTGTACTTAATTTTAATTTTTGAAGAGACAAGGAGGGTGCATTGAACATAATAAATTTTCATGTATAGGAATAATTTTTATTTGGAAAATAGCACCCTGGCAAATGGTAACCTACAAGAAAAGCTACCGATTACAAATGAGTAAAAAGGAATTTAGATTTATATGGAAAGCTATATAAGAAACCTTCAATTTCAATATTATATAAAAGGAATTAAAAATTATTTATGTAATAAAGAAAAATAATTAGTTATTGTATAAAAGACATTTCATATTAATTTATATTTTCTCTGTTTCACTCTAAGTCTCAATTTATA
The DNA here is from genome assembly GCF_041381405.1 of Jatropha curcas. Taxonomy (NCBI): domain Eukaryota; kingdom Viridiplantae; phylum Streptophyta; class Magnoliopsida; order Malpighiales; family Euphorbiaceae; genus Jatropha; species Jatropha curcas. Next base: position 27,107,794 of record NC_143156.1, read on the forward strand.
AGTTTCTGTGTTCATCTCATTTGTCATTTTAAAAAATTAAGTATTAATTATTTTTTAAAACTTTACTCTTAGCACTTGTTATCTTCATTAAATTACTATTTTTATAAAGATATTGATGATTGCTTTTCTCCTTTAATTAAAGATACAGTGAATACTAAGCACCGGTTTTGTAAAATTAGTTATTAATTATTTTAGTAGCGTTTAGCTGTTTGAGTAGTTTTTTATAAAATATTAATAGCTAAACATCACAAGTGTTTACCTTTTATAAAATATTACTGTAACCTCTACAAGCTAGTCCAACGCTATATTATCGAATACTTTAAAAAAATAGAGTTCAATGAAAAAGCTAAAAGCTATTTAAAAATTATTTTAAGACAACTTTAAAAAATTGATAAAAGGAAAATTTAATCTATTACAACCATTTTTTTTTAAATTGGCATTATTCAATTATTTTCTTAACTATAAAAGCAAATAATTTCATTATTGTATGATTAAGTCACATCTAAACATTTGCTATACTTATATGATAATTGATTTAAATAGAAACAGATATTGTACTTGTAATTTTAATTTTATTTGGCAAGTTATTTTTGACTTAATTTCATTTGGGAAATGGTAACCTACAAGATAAACAACCTATAAATGGGTCAAAACAAATCTAAATACATATAGAAAGAGGTATAAGAAACCTTCAATTTGAATATATTATAAATTGAGTATGGAATAATGCATGTTATACATATAAATAAATATAGATATTTGCAGTTAGTCGTTGTCATCAGCTCTATCTCTCTTAATTAGACCAAACCACAAAAGAACTGAAAATCAAAATTAATATTTTTTTTTGAAATCGAGCCGCACCAAAGTAAATTCGGAAACCGAATTAAACTGATTAGTTCAATCAAACAGTTCAATTTTACTAGTTGTTTTATAATAACAAATTCAAAAATTGAAAATTGAAAACATAAAAAATGAAAAATCGAAGCCGAAAACTGAATAACCAAAACAAAATAGAAAGTAATTAAATATAGTTCGGTTTTCAATTTTTTCTACATAAGTTGTCATTCATGGAAAGTTAATTTTGATTAGAGAAGGGGCAACTGGCAAATGGTAACCTACAAGATACACAACTTTACAAAAAGGTGAAAGGGAATTTATATATATATATATATAAAGAGAGGTTAAGAAACCCTCAATTTGATTATTATTCTAATCTGAGTTAGGAATTAGCAACGTGTTAATTTTTGGACCAGCAAATTACTGGTTCTATAAATGGCATTCCATATCAGCTATATTGAAAAATTAAATTATATTTTTCCTATTTCACTTTTAATTATCACTTAATTTTTTAAAATTCTTATATACTATTTTAGATGATAATTAAAATGAGACAAAAAAAAATATATTAATATTTAAATAAGAAAAAAGAAATAATATATTAACAAACTATATGATTTTATATTTTTAAAATTTATATTTATAAACAGAGAGAGTAATAAATAAAATAATGTCACGTCATATATTAAAGAATGGCGGGAAGGAATGTAGAAAATTTTAAAACAGAAAGTGAGATGCAATAAGGTGGGGCCCAAAGTGCCCAGTGTATAAAACATAAAGAGGGTGCCCAAAGCAGTGCATGCATTTTAGTGAAAAAATATATAATATACAATATATATATAATCACTGTTTGGTTTCTTCTCCTCTCTCTCTCTCTCTCTTTCTCTACCTTCTATCCCTCTCTTTCCTCGCTTGTTTAACATATAGACAGACTGGGTTTTTCCGGCATTGACTCGTTTAAGAAGGCTGAGCTGACACAGTGACAGATCGGTGAGCTCTGGTGTAGATGAACATGTTATTTTACCATTTCTTTTAATTTTCTGTCTTATTTTTCAAATGGGTAACCAAAAACAGTGGTTACGTTTCTTCTTTGCAATCAAAAGAAAGATTCTTTTGGAGTGTTTTGGTATATAGTTTTTAATGGGTTTACATAATAATTTAAAACTGATTAAAATTCAATCAATTTATGCTGATTCAGCCAATCTTGTTCTGTAATGCTTTCTTCTTCTTCTTTTTTTTTTTTTCTTCTTTTGTTTTCAATTAACTACATGTTTCAATATCAGTAAATAATATTAGCTAGCTGTCTGTTTTAATTAGTCGTTGAGAAATATCTGGAAAATAATATCCCTGCATTTATCATTTGGATGTTTTCTTGTACTTTCCAACCTGAGTTTTTCTTTCTCCCTCATTTTCCCTTTAATTTTAATTTTACCCTTTTCTTTTTGATTTGGTAGTTTGCTTTATTAGGTAATAGTTTGGTTTTTGACTAAGAAAATATGTATTGGGTTTTTGGCAGGATGGTTTCAGGCAATGGGGTAGGAGAAGATAGAGAAAAAGACAGAGGTTTGCTTAAATCTTGAAAATTTTGGCAATTCAGTGGAAATTTGAACAAAAAAAAAAAAAAAAAAAAAAAAAGAAAAAGAAGAAGAAGAAAGAAAGAAAGAAAGAAAGATTGGTTGAATGGATTCGAGGATCAATTTAGGAGAGGGAATTCATATCCCACAAGATAAAGAATTCAAGTATGTGAATTCTTGGGTGCCAATAACTCCAGAAAAGCCAATTCTTACAACAAGATCTAATTCGATGCCAATGGAAAGACATGGGAGCCAACTGGGCAGGGGGAATTTGCAAGAACTGGCTGGATTTCCCAGTGGATATATACAGCAAGTATCAGATTATAGCAGAGCAGCTCAACATTTAGGCCAATTTGGTAGCAATGGGAATTTGGTACAGAGGAATAGAATGATAAATCAAATTGCAGGGTCTTATACACAGGCACTGAGAAGTGAAAGTGCAAATTGGGATGCTAGTTGTTCTTTAACAGATCTTCTGGCGGCTGCAGCACCTCTTCCCGGTGCAAATAGAAGCTTAAATAGAAGCATGAGCATGACGGCAGAAAGGCCTTTCATTCCAAATTTACATTCCCATTTTAATAGCTCTAGCCAGACAAAATATGTAAACCAAACTCACTGCTCGAGTTCAAACATGTTCACCGGTCATAATAGCTTATATCAGATGCCTCAATGTAAGTGATTCTATCTTTTTTTTTTTTTTTTTTTTTTTGAAGAATATTACTTTATCATCAATGATAAAATTAGTGAATCACTTGATGCTCAGGTTATAGAAAAATTAATAGAACGTAGAATATTAGTTCGATTTATCTTGAATTTACTGCATTTGATCCTAGATAATTCACCTAGCATTCATAATCTTAGCTAATAATAACAAAGGAAGGAAAATTTAGCAATTTAATTCGACCTCAGTATGTTAAGTAACTGTTATTTTATTGTTTGTTGCCAAAAAATTGTCTGCTACAAGTCCATTAGTGAGACAGAACAGACTGCAAGATTGTAATTTATGTCCATTTCACTGCACCTCAAGGGAAAAAAATTGTCATCCCTTAACATATCCTCAAGAAAAAATGGGTAAATTATCTCAAATATGCTCTTTATTACAGATGGATTTCCCATTCCTTGCAATAAGAACTATGACCTCAATTCGGTGCAAAGTACAGAAGCTTATGCATCATCAAGTGTTCACAATTCATTTCAACTTGAACCAGTCACACCAGAACAGACCAATAAGTTGAGGAACCAGCTCTGCACAACTGTAAATTTCCCACAGGAAAAAAGCACAAGTGAAGAAAGACTCGGACAACATGATTTAGTTGTATCCATAGATGGTTTTCCAAACGAGAAAAATTCTAATGAACTTTTGCATAACATTGGGGACTCGTTTTCTGCTGTCATTTCTGCACCATTTGAAGAGCCAAAAGATTGCAGCAAAGGAAGTGACCAAGTTATTGACCTGAACCAAACACCACAGCAGAAACCACCAAAAAGAAGAAAGCATAGGCCTAAAGTAGTAGTAGAAGGAAAACCAACCAGGACACCCAAAGCTGCAACCAGAAAAATAGCTGATCCCAAGAAGACAGCAAGTGAAAAAAGGAAGTATGTGCGGAAGAAGACCCAGCATGAATCAGCTAATCAACAACCAGATTCTATTGGAGAAACTACTGATCCAATGGAGAAACCAAAGGAAAAGAGGAAATATGTGCGCAAGAAGAGCCTGAGAGAACCAGAATCTCAAAATGCAGATTGCATTGGTAAGGCTACATATCCTAGTTCTAAAACTGCAGCACCTTCATGTAGAAGAGCATTGAACTTCGACAGCTCTGAAAGTACCAGAGAGGAAAGGGAGAACAATTCCATTGCTCAGCAGGTGATAGAGAATAAGGAAAAAGAGACTTACAATTTGAGAACAGATTTTCAAGTTGCAGAATCAATATGCAGAACTAAGTCAGAATTGCAGAATAGCCAACAGAGTGAGCTGCTGTTGAAAAACCGACAATCAAGGGCAACAAGTAACTTCACCCCCATGAATGAATTGCCAAATAATGACATCACAATTTCAACCAGAAGAGATCCAGGACCCAGTTATATATCGATTTCAGACAGCATAGGAGCTGCAATACAATTAGCTTCAACAGAAGGTGTGCAAATGAATAATATATATGCCGATGTTAGAGATAAAGATATCAGAACGCAGCAACATATCCGTGCTTCAGGAATTTTCCAAGTTGCCTCTCCATCAAGAATTAATTGCAGAAGCCTCGAGAATTCTAGACAAATGATGCCTCAGAATACCCCTCTATCAACTTCAGAGATCTCACCTCATTCTACTGAAGGTAGAGGGTCCAAGAGAGGCTATTGTCATGTTGAGCAGACAAGCCACTGCACTGCCAATACACCCTGCAAATTATTGCGTCAAGAGATGCCTCGTACTGATTATTGCCAATATAACCACATGTCCAGTGCAGTTTATTCAGAGACTCGCAAGAAAAAGAAGATTGAAAATAGAATCTACACAAACACAAATAGCTTGCCAGCCTCTGTTGCAGCTATTAACCATTCAAGGTCAACCATGAGCAGCAATGATGTCCCATCAATTGCTTCCACCTCACAAAGGAATAGTGAAATATTGAACTCACACTTTGGAAGCAATTATATGAAAGGAAAAGAAAATAATGGGTCCAAAGCAGCTGTTGATTGGTACAGACATCTGATGGCTTCTAGATTGGATTTATCAATGCAGAATTTATTGACTGGACAAAATTCATGCACAGAGAGAGTTGAAGAGAGCAACAAATCCACCAAGGTCCAAGGCCTTTCCTCCCTTGCCTCAATTGAGAATTACAACATGCCCCCACTAACTCCACCCAAAACAGCCCCTCAACGCAATGTTGATGTGTCAAGAAAGCAGGAAGTGGGACCCAATCAATCCATATCTGTTGCATCTGGAAAATGTAAGATGTTGCAAGAACAAGCAGACATCTTGAAAGGTCTACAATCACCTGCAAGAAGAAAAGGTATGTTGATTTCAAGATATCTTTATCGAATCAGTACAATCAAAAGGCTAGATACCAAAATATTCTAGTAACTGCTATTGAAAAGCAACACTTTTGATTTCTCATGCAGGACGACCAGCTAAGCAGAAATTCCCAGCCACAATTGAAGAAATTATTTATCGAATGGAGCGTCTCAGTCTCAATGAAAAAATGAAGGGTAAGGAGCAAAATGCACTCGTGCTATACAAAGGAGACGGAACACTAGTTCCATATCAAGGGTTTGAATTTATCAAGAAGCGCAAGCCAAGGCCTAAAGTAGACCTTGACCCAGAGACAGAGAGAGTATGGAAACTGTTGATGTGGAAAGAAGGAAGTGAAGGCCTCGAAGAAACAGATGAGGACAAACAACGATGGTGGGACGAAGAGAGAAGAGTTTTTCGTGGACGAGCCGATTCATTCATTGCAAGAATGCATCTGGTACAAGGTAGAATATGAGTTAAAAAATATCCTAAGAACTTGGAGCACCTTCATTCCAGTGATAATGTACCTAAACACATGTCCAAAGGAAATTGGATTTTATATTATTTTATACCATTGACTTGGGATTTTCACTGATGAATCTAGGTGGAACTTTTTTCAAATAGTTATGACCAACAGTCCACAGTTAGAAAAAGAATCTTATTCTGTCATACTAGTTCCAAAACTGAATTTGGATATCAGTAAACTTACCTTCCTTTGCGAATGCAATAACCCTTTGCAGGAGATAGGCGCTTTTCAAAATGGAAGGGGTCAGTTGTTGATTCAGTGATAGGAGTCTTCCTTACACAAAACGTTTCAGACCATCTTTCAAGGTAAATCCAAGGATTTGTCTTAGTTTCAAACTAGATTGGCAAGAGCTGAATGGTATTATTGATGCATAACCTAAATAATCTCTTCAATTATTTGCCTATTATGCAGTTCTGCCTTCATGTCTCTAGCAGCAAAATTTCCGCTCAAGTCAACCAGAAACAGAAATCATAAGAGGGATGGAACAAGAATACTGGTTGAAGAACCAGATGTCAGCACATCAAACCCAAATGGCACGATTAAATGGCATGAGAATTCATCATGTAATCATTTGTACAATCAGATCTCTATTGCATTGTATGAATCAAAAGAACATCAGAGAGAATGCATGACATCATGGACAGAAAGAACCAGCATAGTAGAGGCACATAGTCACAGCCCGGAAGAAGAAGCCCTGTCATCACAAGATTCTTTTGATTCCTCAGTCGTCCAAAACAATGGTGTTAGATCGTATTCAGGCTCCAACTCAGAAGCAGAAGATCCTGCAAATGGATGCAAACATAGCAAGAATCTCAGAACATCTTCAACAAATTCTCCACAAGTAGAGAACACAACCTTGTTTGAAGAGTTCTATAGTCATGTCAGTGGGAGGTCACTGTTTCATGAGGCATCCAAACATGGACATAAGCAACCAGAAGCTACAGAAAATAGGCATGACTGGCCAAGATTGGAAAGATTAGATTACAGCATAAAAGGCACTTCTAGTGTTAATCAGCAACTCAATTACAATAATCCTCATATGCAAATACCAGTGGTTCCTCCCAGTAACTATCCGCTGTACTCAACTGCACAATCTGAGATGTTAGAAGTAGAAAGTTTAGAATTGTGTGGTGAGGAAAGCATATCTTCTTGGCCCTCAAGTGCCTCCAGAATCAGCAAGGAAAAGTATGCAAGCAACACAAGCAAAAAGGTAGCACAAGGGGCAGAGAATGCAGCCAAACCCACAGCACAACACTATAGCTCAGCAATGCACCAAGAAACTCCAATAGTGGACCCACATGCTTTCTTAAGCAAGCAAATGATGTGTGAGCAAGGTAATCCTGGACCTTGCGATGGCAGTCAACCACATGAGGTGAACAAGACCTTCCAATCGGACAGCCAATCAATTGCCAAGCCAGCATATCTCGCTGCTTCACAATCTAACAGGCAGAGTAGTTACAATCAGCCTGTCTCAAATGCCCCTGAGCTCACAGGAAAAGTTTTTGATGTTGAAGAAAGAATTACGTTGGCAGATAAGCAAGGACACTCAGAAAAGAAAATTGTTGAATCAAATTTGGAGCAAGTACATTTTACTAGCAAAGTAAATTCAAGTATAAATTCTTTAAAAACAAGAAAAGAAAAGGCTCAGAGTCAGAAAAAGGATGCAGTTGACTGGGACAATTTAAGGAAGCAGGCACTAGCAAATGGTGAAAGAAAAGAAAGAAGCCAAGATACAATGGACTCCCTGGACTATGAAGCACTGAGATGTGCTAGTGTTAACCAGATAGCTGATGCTATTAAAGAAAGAGGGATGAACAACATGCTAGCAGAGCGAATCCAGGTAAATAATTAAATTCAATCCGAAATAACACAGATTATGCTTCAAGTGGCATCTTAAGCATCCAATATCACCAAACAAGTCCAACTATCCACCAAGATGTTAACAGTTGCAAAATACTGCAGGAATTCCTAAACCGACTGGTCCGGGAACATGGTAGCATTGATCTAGAATGGTTAAGAGATGTTCCACCTGACAAAGCAAAGTAAGCCATCTAATATTAGAGTCCCTTCTGAAAATGTCAAAGCTACTGCATTTATTTTAACAAAATTATATATAGCATGACATTAGCCAATAAGAATAGAAAATAATGCGTTGAATCTTCATAATTCATATTCTAAGATCAGAAATAATGTTATTCTGCAGGGATTATCTGCTAAGTATGAGGGGATTGGGGTTGAAAAGTGTTGAGTGTGTGCGGCTCTTAACTCTTCATCATCTTGCATTTCCGGTAAGTTACATATGCGAATTGCAGACGGAAAGCAACTTACATGAGGCTGTAAAATCTTACAACCAACATAATTCATTTACATTTCATAAAGGTTGACACAAATGTTGGACGGATAGCAGTTCGATTAGGATGGGTCCCTCTTCAACCACTACCAGAGTCACTTCAATTACACCTGCTAGAAATGTAAGTACTTATCTACAGCCAACTGGCTTTAAATTTTTCCATTGATATAAAAATCTAACCGGATTCTCTTTCTAGGTACCCAATACTAGAGTCAATTCAAAAGTACCTCTGGCCAAGACTGTGCAAACTTGATCAACGAACATTGTAACCACAATTTTCATTGAAGTCGTTTGTTCATAGAGAACAGTATTCCTAATTAAAAATTCATGTAGGTTAAACTGCTATTTCATTCAGTGATAGGTCTTGCTGATATTTTTCTATTTAATGGGATTACAGGTATGAATTGCATTACCAGATGATCACATTTGGCAAGGTATATTTAAAAGAGTTTAACTTTTGCTACCACATTCGTGCAACAATTTTTGTTGTTTGATCGTCTTAGAAAACACATAAACACCTACAAGCTTCAACATTTATGCAGGTATTTTGTACAAAAAGTAAGCCAAATTGCAATGCATGTCCAATGCGAGCAGAATGCAGACACTTCGCTAGTGCTTTTGCAAGGTATACTTACCTGTCTTTGTTTGTTTTGTCACTATTTACCTATCAAAGAAACATTAATAGACTGATCATCATAAACTTTGAAATTCTGATAAAGCAGAAAGTGAAGTTTCAATTATTTGAAACTCATATTTGCAGAATTGAACAAACCACCATTTATTTCCAAAAAATTTTTTAGCCTGGTAAACAAATCAGACGCTGGCTAGTGAATTAGAGTAGCAACATCAAATGGTTCTCTGATCATGCAGTAATATAAGGGTTAAGGGAAGGTAACAATAATTGTTATATTATGAAACTAATATGCACAAATAGGAATTGTGAAAATCTCAGATAACAGGGCAGATAATTTCTTTTAAACATATAATGCCAAAAAGTTGGATACCTTCTACTAAGATGCATATTGGGAGCACAGTTCTATTTCACCTTAGGAAAAGGATGTTCAGGAAATCATAAGATCAGGCATGAGGTTTGGAAACAAAGACTTCAAAGACAGGACATTTAGTCCATGTCGCTAATCCTGGTTCCAGGGGCGAATACATTCGATGGAATAATTTCTTAGATGTATTACCCCATCCCCAAGGATTAGGCCCCCTTTTTACAGGTCAGTGGAATCTTTATGATTCTGGACAGCATAGGGGTAATGATAGAAAAAATAAATTTTGGTATCCTTGTCTCCAAAAAGGGACCAATTTTTTATTTAAAAAAATTACCAAAGCAACTCAACTTACAACTTTACACATCATGTACAAAAAGCATGACTTAAAGAATGAAGCTGAAATAGTGACCTCTGATACAGCGCGAGGCTTGCACTGCCTGGCCCAGAAGAGAAAAGTATAGTGACTTCAACTGTTCCCATAGCAACAGAGAGAAGCCCTGGCATAGTAATTGATCCCATGCCATTACCTCCACCAGAGGAAAACTCGCTCAAAAGAGGAGAGCCTGATATTGTTAGCTGTGTACCTATTATTGAGGAGCCAGCAACACCTGAACAAGAACACACAGAAGTAATAGAAAGTGATATAGAGGACATATTCTATGAGGATCCTGATGAAATACCAACAATAAACCTCAACCTGGAAGAATTGGCTGTGAACGTACAGAATTACATGCAAGCAAACATGGAACTCCAAGAGTGTGACATGTCTAAGGCTTTAGTTGCTTTGAATCCAGAGGCTGCCTCCATTCCCACTCCCAAATTGAAGAATATCAGTCAGCTACGGACAGAACACCAAGTGTAAGTGAAAGTCTTCCCTTATCTAAATAAGCAATCACAAAAGAATGACTGCATACAGCTTGAGAGAGTCAAGTCAGATAGTTTGCACAACTCATCACAATCATACGATCAACTTTACATACATATCACCTAGTAGCAATATTCTCAAATTGCTTACTAGGGAAAAAATGGTAAAAAGTTTCAAATTAAACCATGCTGGAAAGGACAAGTCCTGAATCATGCACTCTAACATATCTCTTGTGATGCAGGTATGAACTTCCAGATTCACATCCTCTCTTGAAAGGGGTTAGTTTCCCCTTTATCATTTGACATCCTCAATTCTCCTTCAATCACTTTCTTTTAATGGTGAGTTGCAAAATTTGCAGATGGATAAAAGAGAGCGTGACGATCCCAGTCCATACCTTCTGGCAATATGGACACCAGGTGAATAGCACATGTAATATGCTAGCAAGAGTGACCCAAATAGAGCTAGACAAATGGTCTGCATGCAAGCAAAAACAGATGATAGGTTACCATGGCATGTTTAGCAAATAGTGTTCTAATCTTTAATGTCATTTCTAGGGTACGTTAACATGATATAGCAACATATGAACCTGAAATTTATCATGGATCAATGACAAGTCTAGTGCATGCTCCAACCTTGCATAAAGAATGTCCTCACCATCTTGTATAATTGCTAACTGATATTTGATTACTAGGTGAAACTGCAAATTCAATTCAGCCACCAGATACACATTGTCAGTCCCAGGAATCAAATAAATTATGCAATGATGAGACATGCTTTTCATGCAATAGTGTCAGAGAAGCTAATTCACAAACAGTCAGAGGAACACTTCTGGTATGTAAATCTAGCTCAGTGCAAAATAGACAATAACCTTGAAGCAAAACTGAGAAAAAATGACTACTATATTTGCATACTGAACTTCACATGCAGATACCATGTAGAACAGCAATGCGGGGAAGCTTTCCACTGAATGGCACATACTTTCAAGTGAATGAGGTAATTACCATTGACATTTTGTGCTCAATCTACCATTTCCAAAAGTAGACAACCAATGAGTATTAAAGCAACTTATGAGTGAACGCAAAACGTTATATGAGCTCTCAGTATCAAACAGTTATTGGCATGCAATATGACTAATTGAACAGAGAAAAGCAGGTTCCACATACATCACGCATTAAGCCAGCTCTTTTGTAGATTGGCTTGCTAACTGCCTTCCAACTAAATTTAAGAGTAGCATATTCTCAAGGCCCTCCCTATAAGGTCCAACAACATCTTGTTCAATGGTGTAACAAGATTTTCCATTGCCAAGAATATATTTTGGGGAATTGGTCACCCATTGAACCTGCCACCTTAAAAGGATGGTACCTTGTGGCTCTGACAGCCCTGCAATCATGATAACTCAATACAAAGTTTGGCCAACAATTTGACCTGCAACCCATCATTCCAATTAGAATTATATACATATATATATATATATATATATAGTAGGCCCGAGTGCAGGAGGTGATGCCGCTATATCACTCACTTTTAGGTAAAAATATTGATAGTTCACTAAAAAGGAAAAATTCTCATTTTGGAGTATAAAAGCATATTTGGAAAAACAGACCGCATCATACCACCAAATATAAACTAGGAATAGGGAGATTCTTAATTGATTCCATTACCATCTTCTGTGGACCAGAACTTGAAGCCACGCATTTTATAGATTGATGTTTGTATTGCCATGCAGGTATTTGCAGATCATGAATCGAGCCTCAACCCAATTAATGTTCCAAGAGCATGGATATGGAATTTGCCAAGACGATTAGTGTACTTTGGAACCTCTGTATCAACAATATTTAAAGGTAATAAAAACATTAGCTTATGATCTTTTGAAAATCATCATTCCAATTATGTCAAAAAGGTAAAAGCTATCTCACAAGACAATTATTTCTATTAGGGCTTTCAACAGAAGGAATTCAGTACTGCTTTTGGAAAGGTATGCAATGCTATCCTTAACTTCCAATACTATGTTATTTGAAAAAAATAAACAAATAGTATCATGCAGAACATATGCTCATAGAAATAACAAATAATTCCGGCATCTAGATATTCCTATATTTTGGATGATATATGTCAAAAAGCTAACAATTTAAAATTCAATCAATTTTTTTAAAAATTTTATAGGTGTTCATAAAAGATAACATTTTTAGCAAAAATTATTAGACCCCACCATGATACTATATGGATATTACAAAATTCTTCCCATTTAATTACATGACTACCAGAACTTTATCGTAATACAGGGTCTATTGTAAATAGATGGATCTTTTAGTTAAGAGTTGTAGAGCTTTATAGAAGGAAATACCACTCAGAGAATGGTTAGCAGATACTTAGGCAATTTTTTCCCTACAAAATATTATTTACAAGTGCAAATATCATTGCCCTCATTGTAGATAATGAAATTGGGTAAACTCAATAGGAGAATTTTCCATACGACTTCATTAATTGTGACCCTCTAATGTCATGCACAAGGTAAAAGACTAAATGACAACCAATAAGAGAATAAAACAGAATTATGTATTGTATCAATAAAAGATGAACTTAAATCTTGAATAAATATCTATGAGTAAATTTTACAAAGAAAAAATCAACAAAATTGGACAAAGAGAAACTGTAACATACTCATAACACGAAAGATGCTGGTTTTGGGATTCTAGTAGAAAAGCAAAAAGATTAGCACAGCAATATTATTTAGCACAGAAAGATCCACAGGGTAACTTCTCCCATGGTTATACGTTTATATGTGTGTGTGTGTGTGTGTGTCTATATATATATATATATATATATATATATATTTGAGTTTTTTAAGTTCGTAAGATTGAGCTAAACATGTAGGATTTACTCTTGGCTTAGTTCAACTACAGAATCTTATAAGAATATCCATTATTCTTGATATTATAACAACCACCAGTGAGTTAATACTTTCATTCTTATAAAACATTTTACTTTTTCTTTTGAAAAATAAACATAGATCACTGCAATTTTTATGTCGCAATCTACCAAATTAATGAAGACATTTTCACTTTTTAAGACCCCACTTATGTAGGAACCAAAAGAAAGGAGAAATGCTGCAATTTTACTGTAATGGCTTCTAAACTAAGTGAATGTGTGCAAATTTTCTCATCATAACTATGTCAAGGTCACCTCATTGCAAATAAACAGACAACCTAAAATTCAGACAATTCAGTATCTTTTTCTTTTTTTTTATGTTTTTTTTTATTTTCAAGACAAATCTAAGACTATAAAAGCTGTATCGAACAATTGAAGTCAAAGATAATTTAAGAAGTTAGCAAAGGAGACTAAGTCAAAAACTTACAGCAAGTATATTGTAACCCGAGAAAAGTAAGGGATAAAATATTTACAAGGAGGCCAAGTTAAAAGGGCAAAGATTTTAAGTTTATGAGGAATATACAGATTACTGCCGAAATACTGGACATGGAGAAGAGATTTCAACAAATTCATTCGACATGAGTTGGATAGAGAATTTAAGACAACGTATTTAATCCATCAAAAACAGAAATCCAATTTTATTTGTAAGCATAAAGTACTGGAAGTCAAAGAGATATAAGAACGACCAAACTTGGTATGCGCTCAGATCAAACAGTCTTTGTGTGAACTGTGAAGTGTCTACATGGATTTAGATCAACTGACTAAATTTTTCAGTTAAATTTCAAACATAAAATTAAAACACCTTAAATGGATATAGACTGATTCATAAACAATGGCAACATTTCAGTTAATGTTGGACAAAATTATAAAATATCAAGCAAATAATTCACATTATGAACTGTTGGCTAACTGAGGGCAAAATTAATATAACAGTGAGTTAGAAAGGACCAATTTAGATGATCTATGGAACTATTTTCCTACAAAGTAAATAACAGAAAAACATTGGAAAAGTAATAAAAGCCATAAAACTATTACAGATAAAGTGAACAATATATGATGGACACTAAAAATCCTAACATATATACACTAATACTGTCAATGAAATAAAAGGAGTTATAACTAGTTCCTGGGGACTGAATTAGCAACTTCCATTTATAGTTGTTTTGCATTAAACATTTGGTTTAACTTTTGAAACTTATGCCTTCTTTATTTTACCAGCCATTGACCAAAGTGATAGGTACAGACACAGTCATGATATTAGTCCATGTTATTTGCAACTGATTACATTGGTGGCTAAATTAGGCTGGAGACTAATTATGAGATTGAAATAGATATTCATCATAGTAGATCACCTAGTGAAATAGACCAATTTTATTGATAGGAATTATGATCCTAGAATAAGCATTAAATTTGCTCTTTGTTCAGGAGAGAGTAGGCATGACTACGGTTCTAAAACCGCCAGTTCCAGTTTTAAAAATGATAGTTCTAATTATGAAAAGGGTAAAACCGAAACTGCTTTTAGGTGGTTCCTAAAACGGGTTTGAAACCGCCGGTTTTGGTTTTATTCGATTTTAAACCAAAATTAGATAATATATCTCAAAAAAAGCAATAATAAACAATAAGCATTAAATATTATTATTGAAAAAAACCAAACCAATTTAATAAAAATTCTTTAAAAAGTTACTTTGAAAATTATAATAAAACAGAAAAGCAAAATTGAAAATTTTGTGAAGGACGAGTTTTTCAGAGTTTGAAACCAGAGCTGTCGGTTTAAAATCGAAAAAAAACTAAAAATGCCGGTTCTAGTTTCAAAAAATGAAGAGCCAGAACCGAATCTTAAACGCGTAATTTCGGTTATGGTTTGAAACCAAAAATAGTTGACAATGGTTTAGTGCCAATTTTGACCGATTCGATTTCGATTTGACATGGAACCATGGTCATGCCTAGGAGGGAGGAAAATGGAAAGGAAATGTAATTTAATTTTAACCAGATTTACGTAAAGTTGCGATCCCTTATACTGACTAATGTATCTAGTTAATATTATAGTCAATATACATTTTCCTTCCTCCCAAATAAAGTGTAAAGGAGAAAACTATAAGGGAGAAGAATAGGGCTGTAACTGCTTTGTTGCAACAACAGAATGCTGAGTTGAATATATGACATAAAAATGATAAAATTTTAAACGACATATGTAAGCAAGGTCAAAGATACTAAGATTGAGTGCGAAAAAGTAGTTAAATTAATGTAAAATGGGAATGCCACATGCATCATGTACCTTTATGTTGTGTAGTAAAGTAACTGCATCACTGACGATCAAAATAGTAAAGATTAAGAAAAAAATTTCAGCTCGGGTTGTAACATAAGTTGTAATTTTCAAACAACATATTGAGCTCGGATTAAAATTCAGTTGAACTGAGCAACATTCATAAAACATCAAGGCCATTATGAAACGACTGATGATGACTAGTTCAAGGCACAATAAGTCTTTTTTTAACATTTGCAAAATGTGAATTGTTGTATAGAAAAGGCGTATGCTTCTTCCTAATTTCCAAACTAATGGACTGACCAATTTAATTTAAAACAAAATATTTTAGATTTGAAGTAGTTCGCAAATTTTTATGAAATATATGAATAGCAAATTCTGTAACCAATAGACTGATCTCATACAAGCAAAATATTTAACAGTCAACTCACAAGATGTAAAAATGTAGATAAAAAAGCCGAATGTTTTAACTATAAAAATTTCATGTGATAGCAGGCACAATTACACACATGTAAGTATGTATAACTTCATGCCTCCAGGATCAAATCTTTTGTCATCGAGATATTTTTTTATTCTTCAGCTATTAAAACCTCATGGAAACCAAAACAAATTCATCAGACAACTGAACTAACAAAACTAAATTAACATGCTTAAGAACTACTGAAAAGTCAAAGTGATAAAATAGGAACACCTTAATGAATTCTTTAGACATGTTATCATCTATGCATCCAATCAATAAGAATCAAAGATAATTGAACTTGATCTCAAGGACTGGCCAAACAGGTTGAAAAATTGAATATCAATGGCAACTAAGAGCAATAAAACAGTTAATAATATGCAAACTGTTTATGAGCCAAAATGATTGACTGCACAACACTCAAAATTAAGATTGAGACAAGTATTTGAAGCCATTAATCTTTTGCCGTTACTACTTAAGCCTTGGACCTAGTAAGATCCCCAAATATCAGTGGTGCTATGTTGGGAAGATTGTTGTCTGTTGTTAGAGTAGAATGGTTTGCAAGTTTCGACATGCTTCACTTTGTCGCTGAATGAAATTTTATATGCAGGATTTGTTTGTGTGAGAGGATTTGAACAAAAGACAAGAGCACCCCGGCCTCTTATAGCCAGACTGCACTATCCAGCAAGTAGAATGAGGATGAGGAATCCAAGACAATGATGAGCAGGCCATGATGCAGAGATGGTTAATAGCAAGAGTTCTAACCAGCAAAAGGTAGGTGAATTAGTGAAGAGGGATAATTAACTGACATATTGTTGTACATTCAATTTTTTTTTTCCTCCACATGAAAAACTCTGAACTCGGCATGGAGAAATTTTCAAGTTAAATTGTAAGATATGACAACAAGTGGGATGTATTTGATAAATGGATTTATGATGATTATTTCAATTCATGCTCAAAACAGAGCAATTTTCTGAACTAGACAATGTCAAACCCCCACGCCCCGCCCCCTGCCCCCCAACAAAAAAAAAAAAAAAAAAAAAAAATTCATTTTTCAAATAAGAAGAGAGAGAGTGAGAGAGAATATCATTCTTGTTATCTATATCGGTACATGGTTAAAAACAAATAAATAACAATTGAATCTGCCTATGTCATTTATTAAAGGAATGGTTTCAGAAGCAGAAAGAACTGGCCAACGTTCATATATAATGGACTCAAAAGTGACTCTAGAGGACAACTCTCAAATCCTGTATGGGAGTTTTTTTCATTTAGCAAATATAAGCCATGAATTTCAGACAAGCACCTACAAGCAAACCATACATCTTTACATGCTATTCCATTTCCAAAATCCAATAACATTTTTGGGTTGGGGGGGTGGGGTTCTGGTCGATTTAGCAACAGTTGAATATTTATTTAAATAAATGTGAATGATTATTAAATGGTCAGTTGTATGATCTCCGCTAAAGTGCATGACCATTTACAATAGTCAGTAAATAAACATGCAAGCGTTACTGGACACAGATGTCACAAGATTTTAGATGCAAAGTCCCCTACAAACAACAATTCATGGCAGAAATTTCCATAGTGGAGACTGCAGAGATCAAAATAGCAATGTACCACCACCCCTAAAATTATTAAGGAAGATAAAATAGTAACGGAAGTCAAGAGTCAAGACCAAAAAAGTACATCATATACTTACTTAGAGAAGCAGTTTGACCACAGATACACAGATCTCCTTTTCTGTCTTTTAGTTCAATTTTGCTCCATCACTACTCCCACCTCATAACCTTGTTGCTGAGGGTAATGCTTTTGCAAGCTGAATATAGTTCATAACATTACTCAGTTAAGAAATGAACCGAAAAGAGTAATACTAACTATGAAGTGATAGAGAAAAATAAAACAAAGTTAACTATCATAAACATAATTTTGATTTGCACACTGCATTTTGCTTGATTCTAGAAAGTATCTTCATGAGCGACATACATGAAATTTGTCAATGGAAATTATCTCTTTAAGTGTGCCTTGAGTAAAGCTGATGTAGTACACAGAAAAAAAGGACATCGGTTGTCAATGTGGATGGGGCAAACACTGGCATCACTAAATAATAGTTCAAGCAGCATACTCCCAAAAGTGATTTTTCACTTTGTTGAATGACTTCTCTTGAATAAAAATATCATGTAGTGAAGCTAAGAGGACCTCATTGTCTTACTATCATAAAATCAAACATCTTTAGCAATGAAACTCTATGATTTTTCCCCAAAGCAACAAATTATCAACAAAAATCTATAACTTCATTGACAAGAGATTACCATTGTAACATGAATTAGTGCACAATTGAGAAATGCAACAACATAAACATAGCAGCAAAAAGAGAGAGAAAAAAAAAAAAGGAAACAAAACAAAAGTGCACAAACTAGATACCAGTGGTTATCCTTTTTGATATCTTCCACGTTATAAAAAACAGTAACACTACACTGCCTTAATCAGATTTAACATAATAAGCTTTAATATAAGCTCTGAATATAGAAATATAGAACATGTTTATTTAGTTTGTTTTAATGGATGCCACATTATGAAAGATATTATCATAATTCATTCCAAGAGAGAAAGAGGATGATAAGAACAGGCACTTTGATAAAAATAAAAAGGCACAATATAAGTGCCCATATAAAAACTTTCTATGCAGCATAACTAGAACACAACTGCGTACCACCTTCACAAGTACGCATACACTTGTTGCACACATACATGAAAAGACTATTTTAATCTAGCATCAAATAACTGTAACCACCCAAAACAACGGATACACACAGGAGAGATTTTAAGTTCATTATCTTTTTTCCTCCACTCGAACTAATCTCCGCACTTCTTCTTCCCTGTCATGAAAATAACCCCTAGTTTTTAGTTTTCTTATATAGAAAATTAATTTAACATCCAATCAATTGAAAACTTTTCCGTGACAGACATGTAAATTACAAAACATTCAAATGAATGATATGTGTTTGTAGGGTTGTGAAACGAAGAAATTTAGGATGATTCTTTGTCCATAAGAAATCAAGTGCCTGAACTTTGAAAATATTTCCCAACCTTGTGCAGCCTTAAGCTATGAAGAATGACATAAAAGCACGAATGTATGTATCAAAAGCAAAAAATCTACCTTGATTTCTTAAAATGATAAAAAAGAAGTGTAATATATCACATACATGTGTATAAGAAATTAAATTACTATATTACAGTTGCTTCACAGTTGATGAGAATTTTTCTCATTAAGCCAATGAATAAATAAAGGCCCTTCATGTGATTTTCTTTTTTGGTTGATACATGCACACATTGGTAAATGAAATCTAAAAAAATCAAGAGCTCTCAAGTCAAAATAAGATACAGGTCCACCATAATATATATTTGGTGTAAAAATTTGGTCCTTTTACCTAGTTATCAATCATTAAAGTAAAGACTTCAAAGTTTGTTGAAAGCCTAAAGTTAAGAATTAGATATGCTTGATGAGATTCCAGTGATAAAGACATTTTGATCTGTAGTCATCAATATTTTGGTAGATGTAGAACTAAATTAAATTGAATAAAAGAAAATGAACTATGTAGGCAACTGCAACTCAGTTAAGTAAAAACAACTTCAAGATTGCTTTTATACAATTTTAAGTGAAAAATGGAAATGGATACTAGAAACACTCCTTGAGAAGAGACATAGGCACATGCCTTGTCAAGTATGGAAAACAATCAAAAACTACTACTAATAATAAATATCTTGAAATTCAAATACCTATTTTAAGCAAGTTATCCCAAACCCAACGATGGTAATATTTAAGATACAAATAACAAAAACGTAAAATTGTCAATTAACACTTACATCAAAAAGATAATTTTTAGGATTTGATGTTAATTCATCCTTAGCTATCAATGGTAATATATTGAAAGGTGTATGTTAAACGCTAGGAGAAACCAAAGAAACTATTGGTTTGGATGGTGCGTCATTAATCTCCATGAGAAAAAGAAACTAGAATCATGGTTTTAAATCACTTACGAGCAATATGTTTCAGCCGCAACCATCACAAGCATGTAGTGTTTACTTTGGACCATTAACTTGCAACTTATGCTCATTTTTGCAATATTTGACTGTAATATTTATGATACAAATAAATACATAAAATTGTTGACTAAAGCATACATCAAAACAATAATTTACATTATTTGATGATTCTTTAAATAAGTTTATCCTTTAGCTATCAATGGCATTGTAATGAAAGGTGTATGACAAACACTAGGGGATGTCAAAGAAACTACTAGTTTGGATGGTACATCAATGTTAATCTCCATGAGAAAAAGAAACTAGAACCACAGTTAAATCACCTTATGAGCAATATGTTTCAGCCGCAGCCATAACAAACATGAAATTTTATTTTGGACCTTCAACTTGCAACTTATGTTCATATTTGCAGTATTTGACTTAAAGGATATAGTACTAATGCATCCAATGACTTTTTATCTTTATCCAAGGTAATAGCATTTGTTTTAGACTCGGGAGAAGGATCCAAACATTAAACCCATTACCTCTACCTGCAATTATCTATAGGTGAACCAACCAGCCAATCTGGTTGGTTAAAAACCCTTTTTTATGACGACATTATTGTTAATTTACTATTAATGGATGCTTCATAGAATTCAGCTAACAAGTAAAGATCCCTTAACATAAATATGGAAAGTTTATTAATAAAGAAAACAGAATTGTATACATATGGTAATTAATTAAGTTAGGAGAAAAATGCTTGAAGAATGGACCATATTTTGGGAGAAACTGCAACACTAAAAACTAATACGTGATGACCATATACAATTATGTAATGAACCACTGATGTTTGTGGGGGATATGATAATGTTTACTATGCAATGTCTTATGAGTTATAATAAATCCATAATTTAAAACACCATTATATAGTAACTTATTCGTCAAGTACTGGCAGTTTTAAGTCCATCGCAACATCGGCTTTAGCTATAAGCAAAAAAAAATTTATTATGCTAATGAAGCAATATTGCAATTCTAGAATGCACTTATAACTTATTCACTACACTTGCTCGATCTGCTTGCATTCATAATCAAAAGCTTATGATTTTGTTTTTAACGGAGCAAGTGAAATAAAACAAAGTCATTATGGTTGGCACCACAAATATCACAATCGATTCAATATCGCCAGTTATATAAATCTCTTGGTGTTATTGCATCGATGACGAACTGCTTGATCCACCAGATAGAAAGCTTTGGATGTTCAAGGACTTGACAATAGAACCAAAAAGATAAAGAAACAAAAAAGAGAGAACAAAATTTTATTATAGAAAAATGCAATTCTAAGTCCTTAGTTATATTTGAACTTATGCATCCAAGTGCATGAAAGAGTATTTTCACGAGTGCACAAATCTCGTGAAATTCATCGGAAACTTTAGAGATGTATTGATACCCAAAAAAAAAAAAGGACGATAAGCAACCAAATCAATACTTATTCTCTACAGCGTTAATTTCATTCTTTTCTTTCTAGTTGTTCTCATTAACATGCAATCAAAATGGTAGAGTAGATTGCTGGGAAAGTTATCAGAACAAACAAATTCTAGCCATGATCACATAGGTATGCAAAAATTGAAAGAGTGAGAAACTAAACCGTGACCAGCCTATACTCTAATAAAACCTAATCACAATCACATTTTATATCTTAAGCAAAATACAATAAGCGATTCAATGCAACAGGCCATCAAATTTCTTCATCAAACAAATTCAACAAATTTGCATCAACCAATCAACAGTCAACCAGACCTAGCTAAATTCTCTCTTCAACTCCTAAGAAAAATATTATTATAGCTTCATAAAAAAAAACAAGAACTCGAATATAAATACTTTGTAAATCTAACAAAACGGAGACATCATTTCAATTAATCCAGATATGGAAATAATACATGAACCCCAAGGAACCCTAAATTTTCCATTATCCAAGAAAGAATTACAATCAATAAACAAAGATTTCTGAGCCACACAGTTTGGCTACTATGTAGTGAGGTTATCTTTTAACCGAAATATACTATCTCTTGTCTGCATTTCCTCATTTTCTAGGCAACCAAACAACCACACAAAAAAAAAAAAAAAAAAAAAAAAAAACAACAACAACAACAACAAGAAGAAAACATAATCAAAGCACGGGAAGAAGTGAAATAAGGGGTTTTAGAATATACTGTATTCGACAAAACAGCAACTAAGTAGAAAAATTGCAAAAGTACCCGAGTCCATTACCTTGTATATATGCAGGAATAGAGAAGAACAGATTGACTCTCTTTTGTGCTTATACATGTATAATAACACTAATAAATAGAGAGTTTATGGGATTTTTTTATAGATTTTGTGCTATTATTGTTGCCCAAAAAGGAGGTTTTCAGAAATAGCCAGACCTCTCCTGCTTTTTATTTATTTATTTATTTTCTGACTATATTTGCCGCCTTTCTCCCTTCCCCCTCCCTCTCTTTCCCATTTTGAACTTTGCTTTCGTAAAAGAGGGTGCAACAGGATTTTGGTGCAACGGAGTTCTAGTATAAACACGTGGGCAGTAAATAAATGATTAGATGAGTTAATAATTAATTTCAATTTTTTTTTTAATGGCAATTGTACTTTGATTAACGTAATTTACTTGTAGTAAAGTTTAGGCCATCTTCAATGTTTTGATTAGGGTTAAAGTATTATTTTTGTTATTCATAGCGTTTGGGGTTGATAATATACTCAATCAAATTCTAAGTTCTTTTTCAATAAAATTAATCGTATTTTAGTAGGTGTTAATTGTTTAGCTCTTTTTGTTACGTTTGTTTGTTTTGAGTTTTTTATTTATTAGAAACATGAAATAGTTTTTAGTTTTAATTATTTGTTTGTTGAAAATTTATTTTTTTTCTTAAATTTATTTTTCTTTGTTTTGGTTCGCAATGTGAAAAATTGTTCTAATCATCAAACCTCTCTTATTAAATCATTAAAAATTGTTCTAAAATTGTTCTAGTTAATAATAAATTTTCTAATAATCCAAAATTTCAGATGAAATAATTAAAAATATTTTACAACTTAATTTTAAAACTTCAATATTACATTAACTATTGATTATTATGTTGAATAAAATATAATACCCAAATATTATAATAAATAACTAATGCCAAATGACATTAAATTTATATAGATAGAGATAATAATAATAAATATAAAAATAATACTAAATAGAGAAGAGATAGAGAAAAAAAATTTGAATTTGAACCGAGATAAAAATATATGCTTGTATATTTTGGATAAATAAAATGACATTAGATTTATATAAATAGAGAAAATAATAGTAATAATAACAATGACAATAATAATTTTTGAATATAAATCTTATAAAAATGAAAAAAAAATGAGAAATATATAATTAAAATGACAAATACATAAAAGCTCTAAAGCATAGCTGCATAAATCGGTTGAACCAACGCCCTTTAAATCTTTTTTTTAAATGTATTTAAATCTATTTTGTTAAAAAATTAAAAATGCACTCAAAAGCTTTACGTAACTACTTTGTTACTATTATTTTTATTGTTATTGTTATTATTATGTACCCCTTTGTCTCATTTTGTTTGCTTGTTATTCATTTTTTGGATATCCCAAAATTTTTGCGAAGTTTCTCAATTTAGGCATGTAAATAATTATTTTTTCTATAATAACCTTTATAATTGTTCATTGAATGAAGCGCTTTTATTATCTTAACGAGTTATTAAGGGTAAAAAAGGGCAAAATAACTTTTACTGACTAAATTCTTAATATGTATTTTCATCAAACCACGCAAATAAAATGAGACGGAATGAGTAATTAATAAGATTATGTTGCTATCTGATAATAAAATATAACAAATATGATATAATATTCAAAATACACAGTATAAATCTAATTAATAAAATCATATCTAATAATTCTATCCCTAAAAATCCTCAATTGATGAGATATTTTGGTGGTTGGCAGTGGAGATATTTCTTCTCACTATATAAAAGGTTAAATCATAAATGCTTAATCCAAAAGACAATTCTCATATTCTTCATCTCAAAAACTCTAATTAAAGGTTAAATCATAAATGCTTAATCCAAAAGACAATTCTCATATTCTTCATCTCAAAAACTCTCATTAAATAAATCAGAGAATATAATTTATTTTTTTTATTATCAAATGGTGCGGTGAGTGTGGAACACACCTCATAATTCTTTCAGACCTGAAAAAAACCTTTTATCTACCATGTCCAACGGCTCAAGAGAGACCTAATAATCAAGTGTCAATGCCACTTCCTCTGATGACCAATCCTCAAGTGGCAGCCGCCCTAACTCGAGCTTATGAGCAGTTCACCTCTGTACTTGGGCACTTGTTAGCCAAACCTTAGTAGGAGAATGAACATTAATTCCCGAACAGCAAAGGCAGACATGTTGATAATGATCAGCAGCACCCAAGTCTCTCTAATAGATCTGAGAGACAAAAGAACCATATGTCTTTCCAGGACGAACCTCTAACTGAGCTACCGGAGGACGAGTTTGAAGCTCTTATATGCATGACAGTAGGGAGCTCGCCCAATCTGTAGCGAACAACACCGATCTTTGCAATATTGTTAAAGAAATTTTTAGAGAATGTAAGAAGCACGGAGAGATTGGAAGTTTCGGACTCAGAGATGATTCACCCTTATCTCTGAACATATTAAGCTCGGGTTTCCTACCGAAGTTCAAGATGGTGATCTTCCAAACTTATGATGGCAGTATCGATCACCACAATAACTTAGCTACATTCTGAACACTTACATATTTGCAGACCAGTTCAAAAAACTTCATGTGCAAGGTCTTCCCAGTTACACTTAAAGGTGCCACCCAATAGTGGTATCAGACACTAAAGACTGGTTCCATCCAATCCTTTTCTCAATATCGACATTATTCAAAGCTCGTTTCATCACTAGCATCCCTCTAAGGGAAATCTCCTCCGACCTTATTGACCTGAAGCAAGAAGAAAGAGAATCACTTAGGCAATACATAGTAAAGTTTCAAAGATTTGCAATGCAGATGGAGAACTTGAATGAGAAGTCGCCATCAACGCCATGGCAAAGACCTGTAAGTATAAAAAACTTTTTGAAAGTATAAAAATTTACCTTCCTCTATCTTTTGCAGGACTAATGGCCAGAGCTCATAAGTACACAAAGCTTGATAAAGCCTACCTCGCATGGCAAAAAAGCTCAACCCGAAATGATAGATATAGTGGAAGTCGATACTCATCTCCAACAAGGGGAAGGTCGCCCATCACACACCCAAAAACAAGCTACCCAATCAAAGCCCATTATCACAAAGAGATCAAGTTCACTAAAGAAAAGGAGTTCACCCAGCCCTCAATAAATCAAGTGGTGAGATATTAGCATGGATATCAGTGCAAGGTAATAAAGTACATAAAACCTTTCCCAAGAAATTGAAAGAAGATACCACCGAATATAGAGACAGGAGCCGATATTGTAAGTTCTATAGAGACATTGGGCATGACATTGAAGCTTGCTGGCAACTTAAAAGAGAGTTAGAACGTATTTTGCAAAAAGGCGAACTAGAGTAGTATTAGGGGAAATCGAAAGGGTCTACCGATCTAGGGTGTAGAAATGACTATATATGGTAAGTTTTTCTTGAGGTTTATATAAAAAAATCCTTTATCTTACTTTGATCACCGGACTTAAGCAGTCATGGCCGAGCTCCAGAACAAGCTCCCCGATGCACAGACTTAAGTAGTCCTAACACGAGATTCAAAACAAGCTCCCTGATGTGAGGACTTAAGCAGCACTGGCCGAGCTTTAAAATAAGCTCCCTGATGCACGGACTAAAGCAGTCATGGCTGAGCTCCAAAAAGCTCCATGACATATGGACTTAAGCAATCCTAGACGAGCTTCAAAAGCTCCTTGACGTACAAACTTAAGCAGTCCAGGCGGAGCTTCAAAACAAGCTCTCTAACGCAAGGACTTAAGCAATCCTGGCCGAGCTTCAAAACAATCTCTCTGACTTACGGACTTAAGCAGTTCTAGCCGAACTTCAAAACAAGCTCTCTGACGCACGTACTTAAGCAATATTGGCCAAGCTTCTGACTTACAAACTTAAGTAGTCCTGGCCGAGCTTTAAAATAATTTCTCTGATGTACGGACTTAAGTAGTCTTGGCCAAGCTCCAAAAAACTCCATGACATACGGACTTAAGCAGTCCTGGTCGAGCTCCAAAAAAGCTCTTTAACAAACGGACTTAAGTTGATACATATACAAACAATTTGCAATAAACAAACACACTTGGACATAAATGACCAAACCTTTTTTGGGGACTCCTGATAATAAAATATAATAAATATGATATAATGTTCAAAATGCAAACTATAAATCTAATTAATAAAATCATATCCGGTAACTGTTTATCCCGTATCCCTAAAAACCCTCAATTGAGGGGATATTTTGGTAACCCTACCTTTCTTCCCACTATATAAAAGGTTAAACGCTTAATTCAAAAAACAATTCTCATATTCTTCATCTCAAAAACTCTCATTAAACAAATCAGAGAATATAATTTATTTTTTGTTATTACTATCAATTTTATTATCACTGTTAGTTTGTAAATTTGATTTTATTATCATCGTTATCCATTGCAAATATTGAAAAAATAAAAATTATTATAAGTAAAGGATACTCGATAACGTTATGATTAATAAAATATAACTGCCAAGTATCATTATTATTTATAATTAAAATTTTGAAAGATGTAAGCATTATTAACAATTATATAGCTAGAAAATTCAAAATTCACTTTATGATCCAATTAAAACATAAAAATCATAAAAATATCATATATAAAATAAATATAAGTGATGAGAATTTATTGAAAAATGAAAATAAATCGTTATAATTAAATTATAATAATTAATGCCTATTTTTCATTTACTGGATATCCGCTCAATGTAAGTCACTAACGAATCATTAGTAGCTTATTATATTAAATGGTGCTTCTTATATTATAATAAATAATTTATATTTCAAGCTCAAAATTTTCAACGAACTTACTAAAGAGGTGCTAGATAAACAAGCTAAATAGCATGAGTGATTGATGATCAATGATTCTAATTATTGGTTTTATAATTGATTTTATGCTAAAGTATCATTTTCTAACTACAATAACAAAAACATTGTCATTGCATAAAATAAAAAATTCATGCTTTCTATCGTAAAGTTAATTAATTTATTAAATATTAAAATTCGATTGAATATAATATGCAATTAAGTACAATAACGAAAAAAAATTCTAAAACGGGCTAGTTTAGGGTTTTTCTCTTTAATTTTATTTAATATGTTAGAATTCGATTGGCTCTGTGTTTGTTAATAAGCGATAGCCTTTACTTTTCTTTTTTTTTTTTTCTCGCTCCTAATTTTTTATTCATTTTTAATAAACTTAACTCTATTTTCTTTTAATAAATTTATTTTTTTTTATTATTGCTTTGTCTCCTTAATTAAAATTTTTTTATCCGTTCTCATGTATGAAGTTTTTTTATCCTTTTTTCTATATAGAATTTTTTTATCCCTTCTTCTGCGAAGGGTTTAGATCCTTCTTTGGCACCCAAATGAAGCCGAACGACAAAAGAAAAGAAAAAATAAAATAAGTCCCTGCAGGCGACGAAAGAAAAGAAACGAAACGGAAACGCGTTCACCATCAGCAGCCTGGGCTTCATCCCTTTCGTTAACCTAATTTCCTAAATCAGGTATCATTTTAGTTTTTGGCTGTTCTCTTTGGTTTGGGCAACTGCTTCACCCAGAACAGGTGCAATTTCTTGTTCTTCTTTCTGTTAAACATCATAGTGTCTTTATCCTTTTCCCTTAGTTTTGTAATCAGATTGATTTTTGAGATTTTGAATAGAGGTTTATCCTTTTTTTTTTTTATCAGTCTTGGTTGAAACATGAAAAGGGTTTCTTGCAACAGTTCTGTTTTATGATTCTGTTGTTGTGGTTATGAATTTGCTGGGCTTGGTATATTCATTATAACATTAAAGAATAGGTTTTGAAGTTGTAATGCCAAATAATGTTACGTTGAAGATAAAATGAAGAATGCTTTGATTATGACCTCTCCATAGCTGAACCCTAATGATCTCACATAGTATTGAGTTATCTAATTTGAAATTATAAGCAGTGCAGGATCTCTGTGGTACGAGTAATTAGGAAATCAACTCTATTTAGCCAATCTTTTGCTCTATCATTCATAGAAGTACTGGTTAATGACATTGGTTACGATCGTCCTGAGCTCGACCATTTTGCCTTAAAAAAGGAAACTTTTGATGTGTATCATGGAGAAGGTTTGCCTTTCCCAATGAGATTTGATGCTTCGTTGGTTTCTGCTCAAATTTGAAACTTTGACACATTCATATAAAGAAACCTCTTCAAAACCTTGTATTGATGATTTATTGAATCTAAATAATAATAAAAGGTTTATCCTTCAGCTATTCTTTTTCTTTATTGAATTATCACTTCTGCTCCATCTTTGGTGGCGTCAAACATTACTAATTTGAACTAGCTTTTGGGTTTTACTCCCCTTTTTGCTTTTTTTTTTTTTTTTTTTTTTTTAATGTTTTGTAATTTCGCAAGTGCCAGTAGTGGGATCTTGACTATTGCTATGAGATTATTAAGCTGCAACTTAATCTAGCATACATTGAGCTGATAGCTATATGGTTTTATAAACTGGAATGTTATTAATCCATCCTCAATGTGCTTTTGGTTGTTTTTTAGTTCTCACAGTTTGTTCATTAGAGTTCAGGAAATTTGTGTTTTTTTTCTTTTTTACATATATTTTTTGTCGTTGAAATTTGAATGCTATTTTCAAGATGTAATATGTGCTTCCTGTCATTCCCTTTGTTTTTTCTGGAATATAGGAGCCATTGAGGTGGTACAATCATTTTAGTTCCCATAGTTATTAAAAGGCGTGCCTCAACAGTCCTGAGGCGGGCGACTTCACTCAGGCTATCGCGTTTGGGTAGAGGCGTGCGCCTTTTTTGTGCCTAAGGCTCGAGAAACGGGCGCCTTTCTATATTTTGTTTTCCAGAACAAGTCACCTAGGGTTTTTTTCAATATAAAGCTATCTAGCCAACATCAGCTTCCACAACATAAATAAATATAAAAGAAATAAAATGCAGCACAAAAACCAGTGATGTGCTATGTGATCCAACCTCCACTCCTTCGTCTAGCACTCACCTCTTACAATCTAGTCTTTAGCCCCATTCCATCCAGATATAACTGTTTCAATTTTTCTTCCTATATTTGCTTTCTATTTCTTTTCTTTTTTTTTCATTTTTTTGATTATATGCTTTTGTGTCTTAACTTTAACATCGTAAAATATAACTTGTCATGTTGCCATTTTTTTTCTGATTTACGTGTGTTTCTTTCCATGTTTTCTACTTTTTTTTTTTTTTTTTTTTTTTTTTTTTTTTTTTTTTTTTTTTTTGGATTGATATCTTAAATATATTTTCAGATTTATGTATTTTATTCTTTTATTTTTTGCGCCTCTCTTCACTCAGGCGCGCGCCTTCGCCTGGAGGCTAGCACCTAGGCTCCAGCAGCCCTTTGCGCCTCAGTGTGCGTTGCGCCTTTAATTACTATGTTATTTTCTAGAATCTCAAGAATTGGAGTTGGGATAGTTAAACATCTCTCTAGAGGTATTTTTCACATTTCCCATCTGGGTTTATAATTTGGAAGCTGTAGCTGTTGGATAGTTTAGGAATATGTATATCTGATATATTCACTGATTCAGAAGGAACCTGAATTAAAGAAACAATATAACAGAAAAAAATTCATAATTTCACTAACTGACTTCAAAGTTTATTCGCAATATTGTCAAATGATTTTGAACTTGTGCAATTTGATTGATGTTTGAATCTTTCAATTTCTAATATTGTTATACACTTGTCTTTGTTATTAGAGGAATTATATTACATGGCGGCTTACATACGTAGCCTCTCTACTAGAGCAAATCTTGTCAGACGACAATGTCAATTTTCGTTTAGTTATATTCTTCATCATGATGATGATCGCAAACGCAACTCCATTGATGAAGGTCCATTGCCTCTGAGAGGGATGAGTAGTAGTTCATTGCAGCAGAGGGGATTTGCAAGTGGGTTTATCAATAATTCATCCAAATACAGTGGTTTCTCTCAAGAAAGAAGAAGATGCTCTGAGTTTTCTCTCTCACCAAGCATTGGGGCATCGTTTCTCCGGTATATGTCAACGACAATTGGTGAAGGGTCAGAGAAACTTGAGCTGATGAGTGATGTTGCTGATGTTCTTACAGACACCACTGTTCAAGCTGTGGCCAACCCTGCAGTGAATGAAGTTGCAGTTGCTGCTGCTGATTCTTTTTTCCCTGTTGCAATCCTTCAGCATGTTATTGATAATGTGCATTCTTTTACTGGTTTTAATTGGTAAGTATCTGTTTCTGATATTTACTTGTACAGATTTCAAATTAATTATTAAGTAATGTTGAGCTAATAACTGCTAATTGCATGAACCGTTAGAAATCTTTGAACTTTTTGGTATAGATGTCTTCAATAACTAAAACTAAGAAGAATTACTCAGTTTAGTTCCACTCAATCTGCCTCAAAATTCCCATCTGTTTCATGTATGACAATGGTTTAAATAAGGGAAACATTACCATTTTGTGCATCTGCTCGTCGTGTGGTGATTATGAAGGTGCTGTACACTGTTTGCTTTAACTTTTTGAGCATTTTGAAGACAATATGTGTAATTCATTATTTCTTGGATCACACTACCTCAAATTTTTTAGTGATGTGTGATATATGTTATAATACGATATTGTTTTCTTTCCTCTTTACTTCTTTCAGGTGGGCTTCAATAATTTTAACTACTCTTTTGATTCGAGGGGCAACAGTTCCACTTCTGATAAATCAACTAAAAGCTACATCGAAACTAACTGTATGTTGCTTTACTTGCTGCTGCATTTGCCTTTTTCCTCTGCCTCATTCAGTTAACATTGTTGACTGGTATTTACGGACAACTTTATTCCCTTACAAAGAGTAATAACTTTGTTGTTTATTTGAAACTTATATTTTTATGGCCCGTGATTTTGGCTAATTAATTTGATGCTTGCTGCTTCTTTATTTTGATTATTTTTATATTTTATTTGTCTTTTTATATTGTTTTTCTATTCTGATCTGGTAAACTTGAGATATATAAACTTTTCCTTTTTGTTTTTACTTACATCTTTCTTGGTGGGAAAATATATTCATCCTGTTTTTCTATCTTTTGACTTTAGTTTAATAATTGTTTGCTCTAGTGGTGTCAGAGATGTGAAATTTACCATGCTGTGATTAGTATACTAGTGTGCAGATAAGCACAATATGAATTGCAGCCAGTGTACTCTCATTATTATGCGCTTCAGTTCTTGCCAGCATATGATCTTAATTGCTTCACAAAATTGTTGCTTTTCCTCTGCCCCTTATATTTAAGCAATTGTGTATGTTCTGCAGCTGATGAGGCCACGCTTGGAGGAGATTAAGCAACAGATGCAAGATAAAGTATGTTATTTGCTTCTTCTCTGATTATCTTATCATCTTATAAATGTTTGAAGTCCTAGACATATCTTTGATTCATGTTTACTGGAACTAGACATCTTTTCTCCTTGTTTGGATGTGGGTTTTTGAACCTTTTGTTTTACTTTTCTTGTTTTCTTCAGCAGTCCATTTTAGATTGGTAAACATACATATGCACACTAAGATGCATAGATATAATGACTTTGGTAGGGTTTTTCCTGGGCACTTGAGTACAACTTGAGATAGCTTCTCACAGATCAACCCTATCATGTGAAGCTTGGAAATTTTATAATCTGGTGGTTGTTTATCTCATAATATTTCTGAATTGGGATCATCATTCTTTAAATAGAGAATACAATCTATGAAATTTTGCTTGTACATTGTTAACTATGTGCTATTGACCTCTGTTCACCTTGAAGTTCTTGCATAAAATGGTATCTGAAAAAATGTTTTTGGGAAATGCTTCTTTTAATCATGTCAATTCTATCTCTCTCTCTCTCTCTCTCTCTCTCTCTCAGGGTATGGACCCTGCTACGGTGGCAGAAGGCCAAAAACAAATGAAGTTGCTCTTCAATGAGTAAGCAATGTTTCCTTCTACTTTTAAAGGAAATCAATTGCAATTAAGTTTGATCCATTTTTGTAACTTCAATTATTTCCTGTTCATGTTCAATGCGTGCTAAAATCTTCAAGTGCTGGTAGATTTGAGTTGTATAAAATTTAAGTCTTATTAGTGTTTTAATAAAATGCCATATCCTTTTGGGAATTAAATCCATTTAATAGGAGTTTGTTGGTTTCAACTGGTGTTTCAGAATGAAGACAATTCTTAAAACAAGAAGCGTACATTATGAAATAAAAATTGATTTAATGATTTCAGAACCGGTACTAATTTAAGCTTTACTAGTGAGCTTAGTTGATTTAAGGCATAGTGTTTGATTAATCATTACTTGCAAATTAAAGTAGATTATTAGATTAGATTTCTCTGTTGGAGCTTGCTTCATTCAGATAGAATTTTTACTCTTTAAGTAATTATTTACTTTACATGCAAGGTTTATATAAGATATTTGTGAAGCAATATCTTTGCTACTTCCTTAATTTTAGATAAACTTGATTCGTATAGAGATGCATATACACAGTAGTGTAGTCATATTTCATGAATGAATTTGTGCTTGGCTTGACGATGAAAACTCTCATCGAGAAATTTTATAGGACAAAACCAAGTCCAATGGGTTTTCAACTTTTCTAGAGGGTCATTTGTGCCTTTTAAAGTAATATGTTAATAACAAGGATTATAATTGTGATTGTTAATAGTTAATAAAGTCTGTAATCCTAGGTTTGTCACCATTTGTGCGGCTTTTTGATTCGAGAATTTTTAGCTCATTTTGATTTGCAAATTGCAGATATGGTGTGAGTCCTTTTACTCCACTGAAGGGGCTCTTTATTCAAGGTCCTGTCTTTATCTCTTTTTTCCTGGCGGTAAGATGTCTTTTTCTTATAGATTGTCATATTGAATATTTGCTTCAAACTAAGAAATATTGGTATTAAAATATTAGATTGAGCTTGACATTTAAATTCCTCTATGATGATTTACTTTTTCAGATTTCAAACATGGTAGAAAAAGTGCCTTCCTTTAAAACTGGTGGAGCATTTTGGTTTGTTGATTTAACAACTCCAGATAGTCTATACATCTTTCCAATTTTGACAGCCTTAACTTTCTGGATAACTGTGGAGGTAGGCCCTTGTTTTGTCGAATCAAGTCAAACTGGACAAGAGTTTACTTCTTTCTGGTTTGAATTCATTATAGTCTTCTTGTTTTGCTCAATGTTATTCCTGTGCCACTTTGTGAGTCAATTGTTTTATCGACTACTTGTATCCATTCTCTCAGTGCAACATGCAAGAAGGCATGGAAGGAAATCCTGCTGCTGGCACGATGAAAAATGTATCTAGGGTCCTGGCTGCTGTTTCAATTCCGCTTACCATGAGTTTCCCCAAGGTAATCTTGCAATCACTTGTGTGTTTAAGGTTTAAAATCTTCCCTGTTATCTCACTGAATCACAATGTCTGCTTCCTTTGAATTATTCATATAGAAAGCTTATCACTTTGCAATACCAAATGCTCCCTTCCATGTAAAATTTTACCCTTCTCCTACTGAATATGTTGGAAAATTTTCACTCTAGTGCTTAGAATATGAAATGTGAGAGAATTCATAAGGGAACTTAAATTTAGGTCATCCTTCCACCTCTCTTCTCCTTCCTGAAACCTTCTGTTTCTACTTTCAGTTGTTTATTGTTTATCATTGAAATATCATTGGATCTAACAAAAAAGAGTAATAGAGTAGCTTCATATAAACTTTTATATACCCACTTGGAATGTAGGTCAGTAATTCAGTCCACTTCCACATTTTTGCAGGCTATATTTTGTTATTGGATCACTTCCAACTTATTCTCGCTGTTTTACGGCCTAGGTGAGTCCTCACAATTTCTAGTTTATGAGCGATCAAAGTTTGCAATTGCATTTCTAGGAATGTGAGAATTTTATTGTCAATAAGTTATTGGCTTTTCATTCTCTTCATCTCTTGGACTATCAAAGTTAAATGCCTAATTGTTGAATTGTCAAAGTTACACTTTTGAGTTTATCACTAACACATGTAATTGTTCAATTATTACTCGTAGTGCTTAAAGTTCCTGGGGTAAAGAAGACCTTGGGTATTCCTAAAATACCTGTTCCTCCAGCTGGCACTGCTTCACAGTCTTCCTTCAGTCTTTCTTCAGCAATCAAACAAGCCCTGGCGGCAAAACAGCAGGTTGCTACTTCATCACCTGTTGAATCATCATCCAAGATGATTTCGGATCAAAGAATATCTTCATCTTCAGTAATTAGTCAGAGGATTAAAAGTTTAGAGAAACAAGTAAAGGGAAGGAAGAAAAACAAGAAGAGGTGAGACATAAATCCATTTTTGTAATGCGATAACCAGAAATGAGGTTTAAATACTGTTACAATGAATTAATTTAGTATTAGTCATATTCTTTATTTTGCAAGAAAAGGAATAGCAAAGGGAGTATAGTTCACATTAAATTAGCAAGGGCCGATAGCCCATTATTCGAATAATCATTTGACTGCTAATAGTTTTGCTTGAAGTTCAAAATGTTTGTAGTTTTTTTGGTGCTGGTAATAAATTTCCTTTTGCGTTGATTCTTGGTTGTACAATAGAGGAGTGTTATTGGTTTCTTTCCCATACTGTATATGGAATGGTGCTATGATCCTGTATTTGAACATTAAGCTCGAGGTAGACTCTTTTAAAATTTATAATTAGAAAAAAAAACCCCTTTACATTTTCGAGTTAGAACTCAACTTATTTATTAAATAAGCTTGATAAGCAGATCGAATCCGTCCGCTAAGCTTATCGGATG
This sequence comes from Jatropha curcas, assembly GCF_041381405.1. Classification (NCBI taxonomy): domain Eukaryota; kingdom Viridiplantae; phylum Streptophyta; class Magnoliopsida; order Malpighiales; family Euphorbiaceae; genus Jatropha; species Jatropha curcas. The sequence continues at coordinate 27,142,638 of NC_143156.1, forward strand.
AATTTTTTTCAGGCTAAGCCTCGAGCAATTGGGTATACTATGATTTATTACTTATTTTAATATTTGAGAAAATTAATAAGATTATGTAACATAATGTTTTTAATTAATATTTTTGAGTTATATGTAAATTATTTAAATGAATTATCATACTTTTTACTGGGAAAGGTCAATCTCTGCTTTGACATCAATAGGTGTATTATTTTAATAATATTGAAAATGAACTTACAATTTTGAATCTCAATCATGTACAACCTTTAATGCCGAGGTAAAACTTAACTCAAGTGCTGAAACTTCATTGAAAATTTTTGAATTCACCTCGACTGAATGCTTGAAAGATTTAAATCAAAAAGATTTAAACTTAGATTTAATTCAATTCGATTACCATTTAAAATTTATTTATTCAATATTAAAATTAAACTTGATTGAATTTAAATAAATTGGAGTTGGGTTTGAATCAGAAAATTAATATTTAAATAACAATTATAATATATATTTACATTATATAAATTTTATATATTGAATATTATAATATTTAAATTAAGTACTCCGTTTATTATTTAAGTTATTTGAGCTCTATCTCAGTTCAAATAAAATCGAGCCATTTAAATATTTTAAAGAAGGACAATTTGAACTATTTAAGTTGATGGAATTAAAATATTTGAACTATTAATTTTTAAAAAAATTTAATAGATTTATATAACTCGTAATAAATAAATAGTATTTATTTTTTTTTAATAACCCAATGTTCAATTAGTCGCTAAGGCAAGAAGAAAAACGAAAAACAAGCACCATGGCACTTGACAGTTCAACCTTCGAAACCATCTTTCCCTCTCGTTTCATCTCCTTCACTATCCCCCACCCAACTCTTCCCACCCAACTCCTTCGAATTGCCGTTCTCGATTCACCTATTGAACCAACTGAGTCACCCCGAGTCGCCGCTCTTTTTGTCCCTCAAGGTCGCGAATCTGATTGGATTTTTTCCACCGAGTCCGGTCATCTCCAGCTTCTCCTTTCCTCTCCTGGATTCTCACGCCTCATATTGATTGGCAAAAACACTGCCAATGCTCCTAATTCTCTCTTTATTTACCACAAGAAAGATAGTGATACGCAGTTTGCCGAAACCCTTGCAAATAGCTCAAAATCACTCCTTATTGCTTTATCTCCTAAAGTTTCTGTTCAAAATAGGAATTTTGACATACCTGTCTTAGATTATGAAGATAATTTGATTTCTAGTGGGGTTTTAGAAAAATGTGTTGGGGTTTCGGTTGGTGAAATGCTTGTCGAAGATGTTGAGATTGACAGTGGCAGTGAATTAGATGATAATAATAGAAAACGAGAGTTTAGGAGGAGACTGAGGTTTAAAAGGATGCCAAACTTGATTCAAACAGAGATCCCAATCGTGCCTAAGACAGGTTTTGCTTTGGATTGTATAAAAATTGGTGGCGAAGTGGAATTTAGGCCTGATATTGGAGTTTTGGTGCATCCATATTTGATACCAATGGTAGCTGGTCTATCCTTGGTTAGTTCTCCTATTGAGGATAGGATTCTAAATGGGTTTAAGCCTAAGGCTTTGTGTTTAGGAGTTGGGGGTGGTGCTTTGCTCAGTTGTTTGAGAACCCAATTGGGTTTTGAAGTTTTTGGTGTGGAAATGGATGAGGAGGTTTTGAGGGTGGCAGGGCAATATTTTGGATTGGAAGATTGGGAAACTCAAGTTTTTGTTGGAGATGCAATAGAGTTTTTAGAGAAACTTGCTAGTCCTGGTACTTCTTCAAATTTGGTTTCTGATAAGGTTAGGGAAGATTATAAACGTGCAACTGGTTTTGGTGCTAAGTTTGATGTAATTATGGTTGATTTGGATTGCTGTGATGTTCGGAGCGGTATAAGTTCTCCCCCATTGGAGTTTATTCAGAGGCATATTCTTTCAGCTGCGAGATCTATTCTTTCTGACTATGGAATTCTTATTATAAATGTGATTCCTCCAAGTAGATCATTCTACGATACGGTAATAAATAAATTCCTAGAGATTTTTAGTGAATTGTATGAAATTGATGTTGGAAATGGAGAAAATTTTGTTCTTGTTGCCAAAATGGCGCCCGTGTTGTCTTTAGTCAGTGATGGCCAAAATATTTTTCTTGAGAAGTTAAAGGAGGTAATTTCAGGAAAATATTTGGATTCCATAAGGAAACTATAGTGGTCTATGGTGGTTGATGAATTATATTTTGAAGTTATTATCCAAAGCCATTGGCTTTCAGGTTCCGTAGTTGATCAATATGAAGGACAAAGAGTGGTTGCCTGTATGTGGTCTTTGGTGGTTAACGAGGCCAGAAATTGCTTCTGCCTGGTTTGTGAGTTATGAAGTCCTCTTTATCATTACGAAGAAGACCCATCTTTTAGCAACTGAGCTTACACGTTTTATAATTCTGTTAGATCATCTCTGCATTAGGTAAAATGCACTGTATGGTTTGACTACATATTTTTATAGCTTTTCTTTTTCTTGTGTGTGTGTGTGTGTGTGTGTGTGTGTGTGTGTGTGTCCTTTCTTTCCTGCAGAAATTGAATTTAGGATTCTAGGCTAGCTCAAAGAACTTGTTTGAATTGAATAGGACTTTAGCAATACTTGCTTACATCTTAGACCTCTGATGCAATTTCATGATGTTGATTTATTCTAGCAATCTATCTTAGAGACCAAACTAAATGAAGTGACTCTCAGCCACTCGCTATATACTTCAGCATTTCTTATAAATGACAAAATCCGGCATGTTGAGGCTATAAGTTAGTATTTTTATTGTGTTTTTCACTCTCCTCCAATTTATTTTGGTCACGCTGCTCCTTTGGCAATGGGTCTTCATTTGAAAAAGTATTTAATGTTGGCTGATCACCATCAGTAACAACCGCAACTACTTCAGATTTAGGGGAACTTTTTGTTGTCACTAGTTGAGATCTTTCCTTCATCTCCCTGCCCTTACCCCAAAGCACCATATATAATCCACACACAATCAGCCCTGCCCCTAATATGCTGCCATGAGCAAGAAAGTGCACAAAATGGATATGAATAGAGATCCACTTAGAATTATCTGTTATCTTCAGCTTTGATTATTTGGTGAATCTAGTGCCATAAGTTAGTAACTGTGGGAAAAAAATATGAACAATTATACCTTCCTAGGTGCAGCTTTTCTTCTAGCATCAAATATCCCATGATGGCCGTGAGCAGAAGCGAGAGAGGGTTAAAATTAGCCACAAACACTGGCCCTCTCATTTGCACGCACCAAGCTATGAGGATCACCACAAGTCCAGCGATCACAATCCCCTAGGGAACCAGGTCCAGTAACATGAGCAACTATCAAGCAAGTTTATAAAACTATGATAAAGATCATGTGTTGAAGAGAGTATTTCGGCGGTTGCGTTGTCAGTCCAAGCATTTGAATTTAATGTAAACATGATTCTGCATGTTGTAAGATGCATGACTGAATTCTACTGAATTATTAGACATATTATGCAACTATTTAGACATATTATGCAACTATTTAGACATATAATGTAATTGCTGACATAACTGAATTTTACAGGCATTAGGAATTGACATACCGTATAAGCAACTGTAAGGAGCATGAGATTCCATCCCAACTTCCATTGGCTCCATTTCCTTTCCATGCAAAGGGATAAAATGACACACTGAAATGATGCCATCATGGACATTAGAGCTGCGCTGGAGTAATAACACGGGTATCTCTTACTCATCCTAGTCTGCCATTGAAAACAATACAAATTGGTTTCCTTTACAGATTGGAAAAAAAAAAAAAAATACAGAGTGATATGGATATGTTAGGGATTAGTGATATTGGAGCTTGAACTGCAAATTTAGCATATTTCTCCATTGGAGTTTATCATCTGAAGTGATAGAAGTAATCTAATTCCAATTTTAGTTTTTGATGACTTAAAAAGGCAAACCTGAACTATCAACCACAACGCATAAGAGATGCAACTGCCCAATGCCAAAGAGGAGCCCAGAATATGATTGCCAGAAGAAGTATGACTATTTTGATGCTCAATGTGCTTTGAAAGGTGAACATTTGTTGACCAAAGGTTGATTCTTGGACCTTTATAAAAAGAGAGCACCATTGCCCCTCCTGTTCCTACTAATGTTCCTATCAACTTGGCCTGCCCTATTCTAGTTTTTAGCTCCAAATTTTCCAATCTGAAGGAAAATTGGTGACAACAATATGACCAAGGTTTAGAGATTAATTAAGCAATTAATCAACAAAATGTTTGATTTTGAGTTTTAATTGAAATAAGAATATATATATATATTACCTAAAAGTGAGAGCCAATATCAATGTTGTAGCAGGAAGGAGATTGGACATGGCAGCAACAAATGTTGCTGATGTTAAGGCAATGCTTTCCACATACATATTCTGGCTTGCTAGTCCTCTATAGTACAAGTGTTAGTGCTACAAGTATAGGTGAAAGTTGAAACAAAAGAAAAGACATTTTCATGCTTTGTGAGGTTTATTTTTTAGCATCTTATTCAATATCCTTATTATATAGAATTTTTAATTTTTTGGTTTATATTAATTTCCAATATCTTTTCCTATTTGATTGGATTCAAAATTTAGTGATTAAAACGTAAAATATTTAACTTCATTCTTTTACTTTATGTAAAGTCTTGTGGCATTTTAAATTTTACGAGAAATTTATTGTGCCCCTAATGTTATAAATTCTGGTAGCAATATACATTTCTCTGCATTAGCAAGATTTTTTTTTTTTTTTTTTGATTTTTATATTCAAAATATTGATTTGATATGTGGTTAATAAATTTTTTAACAATAATTTTTACATTTTTCAACTATTTAATAAGTGTTTAAAATTAAACTAAAAGTTGATCATGTAAATTATATATATATATATATATATATATATATATATATATATATATATATATATATATATATATATATATATATATATATATATATATATATATAGTTCATCTCACCCAAATAATCCACAAAGGAAAGCCTGGAAAATCACCAGCCATGTCAGTTTGGGTCTGCTCTTCCTGTATAAAACATGTCAAAAACTCCATAAATTACTAGAATTTGAAAATAATCGATCTAAATTATTAGGGTTTTGTTCGGAAAGAACTTCTCATTTAGAGTTTAGCGTTTTGACTAAGATTAAAACACTATTTTTATTATTTATATTATTCGATAACATAGTATTTATATTAGGGTTTAGGATTTGAGGAAGCAAATTGTAGAACGTTACTTTTTTCAAGGTTTGATGAAATATTAATTAAACAATTGATAATTACTGAACAATTACTGAAATAGTTAATTTTACCTAACATGCTTCGGAACTAATCGGTTTCTATTTTGCATGGAACATCATAGTATGATACATATTGAACAAATAAACAGGAAACAAACCTGTTGAGAATAAGAGCTAGAGGAACTATAAGAGCAGATGAAAAAATCCAACGGTAGGCAATGATGATCCTCAAATTCAATCCTTCATTTGCAGCCAATTTATACAATATATTAGCTCCACTATATGCAATATGAACAACCACCATTAATATTGCTGGCTTTAATCCATCCAAAATTTCACAAACAAGCCTCATCTTCTTCCTTCTCAAAATTTAGGAGACTAAGAAGAAGAAAGAAATAGAAGAAAATTCATGAGAGTAATTATATAGTGGAAAATATTATTTTGGTATATGTCAAAATCTTCTAGTCCAATTAATTAATTAATTAAGATTTTGCTTTCAAAATGGTATATTTTAAAAAATATAAGGAAAACGTTTTTCAAACAATTATTTTTTATTGACTAGTTGCACATTGCAATATTAAAATTTAGTTTTGAAAAATAAAAAATGCATAAAAAAATAAATTGTGGTATGTACCAGTTAGCAGTGGATGTCGATTGGTGATAATTGATAATGATAACTATATGATGGTTGATGGGTTAATAAACATACATTTATAAGATTATAATAAATTATTTTTTTTAAATTAAGTCTTTTCCTTTAAAATGATTTAATTTTTCTTTTGATAAGGAAAATATTTTCTATTGACTATTTTTTTAAGTGTTCCAAAAATTAAAAAAATAATTTTTAGATACATTTTCCAAAAATAGCAAAGTTTTAAATATTAATTTCATTTTGGTGATGCTATTGTCAACTCTTTAACATGATTAGTACAGACTGTTCAGTTTATTAATTATACCACGTATATTTCTTGATATAGTATATATAGCTAATTGGAGAATCCAAACAAGACTTTACTTTCAGCAAGCAATTTTATGTGCATGTATTTCATAAATAGCCAGCAAAGAGCATCTCCTGTTCAATCCTAGTCAACTGTAGATTGTGAGCGATGTATCTTAGTAAATAGAAGTTATGGATGGCGATGTAATTAAATGTATATTTGTAAATATTATATTTTAAAAACGACTCTTCAATGCATGAAAAAGAAATCAGTTTCACCACAATAAAAAGTTTGTGCGTAAATAAAAGAGAATGCATAAAGAAAAATAAAAAATAAGAAAAAAATGAATAAAAAGAATAAAAAGTTGAGTCACGCTTAGGGATGACAATGGGTCGGATATCTATTTAAAATGAACTACTTGAACCCGATTACAAATTAGGTATCTGAACCCGTTCCAAATCCATTTAAAAATTTATATTTACTACCCATACCCATCTTAAACCTAATTATAATTACCTGTTTAAAAATTCCAACCTGTTTAATCCGTTTAGCATTAAAAATATTTTTTATTTTAATTTTTTTAAAATAAAAATAAGAAAAATTATAAACTTATTTATTTTGGCTTAATAAAAAATGTAATATAAATATTAAATAATTATAGAGTTAATTATAATTTAAAATGTGTGTATATATAATTTTTTATTTAAAAAATAATTATTTTAAATATTTTTTTGAATATTTATTAAATAGGTAATAGGCAACTGGTACCCGCATCCTTGAACTTGATCCGAATCCCTACGTATAGTAAAAATACTATTTGAACCCGTTTATTCACTATCCGAACCCACTAAAATCGGAACTGATCGAATCCGATACTTGCTGGTTCGGGTTAAATTGTCATCCCTAGTAATGTTGTCCAACAGACACTCTAAAAACAAAGAGTGTGATGAATAGTGTCTTTTTTTTTTCGACACATCAGACTCACAGACAACGTAATTGAGTGTCTCTTTTTTTTTTTTTCGACACATCAGACTCACAAACTAAATAGACAATGACATTGTGTGTCTTTTTTTTTTTTTTGGCACATCAGACTACGGACTAAACTGACAACAATATTGGAGAAAGTTTTTTAACTTCCAATTTTTCAGACGTGGCAAATAAATTAAAGCAATCATTGTAAATGGTGACTGATGTGTCTTAATATATAGAAGTTGTGGATGGTGACTGAATGTAATTAATGTGTCTTTTTTTAATTTTGAAGACGTTATGATGATGCTCTTCCCCAGTGAGAGTCCTTACTTTGATCTTAGTTCCTCCTCTAAGCCTCAGAACCAGGTGAAGTGTTGATTCCTTCTGAATGTTATAATCAGCAACAGTTCGGCAATCTTCCAATTGCTTGCCAGGAAAAATCAATCTCTGCTGATCAGAAGGGATGCTTCCTTATCCTGAAGAAGGTCCAACCATTAATTGTTGGACCAGAGTCCAAAAATAACACACAAAAAAAGAAAAACAGACATGATAATTATAAACAAACTGATTGTAACTTTGAGTGTCTATTTTAATTGGGAAGTTAAGGTTAAGAGAAAAGGATTATAAGCTATATTAGGACGATTGCAGTAACAACACCAACATGGAAAATCCCAAATTTTTAATTACTGAACAGAAAGCCCTTGCTTCTTTTCGTTCTGAAAAATTACTATACACCCACAGAAGAAAATAGAAAATTCTACTTAAAAACACTTATCAAACAGAAGTTTTCCATCAAAAGCAAAAAGACCCATAAATTTGAAAGATAAATAAAGAGCCATAGAGAGATAAATTATGAAAAAGAAAGAGAAAAGCAAAAAGTACCTTAATATTTTTTTTAAAATATAAAAAAATTAAAAATTAAAAATTTATATATATATAAAAAATAGAATACTGAACAGAAAAAATCCGTTAAATATTTTTTATTTCAATTTTCATATAGATATATAAATTATTACTCGATTTGTATTAATCTCTTATGTCTGATAATAAAAATTAAAAAATGAAATAAGTTAAAATGGTTTTATTTTTTTTTTTTCAAATTAAGAAATGTATTGTCAAGTCAAGTGTTTAAAAAATATATTGATTTAAAAAATTTACCGGTTCGAGTAGGATCAAATCTCGATTTCTTTTTTCTTTTAAACGTTAACATGGAATTTAAATTTCCTATGCTATGCGCCGCCGTTTCGTTCGATTTTGATCCATTACTATTTTGGCTGTCATTCCAATTCGAACCTAACGTGTGTCCATCCTAGTTGTTACCTCTTAGATTTGACAACCAGAAACAACACCTTGTCACATCCATGTCAACTATTGTCTGTTTTCACCTGCAATTCTGTAATGATGTACTTACCAGAAGATGACACGTGAGCACTCCATTTAAAGGGACCAATCATAGACGTCTATGTGATTTAACAACTTTATACACAACCATACTCAATCACATTCCTATCTCGGTTCACTGAATGTAGCGAAATCCAATAACATTCGTGGTGGGCCATCTAACTTCCACAAGCTGAAAAAAAATAAAAAATATATACTAAAAAAAGAATTTCCTCCTCTTCTCTTTTTTTCTCTTCTTCCATGTTTTTCCTTTGAAGTTTACCAGTAGAAAAGATTCTCTGGTCCACTAATCGCTCTCAAGAAACCAGAATTATAAAAGATATGATTTAATTTATTTCTTTTTATCTTCATTTGATTCCGTAGCCGGAAGTCTTTTTCCCTAATGGAGTACGGTCACTGGTACCGTGAAACGACTGCCGGAACGGCTAAAACGGCATCGTTTAATAGCTGGGCGCAGCAGACGGAAGAGAACTACCTGTTGCAGCAAGCGTTGGCTTTAAGGCTGTCATCGCAGGCTGCATTAGCGAATGATTCAAATTTTTTGGATTTCAAACCCGATGATCATCTAAGAGGAGGAATCGCTTCTTTTTCTAATTCTGCTGAAGCTGTTTCTCATCGATTTTGGGTATGTGATGGATTTTATTTGATTTCATTATTGGCTTCTCTGTAGATATTTTAGCTTAGCTTGTATTATTTTATTTACTTGGACACTGATTTAAGTTAATATATTATTTTATATAATTTTTAATTGTTTGCAGTCGTAAGACATTTGGCGGTGGCCTAGTGTGGCTTTGGTTTATTCAAAACTTTAGAGACTTTACATTTCTATCAGTATTTTGTGCTAACGTTCTGTTTTATTCATGGAATCGGTCAGGAATAGAATAGTTGTTTTGCTTAGTTTCAGTTTTGAACGAACAATAATTATTTCATGGAAAAGCTGTTCCATGATTGAAATTTTAAATGTTTTATTCGACACGGAAAAAAAAAAAAAATTTTCCATAACCTTGAGGTATGATTGAATTTTTTTTTTTTCCTTATAGTTTTGCAAATGAATTGATTATTTGGATAATTATTATTGTGATGCGTACTTTGTTTGTTACATATACATACTGTTTATATTTCCCTCTGGTTTGCATGTCCACCAGGTAAATGGCTGTCTATCTTACTTTGACAGAATCCCAGATGGGTTTTATTTAATTCATGGAGTGGATCCTTATGCATGGACTATAAGTACAGATCAACGAGACACGGGCCTGGTCCCATCACTTGAATCCTTAAAGGCTCTTGATCCTTGTGCTGATTTGTCAATAAAAGTGGTGTTGATTGACAGATTCAGAGATCCTAGTCTGAAGGAACTACAAAATAAAGTTATTAGCCTTTCTAGTTGCTGGATAAGTACAAAAGATGTGATTGATAAGCTTGCCAATCTTGTCTGCAGTCGCATGGGGTGAGTTTCCACTTGCTAGCAATTTCAAACTTTTGTCATGAATTTTCACGTGTTAATAGTTCTTCCCTGCAGAGGTGTAACCTCTACTGAAGAAGAAACTTTTGGAATATGCTGGAAGGAATGCAATGAAGTTCTAAAAAACCGTTTAGGATCTGTCGTGCTTCCAATTGGAAGCTTACCTCTTGGCCTATGTGTCCATCGCGCCCTACTGTTTAAAGTAAATACCACCGCTTATTTGTTTTTCAATGTATTCTGCTATTTTTTCATGTCATGCTACTGCTGCGTGCTACAACTTGTAATTTCGATGGGAGGTGGAGTTTTTGGGCTAAATTCTGCACTTACCTATTCCAACATTGGATATGCATTTGTTTCTCTCTCTTAAAAATGTGTAATGAAAAGGCTTACAGGGCGAGACTTGCCTTGACTTGTAAATTTTGTAGGTGTTGGCAGACTCAATTAACTTACCTTGTAGAATTGCCAAAGGATGCAAATATTGTAGAAGAGATGTCACTGCTTCTTGTCTCGTGCAGGTTGGTAATGAGAGGTATGCATTGCAGTGTTCAATATGTATTTATGGCTTACTACATCAAAGGTGTATGTTATTTGGAATAGCAAGAGCTTTCGAACATGCGAGGTTATGAGGAAATGAAAAATTTTGAGAACTTTATAGTGGGTCAAAGAAAACTGAGATAGCTGTGAGAGTAAATGCAAAAAGGATAATGAACAGCAATAACTAACGAAGGATGTGAGACTAAAATAAAAGCCTATAGTGAAATAAAATTGGGCAAACTGATGCATGAAGAGGGGAAAAAAACACATTAATTTTAACAACGGGCCTCAAAGTTAATTATTGTATAATGTGGCTTGGCTTAAATGTGCTATTACAATATTGAGGAAAAAAATATACTAACCAAATGAAGATAGAAAGACCACTTGATTATTTTTCTGTTGGGGTGGAAATGAACTTGAAGATGCACCATACATGATAATATCACAATTTTATATATTGGATTAGACTTGATCATCAAGGACTACCAATGATAAAGTACATCAAACTATTTTATGAATCATGTCATGGTTGTCTGTTAAGCTTTTTGCTAAAATTGGTGACTGATAATAAAAAATTAGAAAAAAGAGAATATTTGAATGGTACTTATTTGATTTAGAAGGAACATGGTGGGTGCATATAGAGAATCCAAGCTAGATATTCTTACTGAGGGTTTCTCCCAGTTGTAAAGTAAGAAAAAATGAGTTCATTTCTGTGGGATTCTTTTCTTCTTAGAAATTAAACCTAATTTTACTTACACAATAGGCAATTGGTCATATATGGAGCCAGAGTACAGATAGTGAATTAGTTTCTTCAGCATATGGATTGAAGGTTCAGTAGCAAGAATGAGCTAGGGGCACGGTAGTTGCAATTTCCATCTATATGATATGGACTTGGAATACCATATATGTTTATGACATAATTAATAAGCCATAGTTATATAAAAGATCTAACAACTTCAGACTTTGTTGCGGTACCTTGGAACTAATCTCTAGCATCTCCTCATCATCAAAGTCTAATTCATTGAATTGGTTATCAATTTGTGCCTGGACAAGAATCTACTGGATTCTTATTCACTTCTATTTACCTTTCTTGGAAAAACAACAAATTTATCATCTTTTATCATCCAATTTAGCATCTCCTATGCTATGGGTGGATATTCTTGCTTTCATATCGAAGGGACACTGCTTTCTGCATATTCTCAAACTGCATGGAAGCAAAGAGTGATGAAGCTGACATTCCTGGAATTCATGTTAAGTTTTACCAGCAACTAATTTCAGAATTAGAATGGACACATGACCCATGCAATGACCATCAATCAACCACTATTTAGTTACATATTTTTTTGCTAAGTTTGTCCTAGTGGTGTAATGATTTCTTTTCAAAAGTTCACGTGCTACCTTTACTTTATAGTTAATATACGTGAATTCTACAAAAGTTAGCAAGCAAGGTTACATGAATTATTGCTGCTGTAAGAGGATATGTGAATAATGAATATGTGCCTTCATTTTATCAATTCTTCAAAATTGCCAGTGGCCTAGGCTGAACGCCTAAATCTATTTTACTTGGCATTTGCTATAGTACTTACACTTTTAGGTACTTCTATCACTCTGCATTTTTCAACTTGGCTGGCTGTTGGAGTGGTAGATGTCTGAATTAATCTACATATATTTCCAGGGAATACTTGGTTGATTTATTTGGAAAGCCAGGAATGTTAAGCCAGCCTGATTCCTCAATCAGTTGTGCTTCTTCGATCTTAGTCTCTTCGCCGTTATCTCATCCAAGTTTTAAAGCTGTCCAAACAGCTGAGGATTTAAGGACATTGGCCAGACTCTTTTTCTTTGATTGTCAGTCACTTAATCTTGCATTCGAGGATATTCCTTCAGGTGATCCTCGTTATTTTGCACATATACCCCCTGTAATATTTCCATATGAATCGCTGATGGCTTTGACGTTTGTTTGCCACCACCACCTCTGATAGGAATGTGATTATGGGCCCAAGGCCCTATTTGGTATATTCTAGAAGAAACAAACACACTGAAGAAAGCAAGTTTGAGAATCAAGAAAGAAGGGCACGTCAACAAAATTAGTTATGCCTCTGATGCATATAGGCAGTATGATTTTGGTGAGATAGGGCATCTTTCTTGATTCTGCACAATACACAGCTCACAAAAAGATGCCCTCTCTCACCAAAATCATACTGCCTATATGCATCAGAGGCATAACTAATTTTGCTGACGTGCCCTTCTTTCTTGATTCGCAAACTTGCTGCCTTCAGTGTGTTTGTTTCTTCTAGAATATACCAAATAGGGCCCTGGGCCCATAATCACATTCCTATCATCCTCTTGAAATATGAATATTATCTTCCTCTACTATACTATCTTTCCATGTCCCACTGATTCATTACTGGACAGTGAACCCATTTTTGGTTATTGCTTTAGGTCCAGAGAAGTTGTCTTTTACCTACAAATTGTGCAGTAATTATCTGGTTTTATGCTTGTATTAGTAGAGCCATCAATACTGTTGAATATTTTTTTTGCTCTGAAGGACTTACATCTCATGGTAAACCAAAAGAAAAATAATTGCTCCATGGTTATTGGACCTTGTCTTGTTGTAGTAATATTTAGACAAGTGGTTATAGTTAGACAGAAAACAAAAGGGAAAATACACTGGCTGTATGTTCAATGTATAAGCTGTCTTGTACCCGCGCCCATGATACATCTGATGCGTCATAGAAAATGCTATTTGTGAGTCATGCTGCTATGTGGTATTTAATGTTGCAAGATTAACTGGCATATAATCTGATGATTTATTACAGACAGTCAAAAGTTCCAATTTTCATGATTACAGACACTGCTATTGATCTAGATGACAAACTTAACCAAACATTGAATAAAGACAAGAGGAACCCTCTACCCATTTCTGGCAACAATCATGAAGCTGCAGCACCTCTGCTTAAAAGAGTTGCTGGAAACATTAACCATAGCAAGGATCTCTATGTTGTAAACTCAGTTAGTGACTCAAATAGCCTGATGAAAGGCCCAATTCCCCTGAGTCCACTCCTACCACCTGGGCATATGGATACATATTCAAGTTCTCTCTTCTCCAATCTGAAGCCTGATGCATCAAATAATCAATTGTTCGTGGAAGCAAATCAGTTAATAATAAGTAAATCAAGTAGTGAACTCCATCTTGAAGAGGAAGATTTGGAGATCCCATGGAGTGAACTGGATTTGAAAGAGAAAATTGGAGAAGGTATCTTCTTTTTTTGAAATTTCAAGGATTTAACAACTGATAATACAAATTCTCTCAACGCATGATCTTTAATTTTAGTTTGTGCATTTCTTAAGAGTATATATGAAAGAAGTTGAATAATGTTTCTCAGGTTCCTTCGGAACTGTCCATCGTGCTGATTGGCGTGGTTCAGTAAGCATCTTGATCTCCCTTTATTTTGTTTCCACTTGAAATGGATATTTAATTCTGCACCTTCATTTTAGTGTCATATCCTTTAGAACTGAGCATGTCAATGTCAGGATGTTGCTGTAAAAATTCTCATTGAGCAAGATTACCATGCAGAGCGCTTCAATGAATTTTTGCGTGAGGTACACATAAAAATTTGTACTTACTAAAGTTGGAATGGCATTGCAAAATGGATGAAGTTTCATCTCTTTCTTTTTAGTGCAAACATTGAGTATCTATAGTTCACTTATTATTATTTTTCGGTTGATTTTGACTGCATCAATTTGTTTATCAGGTTGCAACAATGAAACGATTGCGGCATCCAAACATTGTTCTCTTTATGGGTGCTGTTACTCAGCCTCCTCACTTGTCTATAGTTACAGAATATCTATCAAGGTATTAAAATTCCAAGTGATGGTTTGAGAGAAACTTTTGCTTACATCCTTTTATCTTAAGAAGAATGCATCTAATTTATGGACTGAAGGGGAATAATATGGTTTGGACTGCAGGGGTAGTTTGCATAAACTTTTGCATATGCCCAATGCTGGATTGATGCTGGATGAGAAGCGTCGCCTTAATATGGCATATGATGTGGTTTGCATTTATTTCTTGCTGCTTATATTTCTGTTAGAAGCAAATGGAATCACATATGAATAATTGCTAGGAAAACATTGAAAACCTTATTATACTTATCATGTTGGACATTTTACATTTCTTGGTTAAGGAGTTGTGTACTGCTTTGAACAGGCAAAGGGTATGAACTATCTTCATCAGCTGAAACCTCCCATTGTTCATCGCGATTTAAAGTCTCTAAATCTCTTAGTGGATAGTAGATACACTGTAAAGGTTGGTATTAGAAACTTGTTCTCCTTTGTTGCAATCTATCATACACATACACCTTGCATGTGCAGCACATGCTAGCCTTATCATCACATACATTAATTATAGAAATAGTAAAATCATTTTTGTTAAAATAGTATTTTCTTTAATATTTTGAAAAATGGAAAACTTTATCAGAGATCTTAAAATTTCTAATGGTTTATATGTTACAAATTAAAAGAATACAAATAGTCTTAAAATTTCTTTAATATCTCATAACAAGCCAAGTTTTGATTTTATTTATGGACCCACATTATTTAGTAATTAATAAATGACATCAAAATTATTATTTTAAACAGCAAATCAGATTTCAATAACAAAGATATGATGTTAATGTTTTGATGTTCTTTATTTGACAAATGATCCATAACTTCATTCTTTCTTCATAGACTATCCATGAAGTTTTTTTCTCCTTGTTCACCAAGAATAGCAGTACTTACAGGTTGTTATAGTTGGCAGTAGAGAGGCTAATAGTAATGGATAAAAATTTTTCAAGATAGAATGGTATTGTAGTCATCCTTGAAGGAAAATGCTTTTTGTCACCAATTCTTTTACCAATACTATTATATCATTTTGTGCTGTATTATTTCATTTTTCATAATCTCTACCTATCTATGAATTTTGTATGTACCAATACGTTTTTGCAATATGAAGTAATACAAAGAGACAATGAAAGATTTTTTTGGAAAATAACCAATACTCATATTTGAAGGGTAATGACATAGTTCTTTACCATAGTTAGCAAATCATATATGTAAAATAATAAAATTTTATAGCCAATTTTAAGGGTTGGGATTATTTTATTGCAAAAGAGGAAAAGATCTCAAACACTTTAGGATCGTTTGGCCTGGGATTTTTTCTATGTAACAAGGATATGGATGCTGCTAATTATGGTCTTAGGTGGACTCAGTATGATGGATAACAGCTAACCCATGATACCACCTTACTAACAAACAAAAGAAAAGATAGTGAACTTACAGGGCTTGTGTATGATTATCCAGGTTTGTGATTTTGGTCTTTCTCGTTCAAAAGCAAATACGTATCTTTCATCGAAGACCGCAGCTGGGACTGTAAGTTCTACTTTAAAGCTACCAAGTTTATATGTGCCATATTTCTCTAAATTTTTGTTATAAAAGTAACACTAAAACATCCAGTGCCTGTTCTTTTTCTTTAGCCTGAATGGATGGCACCAGAAGTACTCCGTAATGAGTCATCAAATGAAAAGTCTGATGTTTACAGCTTTGGTGTAATCTTGTGGGAACTCATGACCCTTCAACAGCCTTGGAGAACTTTAAATCAATCTCAGGTTTTTTATCTATTACCATGTTGTATGCAAGTAAAAACATCTGGAATTGGTTGTGTTGTTCAATATTGTTTATAAATTTGACAGAAATGAAAGGTAGAATCTTTTTGAAGGAAGTAATATAAAGATTGTTGTCTCAGAAATAAAATCTAGGAAAAAGAATAAGCCGTAATGGTTATTGATTATTCCTTATTAAGGAATGTTTGACCAGTAGTTACTAGATACGAACACTGTAACTGACTTTGACTGGGTGGTCCTAGAGTAGTAACAGAGCAAGATGCTCGTTTTGCTACATTATTCTGATACTTTAAGATAATAATGTTTAAGTTCCAAATGAACTATCGTTGTTTGATTCAGTTCTGTGGAACGGAATTGACAAGGAGGTAGATAATAGTAAAGAGAATGGAGGGAGTAAAAAGGAAAAGTTCTAGGGAGCTTAAAAGAAAAAGTTCTGATCTACCAATCCTTGCTTCTTTGTTTAATAAAATTTTGCTGGAGTGAATTGTGATAAAATTGGCAGGATAACCCTACACTAGAGTCTAGACATTTTTTGATGGTTGCTCTTAGGGTTACATATAAACTGAGCTACTTGTTAGCCAGTCAAAACTTGTTTAAGTGCATTCATTATGGCTGAAGAGCTAAGGTAATATCGAATCAAGTAGATTATGTTGATAAGGTGTACTGGTTGCTGATAAAAGGATGGAACTGCCTCAAAGGAATTAGAACCTGATACATACTCTCAAAACAGAAGGGAAGAATGAAAAAATAAACCAAAATGGTGTGTAAATTACACAAAATGAGTATATTTATGGTGTATTCTGATATTCTTGGATAATTTAATGATAAGATGGAGCTGAATGGTTTACATTATACCTTATTCCAGGTTATTGCAGCTGTTGGTTTCAAGGGTCAAAGGCTTGAAATTCCAAAAAACATAAATTCTTCAGTGGCTACGCTAATTGATGCCTGCTTGACTTCGTAAGTGTGCATTTATAGTTCTTTCATGAACTATCAAAATTTGATGAATCCCTTCTCTTCATAGTGACGCGGGACGGTATTTCACAAAAACTGTCCACGATAAGCCACTGATTGATGCATGTATAGTGTACAAATTTGATGAATCATTCTTCTTATCTCATATATTCTAACTTTGAGATTGATTTTTACTGCAGTGAGCCATCAAAACGTCCATCGTTTTCAAATATTGCAGAAACTTTACAGAAATTGATCAGAACTCCCATTTCACAAGCGGTTAATAGACATGTTCGATGACAAATCTATGTAAGTGGAAGAACAATGAAATATCTAATGCTATAAAATGTGCCATCTATTCGATGCTCATCTGGTTTATCTTTCAGGTGCCCCATCTTTGTATGAATAGGTCCTAAATTAAAGCATCTTTCTTATATTTTCTCTTTTGGCATGGACATGGCTAACATCTAGTTTAATTGGTTTCCTGAAGAATCTAGGCACACCATTAACTAAATTGATTTCTTTTAACGGTCTCTGCACACTATCAGAGATTTTATTTCATTTTCCCAGAAATAAAACAGAGTGCTGTTGATTTCACTATTCACCCTACCTATCGCATCCTTTTTTAAGTATCTGCTATGATGTACAGAGACTTTTAGCCATGTGCGTCCCCTCTATAGAATGCCGTTTTCCGTGTAAAATTATATTTTAAATATCGTTTTCCAAAATTGTTTTTCTCCTGATCTGTTTGTCTTCTCACAAGATTCTACTTGTCCTTTCTGAATCTCCTGCCAAAATGTGAAGTGTCGTTTCATATGTTCATTTGCTTTTGGGATAAATTATTTTAGTGGTATTTTATTGTGATTTCATTTTTTAATATTAATGATTTTTTTTATAAAAACTACATCAATTTGCTAGATGTACAAACAATTATTTATTGATAAATTAAAAAGAGTCATAACAGATCATAAAAATGAATAAATAAAATTAAAAAAATAATACAATACTTGATATAAATTTATATGTTCTCTTTTCTTTACCTGTATTTTCTGTTACCAAAATATTAATTATTAGTTAAAATTTTCCTACAAATTAAAAAATAAAAAGTAATATGCAAATGAGAGAGTTAAAAAAAAAAAAAAAAAAAAAACATGTTGTGAAGCAAAAGAGATGTAGGGTCAATTAAGTCGAATAAATGAGGAATGCCAATCATTCTAGGGTTATTAATTATTGAAACAAAAAATCATTAACGCAATAAACTTATTGTTTGCATTATTAATTATTAGAACAAAAAAAAACTTGAAAGAGTTTTATTATTATTAACGTAATAAACTTGTTATGAGGTTATTAATTACTCACACCGTTTCATTTTGTTTGCATGATTTGATAAAACACGCATATTAAAAATTTAGTTAACAAAAGTTATTTTGATTTTAAAAATCTTTCATTCAATGAACAATTATAAAAGTTATTATAAGAAAAATAATTATTTATATGACTAAATTTAAAAACTTTATAAATATTTTGAGACATTCAAAAAAAGAATAATAAACAAATAAAATGGGACGAGAATGAGTATTAAAAAAAAAAAGGAGTCATTATTTAGAACGAAGATGAGATAATTAAATTAAAAAATTGATGGTTCGAAAAAATTGATCAAAAATAACAAAATAACAAAAATGCTGCTTTAATATTTTATTTTTTTAAAATGAAAAAATTGGCAAGGAGGAACCGTAGCGTACTCTCGTCATATGAAAATGATACAATTTCTAATAATTTTTAATAATAATAATAAATAATAAAATTTATTTAAAGGAGCAATTCAATTGGCAACTTCTTCTTCCAAGGCCACAAGGCGGAGAGTGAAAACCGCTGCTCCTTCGGCTTTCTGTGTGTCAGTAAACAGCTAGTTTCCATTGACCGCCAACTACCTGGAAGGTAAATTCTTTCCCGTTGAATTTTCCCTCCTCCTTGTATTGACTTTCCGCTCCTTTCCCTTCAAAACCAAACAGTCCCTTCCCTTTCGATTCCAAGAAATTCACATTTTCCTCTTCCCAAATATGGAGAACTCTACTCAAGAATCTCACCTCAGATCCGATTACAATTCCATTACCTATGAATCCCTTTACCCTATTTACGCCATGGCTTTCTCCTCTTCTCCTTCCCGCTCCGTCGCCAACCACCACCGTATTGCTGTTGGAAGTTTCATCGAAGACTACAACAACCGAGTCGACGTTATTTCTTTCGACACCGAAACCCTATCTTTCAAGACTAGCCCTACTATTTCCCTCGACCACCCTTACCCTCCGACTAAACTTATGTTCCATCCCGCTGCCGCTTCCTCTCTCCGTAAGACGTCGGATCTCCTTGCCTCGTCAGGTGACTATCTCCGACTCTGGGAAGTTCGGGAAAGTTCCGTTGAACCTGTTTCTGTTCTTAATAATAGTAAGACTAGTGAATTTTGTGCTCCGTTGACTTCTTTTGATTGGAATGAGATTGAGCCTAAGAGAATTGGGACTTGTAGTATTGATACGACCTGTACTATTTGGGATATTGAAAGAGGAGCTGTTGAAACGCAGCTTATTGCTCATGATAAAGAGGTATACGACATTGCTTGGGGCGAAGCAAGGGTTTTTGCGTCGGTTTCTGCAGATGGGTCTGTTAGAATTTTTGATTTGAGAGATAAGGAACACTCTACAATCATTTATGAAAGTCCACAACCAGATACACCTCTGCTTAGATTGGCTTGGAACAAGCAGGATTTGAGGTATATGGCAACCATTTTGATGGATAGTAATAAAGTTGTGATCTTGGATATTAGATCACCAACTATGCCTGTTGCAGAGTTAGAAAGGCATAGAGCGAGTGTTAATGCTATTGCTTGGGCTCCACAGAGCTGTCGGCATATTTGCTCTGTTGGGGATGATGCACAGGCACTCATTTGGGACTTGCCTACTGTGGCTGGGCCTAATGGGATTGATCCCATGTCTATGTACTCTGCAACTTCTGAAATCAATCAGTTGCAATGGTCAGCTTCCCAGCCTGATTGGATTGCTATTGCATTTTCGAACAAAATGCAGCTTTTAAAAGTTTGAGATACTATATAATGTTTTACTGAGTAGGGTACTAGCTTTGATGTTAACTTGTATTATTGAAACTCTATTGTTTTTTCTAATTAGAAATTTGCTTGCTTTGAATGAATTTAGAAATTAGTTGATGCTAGCTTAAATCTAGTGCTAGTTTTATTTCTTTACTTGTGCAAATTTTGTTGATACTTGCTTATTGTTGTTTTTAGTGTTTACATTATGAACTAAAGGTATTGATAGATGGCTTTGTGCTAATTAGTGGAGCTTGTTATGCAACTTTTTGAGGGGAAGAATTATACTTGGGTCTGTTTTGTGTTATGCTTGTGGCTCTGCAAAATGTTAGCTAAGCCACATGCAGTATAGTTCTGCAATTCCATGCTTTCAATATTGATTAACAGAAAAAATTTAGAAACTAAGTCCTTTTGGGTTCTATGTTCCTTTCTTACCCTCAAGCGATTCCTACATATTTGCTCACTTACTCGGTACCTTGCATTTCACTTCCAAAGTTCAAACCTTTGCTTATTTCCCTTTTTCTCCTTGTTCTTCTGAATCTCCTAGTTTCCTCTGATGCTCTTATTTTGTCTTATGCCCTTAGCTGCGATCCAAATGCTGCTACAAACGTCCAAATTTAACATTCGTATCCCTTAGTTTCAGTAATCCAGTCTGAACAATGTTGTACCTTACATTGTCTAGTCCATTGTCTGTTTTTGAAGAAAATAATCGATGATGGAGGAACTTCTTAGATGCAACCATTGATCGTTATTTCAGAATTTAGATCTCCAAGTGTTAATGTTATATAATGGGATGCTTTATCAATTTAGGATGATCAATAGTTGTTTACTTGGCTTGATTTTTCTTTGTATCCTCAAAATCAGCAGTGCATATTGTGCATGGTTCATTGCACAGTGATGTCTCCATACTCTTTTTCATCAACGAGACTAATCTTGTCCCAACGAACTCCTCGTTTTGCAGACATCATTTGCTAAATGTAAATGTAATCAATTGCTTGAATTGCTACTTATGGATAAATAAACAAGACCTTTTGTAAAAGGGATATCTATCTATTATTTATTACATGTCATTATGCTTTGTGATTGACATGCTGCAATCTTTATCCTCTTGTTTAGGCTCTATTGCATTTCTAATTGAAAAGGTTTATCTATTGGAAAGCTATTTGCGCCTCACTGTTTAAACTGAAATAACCATAATACTTGTTCGATGTGTTGTGTCATTCTTTTGATTCACTGCAATACTTCTGAACCAAGAAATGGAGAGGTACAGCTACTTTCTGTATATAGTTTCAACAAGTGTATTGTTCAAGTTCCTTTTATTGTTTTAGTAGGAACTCAACGTTTGAGTTAAAACTTAAAACATCAGTTTTGGATTTTAATCAGCTAATTAAGACATCCATTTCACAATTCAACAAAGGCAGGTAAGTTTTGATTTTTGAATGATGTTGATTACTAGGACGTTTAACCATTTAATTAGCTTGCTTCAATAACAATTCAACAAAGGCAGGCCTGATTATGGTTTTTTTTTTTTTAACCACCCGAGTTCGAAGCTCATTGGCCTGACTAATCCGGATCCGCGCTAGGCAGACTTACAAAGGGGAGAAAAGCGCTCCCTCACAAGTGTTAAAAGGACATCATACTTGATGTTCAAACTCCAGACCTTTAGGTAATAAAAAATCACAAATTTTGATTTGAGTGATTAAAAATGTTAATGCAAGTGAAGAGTTGAAGTATATTATATTATATTATTATAACAAGAGTTTAAAATTCAAAAAATAATTCATCTGCTTACAACTAGATTTTATCTAGATGAGAATAAATTATACCTAGAGGGTATTTTTATGGAAAAAAGGAATAATGCTTAATTTGCTTCGAAATTTATTGGAGACGTACCATACATGAAAAATTAAATTTTTGGATCAACTTTAATAGGAATTTTTTATCAAATGGTCAATTTAACCATTTTTTATTTGATAATAAAGAGGACTAGTGATTTAATTTTCTTTCAGTTGAAACATATTGCCCATTTGCATTCAATGACTCAGTTGAAAATGGATCCAAGTTGCTATTAAAAATCTATCTAAAAGGTCAACTTTAAAAAGAAATAAAATTGAATTAAGGGGGCCCAAATCCACTAAGACCATAAAGCGAAACTGTCTGCTCTATACTCAGCCCAAATACTAAAGTAAAACCCAGTCCACAATCTCAGCCCACGCCTCTTTGTGAGGGTTTTCGGTTTTTATTCCAAACCCTAAAATCCTAAGCAAACGTTCTCTGATTTCCTCTTTTATTCTTTCTTTTCGGTTTCTCGGCAGCCAATCAGTACGACTCAGTTATCTACAGGTTCTCAGGTCTTTGCTTCCCTTCCTGTTTTTAGGTAACTAGTAAAAGAAAAAACTTAAATTTCATATTATAGTTTCTGTTACATTATTTTCTCGGTAACCGAATGCTGCTATATGTATTAACATAGAGAGATGGGGGCAAAGGCAAAGAAAGTGCTGAAGAAGAACTTACAGAAAGCTTCTGCGTCTAAATTATCTAAAGGAAAAGATACAGCTGATTTCTTGGTAGGTTTTTGTTAGATTTTGCATTTAAATTTCCTTTTTGTTTTATTTTTTTATTTGTTTAATTTAGCTGTTTCTTTTTATTTATTTTTGTTTTTCAGCCCTTAGAAGGTGGAGCTGGACGCAAGATACCAGAACAAAAGGAGCAGAAAAATACTGCTACTGTTTTGTATATTGGTCGGATTCCACATGGTTTCTATGAGAAAGAAATGCAAGGTATGCTTTTGGACATTCATATATATATAATGTTAGAAAGATTAGTGCTTATAAAGTTGTTGCCTTTATTGTGTTCTTTGGTTGAACTGATTAGTTTTGTGCTTCAGCTTATTTTTCCCAATTTGGCACAATCAAGAGATTGAGAATTGCAAGAAATAAAAAGGTTCGTCTCATGAACTTGTATCAATGGTTTTGAATTTGTATGTAAAAAATTGCATAACTACACAGACACCTAGAATATACAATTGCATATATATAATTGCTTGTTGTTTTCGTGGGTGCTATTAGATGGAGGTTCGTAGAATTTTCGGGGTTTCCTAATGCATGTCCTGGGTCTTTTCTTGTTTGGTTGATGAATCTTTGGGTCTCAGAAAATGAAATGGTTGTATTGTTGTAATCAAAAAGAGAGTGATACATCAACTTTTTCCTGGACTTGTATACTTTTTGGTTAGAAATTGCAGACTATAATCATGAACAAAGAAGTTAAAATAATTTAGTTGTAATCTCATCATAATACTGCAAAAGACAGAGCTAATATCACATAACAGCTGTACAAATATAACTGCGTTACACTACTTATGAGAACCGAGAAATTATCGCTTGATATTAAGATCCTACCAAAAATTCATTATCACCATCATCATCTTTATTCATATTATATTCCCTCTTATGGGCTAATTGTTGATGAGGCTACTTTGCATTGCAGTGGAGCTTCATGCATTTTCCTCGAGAATTACCTTTGCACTGTGATGCATTGTTACATATAAGGGCCTAATGCAGTCAGTATATGGCTTGCATATTAAGAATTTTATCATGTTTCCTTGCTTTTTCTGGGTTTTATATACATTACAAGTCTATTTGTAATGTATATATGGATTTCAACTAATAAATTTACTTTTGTTTCTTGGAAACAATAATGGATCCTTTTAAAATCTGGCTACTTAGATATTGACCATTTAGTATGGTGATGACCTTGTCAACTATTACAAAATATACAAGGCTCCTATATAACCAGAATATTTCAAAGTAGGAAAAATTGATTCTTAGCTGACAGACCTAGGTCTCTCATTATCTAATTAGATCAATCCCCACTTGATAGCATGAAGGATTCTTATAATAATATGCTAAAAATACTGCTGTTTGTTCTTTATGAAGCCAATTGTGTTTTCAATGTCTTTTGAAGGTATTAATTGTTGTATCAAATTTTTTATTTTGTTTCGCAGACCGGAAAGTCAAAGCATTACGGATTCATCGAATTTCAGGATCCTGAGGTACAATTCAATGTTGTGGACTTTGATATCAAATCACAGTATGTCATTTTTCGTTTCATCTCACTATAACTTTTTGCTAATTGCAGGTGGCAGAAGTTGTTGCTGATTGTATGCATAATTATTTGTTGTTTGAGCATCTTCTGCAAGTCCATCTTATCCCTTCAGAGCATGTTCATCCACAATTGTGAGTATTTTATGTTCCGTGTGACATCAATTTCTTTATTTTTACATACCGAAGTGTTCAAAACAATTCTTGTTGATGTTTAGCCCAATATTGTTCTGCTCCTTAACAAACAAAAGGAGGGGCTGCTTAGAATGATATTTTTTTTTTACTTCAATAAGTTTTTGGGCTTAATAGTAATGTGTTTTTCATTGTTAAATTCTTGATACATCAAGGTGAAAGATCTTTAAAATGTCCAATGTGGTTTAGTGAAATGCTTAATATAAACTTTCGAGGTTATGTAATTACATGGAAATCATTAAATCTAAATAGAAACTAAAGCAGATGTAATTCATTTTGATCACACTTCATAGTTTGCTTACCATGGGTGGCAATATTGAACACAACATGATAATGTAACCCTAACCCACAATGAAATTAGCAGGATTGGTTTAGGTTTAATGTGTTTATGTCATCTTGTCGACCTGAGTTGATATGAAAATAATTATGTCGTGTCATGATGTTGCAAGTTGACCCATTAAACCATTAAACCATTAATTACACACTTAATAGAGAAAGTGATGAAATCCCACATTGATTTTAAGTAAATAAGTAGAGTGTTCTCTCCTCTATAAAAGGAGAATAATATCCATTTTTTAGAAGTAAAAAGAAAAATGTTATGGAAGGATATTAAACAAATCTTTGAGGCTTGTTTGGTAATGAATGTTAAAGGTATTATTTGTAGTGTCATGTTACCTGTTAATGAGTGGATCATGTTCTTGTTTAGATTTTTAACACATTAAATTTACCATATACTGTTTGTGCTGATCCTATTTGTGTTATGGGTATACCTCAATGCGACACAAATAAGACCACTAACTTGATTTGCCACCCCTATAGCTTAACCATTGTGGTTCCGACATTCTCTATAGATCGCTTACCATTATTTTTCTCCTGTCTCCCCCTCCTCTTCTACATAGGTGGAAAGGTTTTAATTATCGGTACAAACCATTGGCCCGAGTTCAAATTGAACAGAAAAGGCAGAACAAGGTACCAAATGTTGTTTATAAGCGATAATTCTGGCAGATTAGGGAGAACAAGACTTTCTTTGTTTTATTTTATTTTATTTTTTTTAACTTGATAAATATTCCATTCTGCTATATGGCTGCTCAGGATAGAACACTTGATGAGCACAAGAAGTTGGTAGAGAAGATTATGAAGCGAGATCAGAAGCGGAAAAAGAGGATAGAGGCTGCTGGTCTTGATTACGAGTGCCCACAAATTGTAAGAATTCTCTTTATGTTTTTGTCAACTTAATACTCAAGCATGAGTAAAAAAATGCTAGTTATAGGAGGAATAAATGCAACTATGTAAGTTGGGTTTCACGTACATGTTACTGCAATCAGGATCTAGAACCAATGTAGTTGTAAAATTCACAAGTTCATTGAATTGCAAAAATATGGGGTGGTTGCATAAGAAACGGGTGCACCTTTGGGACTGATACAACAAAATTGCAGTGTCCTTTTGGGGCATTCCTAACCCCATGAAGATCACTTGAAATTATTTGTAATCATTTTGTATTATTTAGCCTGATACTCCAATAACTACAGTAATTCTATCTGTTCTTGATAGTTGATATCACTGCATTGTTTAAATGGTTTATATGTGTTTGTGATTTGGTGTGTGTTCATTCAGTTTCAGGCCAATTTGTTTTATTCGCTCATTGTATCATAAAAGAAATTGTGATTTGCATTTGCCTTGACTTTTGTTCTGTGTCTTATGAGTAATCAAAATGTATTTCCCATTTTTTGTGGTTTTGCAGGTGGGTGATATGCAGCCTGCTCCTAAAAGGATCAAATTTGATCAAGATTAAGCATCTGGAGCTTTCCCAGATAATATTCATGGTAGTTTTATATTAGTTGTGCAATTACTTTTTTCTCCTCTGTACATGAGAAAATAAGAGATGCTTAGCAGACTTCTTTTCCTCAGGGTAATTAACAAGAAATAGAGAAGACTTCATGGAGAGTATGTTGCCGATCCAGGAGATTCAGAATTTAGAAAATCAAAATACTTTTGCGAAGCTTATGTTAGTGACATTTTGTTCAATTTTGCAAGGGTTTCTACTAGTATAAATGTATAATGCTCCTCAGTTTGGTTTTTGGCTTTACCTTTAGATGTAATGGCTTCTACAACTTTGCCAAAGAAACAAAATCAACTAGCAATTTTGATTATGCCTTGGAAGGGTTACTTCTTCCATTTATGTAAAATTTATGATACAGTAATTTTTAATAGCTAATTAACATTTCTACTATACTATTTGTCTCCATGGTAAAATAGAAATACCAACGAGGATGTTAGTAGTACAATCTCAATTTTAGCCCTGTACATTTACATCAAGTCAGAATATTTTCTTCCACCAAATTTTTTTAGGCACGCTAATTTCCAGTGAACAACAATCTTACCTTTCCTTTTTACGCTAGTTTACAGCAAATATTCCTTTAAAGACTAAGGTATTATAATGTATCAAAATATCTTTTTTATAAGTATAAATGATCGTTTACTTAAATTTCTATTATATGGAATTAGTTATAGTTGAACCAAATTACTGTAATACATTTAAAATAAATTCATTTGCAAATAAAATAAATTTGTATGAATTTGTTTTTTATAATAACAGCTAGAATTATAAATAACGAAATTACAAAATTTGCACCAATCAATCAAAACAAGAGATTAGATTATTCTAAAGAAGTGTAATGAGAATGAAAAGAAGCAAAGCAGCAATAAAAGAGTATTTTAGAGCAGCAACAAGAATGGATACAGAAACAATAAACAATTGCCAGAGCACTTGAACGCTTGCCCATGTCAGCAACCCAGTCAATCCAACGGCTATGATGTTATCAGGATCTGGGTCCAATAGAAGCTCAACCCATTTGATATTAAGCAATGGACTTCGATCTTTCTTCGGATCATCGCCGCCACCGTTGCTTCCTCCGCCGCCGTTATCAGTAAACCCATTAAGCTTTTCTTTTTCTTGCAGCTTTGGTTCTGGGGAATTGTTGTTGGTTTGGGCAAAGAAGAGAAATCTTGACTGCGTTTTAGGGATTTTGAAATGGGTTCGAGGAAGAAAGGAAATGAAAGCGAGATTAGGTGTTGGAAGTGAAGCGATTGACGGCAGCGGTGGCGGTGAGAGAAATTTGAACCCTAACATTTTTTGTTTTGGGATATTAATGCCAATAGTCTGTTCTTTCGAATAGGGAAAATTCGAGTTTCTAACTCGCCGGAACAGCTCATTGAGTTCTTTCTTGGTTAATTAAAAGTGCTAGTTTTATATCTTTTGTTAATTGTTTGAATAAAAATAAAACTTCTTTTATATATATATATATATATATATATTAAAAAAACTTAAGATTTTATTTTATATAAATAAATTCTATAAAAATTTACGAAATTCATTTACAAATATAATTTTTATTTTTGATATAAGACAAATTTTGAAATTTTATATTTTTTATTTTACAAATTTTATTAGATTTAGATGGAATTCTGCTAAAATTATCAAAATTTCTAAATAAATTCTAAGTTTCAAGAATTACAAACTATTAAAACTGACGAATTTTTTAGTATAGATTAGTAAAGTTATATTTATAATTATACACATTGGCGATCAAAGAAAGAAATTATTTCATAGCCAACATATAATAAAATATAGTAAGAGAGTTTATTTTAAATTTTAAAAGAGATCGGAAAAAAATAAATTCACATCGAAGAGAATTGAGAGAAAAAGAGAGATCAATTAAATTTCCTCTTTATAATATAGATCCATTCAATAATGGTCAAAATACATACATTATCTCCTAAATTTTAACAAATTAACCTTACCATATCCCCAACTTTTCTAAAATCAATTATGATGCTGAAGTAAAAAATTTTGCACTAAGCTGACACCTTTCCGTTCTGACAATGGCTTGTGTGTTGTAAAGCAAATGGGTAGGATAAGTCAATGGAAATGAGACCCAATTTTATTTACACATGGAAAACTTTAAAAATAAAAAAGATTTAGTTTTGATTTTTCTTTGTAATATTTTATAATTTGTACACATGTTTCACAATCAAAACCTTCAAACCATCCGGCTCTCTACTTTTGTTTGAAGCAAAAAAGCCACTCTTGTATTAAGAATAAAAGGGTAATAAATAGTGTGGGATCGACTCTTAGAAGCGAGCATAGGTGTAAGATGCTCTAGCTAGTGTATGAGCACCTACATTGGCTTGCCTCCTTATCCATCTAACAATCACATCCATGTTGGATTTGGGTTACCTTCCTATGTGGTAAAAACCCATATTTTGAAGTCCATTAAATTAATCATTGTTTTACAAGTTTGCCCCTCAACTAACAGCCATATCTATCATATTTTTTGGCTGCTATGTGATC
This sequence comes from Jatropha curcas, assembly GCF_041381405.1. Lineage (NCBI taxonomy): Eukaryota > Viridiplantae > Streptophyta > Magnoliopsida > Malpighiales > Euphorbiaceae > Jatropha > Jatropha curcas. Next base: position 27,171,561 of record NC_143156.1, read on the forward strand.
GACACAATCATCTAAAACTGTGTGAGAAAAATAGAAAAGAAGAGGAGAGGAGAGGGTTTTTTCTGCACAGCCCCATCCAGCACCATCCATCGTGTTCTGGAGATTCCCGGAGTTCCAACCGTTAGATCTTTGTGATTTTTGGATATGTTGTTCTTTACTCTCTATTCTTGATTCTCATCGCAGGGATTTTGATTTGGTGGTTCAGAGATTGAGTTCTGGCTCTGAAACCGAAGTTGTCCTGTTCTGCTTCCAACTCTGCATAGCTTCATCTTCTTCAGCGTTTCAGCAGTCATTCTTTGTCGGATTGAGCTGATTTTTAGTGAGCATGTTCCTAACATCAATTCTTCTTGATTCTGGCTGATCAGTTTAATTTTTGGATGAGTAGAACATTTTTAAATGTATTGAGAACAACAGTTGTGTTCTGTGATCACTCCATTGTGTTGCTACACATTTGTTTGTGATATAGTTACATTTTTTGTGGTTGTAGCTTGCTGTAATTTGTAAGACAATATTTGTGATAGTGAACTTTATTTTCTTGGACCGGAGGAGTGGTTTTTATCCTTCACACCGGAGGAGTTTTTCACGTAAAAACATTTGTGTTCGTGTGGTAAATGTTATTTTTAATTGTGTATGATTTGGGACAGCTTGTGTTACTTGAATTTATTACTCATTGTTACTCCTAATAGATTCATTCAAGTGGGAAAGTTTTTGTTGTGAAGTTATTTTGTGTTACTTCCCATCAATCCAATCTAGATGCTAATAAGGACCTACAATTATCAATAATTAAACTAAATTCTGAAATATCCTGAATAGAAGAATTTAAAGCAAAAAGAACAGCTTGACAATCCGTAAAATTATCCCTGGAGTATGCATATGCTCTTGAAGCCATAACGAGCACTTTCTTAACGCCATTGCTTCTACCACAAGAGGATCTGAAAATGAAACAAAAAAACCAGAAAAGCTTATGGCGAAAGCACCCTTCTCATCTTCAAAAATGACACCAAACCCTACGCATCGAAAGGAAGGTTGCACCATCGATAAAACATTGCTATCCAGAGGACTGAACAACACCCCACGAAGGACAATGGCGCATTGCAACAGGCAAGGCCTGACGCCGCTGAATACTCGCCTGTTGGGCACATCGCCTCTCCTGAACCACCGAGAAGCTGGACCTGCAGATGTGATCAACGTCGTGATTCCCCTGGTTCCATATAAAATCGTTTTTGGGTTTTCAAATAGACCATGCTTTGATTTCAAATAGTCTTCAATCTCCAACAATTGGATGAGCTACTCGATCGCCGGAGATGAATCTTAGGATATAGAGCAGACTACTGGAAGAGCTACTTGATCATGTATCGTCTTTATTGCCCCTAAAATGATTCTTGAATCTCATATCAACTTGTAGGCATTTCAGGTCTTTTATATTTTCTCATTCTTTTACGGCTAAACACTGTTCTTCTGATTCACCTTTCTCTTCCTTTCTTTTACTCTCTCACCCTCAATTTTATCATCTTTATTGTTTATATAATTCTGTGATTGGTACTTGCTGCAACTTAAACTTATCACTCTGTTTCTTGCTACGTTGCACTACTGGTAGTTCACAATCTTGCACTCTTGTATCATGCTCTAATGAGTTTTTTTTTTTTTTCTCCCCAAATCATATTTCTTTTGCCGTGTGCAATTTTCTTAGCCAAATCTTTAAGGGTTATTGAATTTGAAAGATTTTTATTTTTTTTTCAATTTCATGCTCTAAGGGTTACTTTTACTTTTATCCCATGTTCTATTATCTATTCTCTTTTTTTTTTTTTTTTTTTTTTGAAGATTTTTATTTTTTATTTTTCAATTTCAAACCATATGTTAATTGCAATCATTTTTTAACTTGTTTCCAAATACCAAAAATATGCTGTTTTGGGGTTATTTAGTATTTATTCATTATTTTCAAACGTGAATAGATATATGGTGATAATTGGTTTTTCTATTTTGGTTTTATTTCAACTTTTAAAAATTGATTCTTACTATTCATCAGTGTTTCAAAAGGCATTTGCAGATGAAATAGGCATTCCATTCATGGAGACGGGTGCAAAAAACGCTACGAATGTCGAGCCATGGCCGCTGACATCAAGAACAAGTAGGATTTTCGAATGTCATCGTTATTTCTCTCTATTTTGTATTATAAATGGAGATGCTTTGTTTTTGCTTAATAGGATTGTTGTTTTCACACGCGCACACACACCATATACACAGAGAGAGAGAGATGCTTTTGGATGGCGTTCGGTGGGTTATTTTTTATTTTCAAAATTGTTGAGGTGTAAATAAAAACACACACAAGTGCTTCTGGATGGAGTTTGGTGGATTATTTTTTATTTTTAAAATTGCTGAGGTGTAAATGAAAAAAATACACACACAGGTGCTTTTGGATGGAGTTTGGTGGGTTATTTTTTATTTTTAAAATTACTGAGGTGTAAATGAAATTAGTTTCCATTTTCATTTACTTATCCTATTCAGCTTCTTTGTAATACACACATGTATCAGTGTGGGAATGTATAGAAGGTGTTTACTTGGTGCAAAATTTTTTATTTCAGGTGCATAATTGATCTCTGTAAAATTAAAAGTGGCATAGGGTTAATTTATTAAATTTCAAGGGACAATCTATATATTTGGCCATCCATTAATATATAATGAATTCTATCAATTACATAAAATTCCATTACAAACAGTTTTTTTTTTTATAAATTCATTTGCTTGTAAAATGATGTGAATATAAATTTATTGTAAACACTATATTTAGTAAAAATAAAGTGTGAATCACACATCACAATTAGTTTAAAATACCATAATTAATTTAAAATGATAAAGTAAATACTTTTAAAAATAAATAAAAAAATTAAAAAGGTGCTAAAATAATATATTCAAAAAACCGACCACAGTGAGTCAAAAACGCTAATCGACTGCGCTGTGTGTAATTATATGCATTTGTGGCTTCAACAAGCAATTTTTTTATAGCTAATATATAATAAAATAAAATAAAATTTTATTTAAAAATTTTAAGAGAGATCAATCTAAAAAAATGCATTGATATCCTAGTAGATTCTATCTTCTCCTCGTTGTGAAAGACTTTCCAAAGGGAATAGAGAAAAAAAGAAGGATCTATTGCTCTCCTTTATATATATATATATATATATATATATATAATTGATTTACAAACATTTTTTTTATAAATTTCATTTTCTTGTAAAATGAAGTAAATATAAATTTATTGTAAACACTACATTTAGTAAAAATAAAAATAAAAACAATGCTTTATATCACATATCACAATTAATTTAAAAATATAAAGTAAATACTTTTAAAAATAATTAAAAAAAGAAAATTAAAATATAATAAAATTACATAATCGACCACAGTGGGAGTCGAACCCACGACCTTTTGATCCGAAGTCAAACGCGCTAATCCACTGCGCTATGCGGTCAGTTTGATTGTCATTTCTCGGATCATGTATACATAGAATTGGTAGATAGTGGTAAGTAGTAGTGGTAAGTAGTAGTAACTATGTTCAACGGCTCATATGCTCCGGTGGACTGCTGTTTGTCTCTCGTTCGTACGATTAGAGGTCTTATCCAGTCCAATTTGGATCTATTCTTACAAAATGAATATAACTTGTCATCCCAAAATTAGCATGATGTTCTCATGTAATTTTCAAATCAACATGAGCCGTCCGATGAAATACCGGAAAACCGAAGGGGACAAAAAGGAAACAGATATTATCTAATGATGCATTGCAAAAGGGGGGCCCCTTTTTTCTTCTCTCGGAGAATCATAATCCCCAATCACATCACACCGTCCATTTTCCAACTCTGGGCCCCTATCCCCACTCATCTTTGCACCGTACGATTTCTTGTCCGTTTCATGTGATACGCAGTGATTTACAGCTGTAATATGGGGACCCACATGCCCTTTTAGGCAAAGACAAACCCCACCTTCCCTTTGTAGACTCTCTCTCTCTCTCTCTCTCTCTCTCTCCCCACTTAGCTAAATCATTTTCAATTAACTTTAATCATTATTTTAATTATATATTATAATTATCAACACACAAGTCAAATTACAATCTCACATTCTTATTGGCCATAGCTTTTAAGATTTGCTCATGAGATATTATTAATTCACTTGCTATTATAATTTTCTAAGTTAAAAACACATAGTAAAATTTCACTACATATGATTTATATTCTTGATTTCTTCAATTCTAGGAATTAATAGAAATGAAGCCCCTGAGCCTTCAAATGTGTGTTTTCTCATCCCATCTCGAAAATCATCTCTCAATAATACATATTAAATTTATAGACTGCTCGTCAAAACAGCAATTGTTTGAAATCTGATGGATTTATAAAATTCACTTTATCCACCTAATCCATCTGTTCTAAATATAAATAATTTGAGATATAATAATTATTTTCACAAGTTACTATAAATTTTAATATAAAAAATAATTTGATCAAATTAATTACTCTTGATTTTTTTTATATAATTTAGAAAAATTAGTTCATCCCTTAACCTCTGTAAAAAAAAACTTAAATTTATATTTTGAAATGGAGAAAGTTTTTTTTTTCTGAGTATTTCTTTTCTCTTTTTCAAATTTTGGTGTTTGGTAACTCCTTAAATAATAGTTAATTTTGCCTCAAGATAAAACTACAAATCCTTTGTCGTTTGCTGGTTTCTTCCTCAAGTCAAAATTAGCTTATTAATCTCTTTTTTTTTTTTTTTTTTTTTTCCACAATTCTCCTTTTTCTTTAAGCTAATAGCCTAGATTATGAACATTGGATGGAAGATTTTTTTTAATTATTATTTAAAATATAACAAATGCTATATGAAATCACATTTTTGTAATTTTTTTTATATCTATATGTGTTTGTTTTTTTTTTTGCGCCATATATAATTTCTACTTTCACGTTGAATAATTAATAACAGGTAAAATGGAAAGATTAATTTTTAATATATATTTTTTATTTTGTAGATATAGACATGTATTTTTTAAAACTTAAAAAAAGTGAAAAATATTTTTAAAACAAAGGAAATATAAATTTAACAATTATTTCAATTTTAAAATTGATTAATTTTTAACTGAAATTTTATAATACTCAACGCCTTCTAATCCATCATTACTCATCATATCACCAACAGTAAAAAGTAAAAAATAAAATATTTATAAAAGAAGGCAATTATAATTTCAACCAACAAAAGACTAAACACTTTATAAAACATTATGAAATTTATTTATAAATCCAAAACATAAAAATTTATTTACAAATGCAATAAATTTGGTTCATATGATTGAACCAGTGTAATAAATTATATTTGGTTAGTTAAAAACTGATTTATTAAATGTGGTGAAACTGTTAAAATAAGAAGAATAATTAAAATTATTGTACTAGTGAAAAAGTGAAAACAGACACTTCAGTCTTCAGTCTTTACATGTATGTGTTCTTTTGTTTTTTACTTATGGTTAGGTAAAACAGAGGGAAAAGAACATATAAAGAAAAGTGTTTTACACTGTTTGTAAAACTTAAATGTATGTTACCGTTAAAACCCATTAATTACAGGTCTGGAATTTTAATTCTGTCTATAAAGTTCCTGTAAATATTCAGAAGAGAGCAATAACTGTGTCAAATAAAAAATATAAACTTTTTTTATCCAATTTTCTAAATTTATTTTCTTTTTTTGTTTGTGATATGAAAATCGCAATAACTACCATTTCGTTCAACATATATTAACATGTTAGTTAACCGTATCTGAAATATAAATAAAATCATTGACTTATCAAATTATTTGGCGAAGAAATCCTTTACTAAGAAGATACACTAGTTGCGTTCATTTATATTATAAAATTATTTATATTTTGAATATCGGATAATTTAAGAAAAAAGCAACTAAATAAATAAATAAAAAGATAGATTTAACGAACAAATTGCTTATTTATATGAATGAATTTATTAAATTCTTATGGATTGATGTATGAAAGGTGGCTATATAGTTGCAAAAAGAAAATATATTACATGTTTATAAGAACAAAAACTATAAAAATGAGAAAACAAGAGTAGCTGCAGCTATATCCATTCCTGCCTACGCTCACTTCACTCACGCAACGGTATAATACATATTATATATATAACGTCTGTCCTAAGCAATCAGAAATAGAACAGGTCGTCCATTCCTTTCATTCCTTTCCTACTTTTTTTTTTTTTTTTTTGAAGAGACCTTTCCTACTTCAAACTAGATTGGTTTTGGGTTATTTAAATAATATCAGATTTGACATATTTACATGGTGAGAGTGAGATTTACCTTTATTTGATAATAATTTTTTTTCTTTTTTTAACAGATATAATAAAGATTTTATTATTATTACATTTAAAAAAAAAAAACCTAATAAGCTCCCGACCATTTGACAATAAGTTTACATCGGTAAGAATGACTTACTTAGATCCGGATTTTGAATCCATCTAGCTCAGGTTCATGATCCCATCTTAAACAAATTAAAATAAAAGTTGCTGTTGAAATAAAAATATTTTGACCATATATTGAAAAAAAAAGATAAATTAGGAATAATTTTCAAAAAATTCCTATTAGACACGTTTCACTGTCATTTAATAAAATATTTATTTAATTTTTACGGTTTATTTATTTATTTTTAACATTTCTTCATTTACTTTGTATGTATATTTATATATCGAATATATATTTTTATATAATTCATTAATTTATGTATTTGTGCAATCACATTATAATTTGCATTTAAAACATGATCCTCAAAAACTTTTAGTAAGGATGCATTGTGCGATCGACATCTAATGTTTTTATCTGTAGAAAATAAAATAGTTAATACTTAACATTCAATAATAAGATTAATCTTATTAATAAAAATACGATTCAGTCAGAATTTCATTTCATTAGATAATATTATTATAGGAAAATATAATTTTTATAATATTATTAGAGGAAAATATAATTTTTATAATATTATTATAGGAAAATATAATCAGAATGTTTTTGATTCATCTATAAGTTGCTAGATGATTTTGCATTTATATATTATACTTATACTATGTTCATCGTATAAAGAAATCATTAATATTTTTTTTTGTATTAATGTTTTTATATGATCGTTTTATTTATACTTATTTAAATTAAACATTATTAAAATTTTTTTATCTATATAACATGCTTTAAAAAAAATATATATATATATATATATAATAAATGATAACTTATAAAAATAGTTCTACTATTTATAGTTATTTTATATTTAAATAGTAATCGATAACAATACTCTATTCGATAATAACTTTTAAAATAACATTTAGTCAAAAAACTGAATACTTTCGCTTTAAATCGCTGTATAAATAACTAATTAATCACTAATAAATCAACTTATAACTATTAAAATAATTAACATTCATTATAACAGTTAATATTACAAATAGATCCTAACTACATTCTTCATATTTTCCGCGTTTAGATATTGAAATGGTAAATAATGAAATATTATTCACTTAAACATTTGATTAAACGTTAATAAAATAATTAATAATTACTAAAACAATTAATTATCAATAATCAACTTACTCTCCATCGATCATCACAAATAGTTGAACTAAACATATTCAGCTGGCATATATATTTTACGAAAATAATTACATCTTTTTATATTATCACAATTATTTTAATATAAACATTTATTTATCAATTAAATGTCAGCCAAATTACTAAATACCAGCTATCACAAACGGTTAAACCAGGCGCAGTAATCTCAAGTCAAGGAGGAAAAAGGAAAACAACGAGTTAGTCAAAACTAAAAAGGTTAAAAAAGAAAAAAAAAATTCAGTAACTGTACAAGAGAGCATTGGATTATCATCTTCATGTATTTGTCTCTCTCTTATTGGACCTTATATTACGTATGTGGTTTGTGCCCTTTCTCTCTCTCTCTCTGTCTCTCTCACTCTCTTTCTTTGAGAGAGAGAGAGAGACAAGAGAATTGAATTGAAGTATTGATGAAAGAGTGATGAAAGTTGCGGTAGACTCGGATCCTGTCTCCTTTGGAATAAAGTTCCATATTTGTCCCATAGATATAATCTTTCTCCTCTGAAAAAGACAATCTTGACTCTCTCCTCCTCTCTTTCTTCCTTCCATTTCTTTGCTTTCAATACCTACTTACAATATATGGGTGACCACCAGTACGGCCTGCCGGATCTCCGGCAACTTCTGGCTACCGGAAGAACTCATTTTTCTGGTCTCCCACAAGTTACAGAGCCATTCTTTGTTCAAACAAGTAGAAATCTTGCACCTCAACAGACTCACAATCATCATCACTTTCATGACTCCATTATGGCAGCTGAAGTTATGGTTTCTGCTAATAGTGGCTTGGTCAAGCTTGGTCAAGACCATTATTTTAACAACGCTACTACTACTAGTAGTAATAGTACATTTTTTGGAGTGGAAATGGAGAATGGGTGGATTAATAATGGAAATGATGTGGGAAATAATAGTAGATGGCCAAGACAAGAGACTCTTACTCTTCTTGAGATCAGATCTAGGCTTGATTCAAGATTCAAAGAAGCTAATCAAAAAGGTCCTTTATGGGATGAGGTTTCTAGGTATACTAACTTTTTTATTATTTTTTTTGAAAATAAATTGCACTAACATATATATTTATATACCCATTTGTGTTTTTTCTTTGTTTTATTGTTTTTCTTGCATTTTGGTTCTGATAGATTAGGAAACCCTAATTTTTGTTTTGTTAACTGTACAAAACATATAAATGGGTTTTTGGGTTTCCTCCCAGCTTCTAGCAATTTCAAATTTTCTTTAAAGCTGCAATCTTTGTATCAGTTTTTTTTGTTGAATTTGATTCTTGATAATGCTAAAGCAACACAATTGAGTTAACATAACTGAGTGATTCAGGTGATTTCCTTTTCCTTGCTTCTTGTGATGATTTATTGCTCTTGTTGTACGAACATGGAAAATCCCATATATAGCTTTCTATTAGAACTCTTTTACTGGTTTTGGATGATGAAATTATATTCCAATTTATATAATTGTGTATCTCTTAATGTATATAATCACCTCTCACCTGGACATTATTGACTTAATTAATCAAGACTAATAATTAAAAGAAACAATGATTCTCAGAAGAGCTAATGATCAATCATGTTTTTGAATATTTTAATCAAGAAAAGCAACATTAGAATTATAATATATAATATTAATAAATCAGTTATTATTATGGAATGTTGGCTAGCTTGTCAACTTATATTTATTAAATTATTACCCTACTGAGTCATCTTATTTTACTAAATTCTTATATTAATTAATAATTATGCATGTTTTGTTTTAACACAGGATCATGGCTGAGGAACATGGTTATCAAAGAAGTGGCAAGAAATGTAGAGAAAAATTTGAGAATTTATACAAATACTACAAGAAAACAAAGGAAGGTAAAGCAGGAAGACAGGATGGGAAGCATTATAGGTTCTTTCGCCAACTTGAAGCTCTTTATGGAGAAACAAGTAATCAGTTAGCTTCTTCATCAGAAACCCATTTGGTTAATGACACTAATAGAACTTCTTTTCTTTATCCAACACCCATTAACCCAGAAAATAAAGAACGATCCTTATCGTTTCAAGAAAACAAGAACAGTGAAAGCCTAAGCTTATCCAACACATCTGAATTCGAAACTTCATCTTCAGACAACAATGACGATGATCTTTCTGCGATTGCTTATGATATGATGAACCGAAAGATTGGAAAACCAAAAGGCCGGTTAAAGAAGGGTTGGAAAGGGAAAGTTAAAGATTTTGTAGACTTACAAATGGGGAAGTTGTTGGAAAAACAAGAAGCTTGGATGGAAAGAATGCTGAAGACTATTGAAGATAGAGAGAAAGAAAGAATTTGTAGAGAAGAAGAATGGGCTAAGCAAGAAATGGCGCGTTTAGATCAAATACATGAATATTGGGCTAAAGAAAGGGCTCGTATTGAAGCTAGAGATGTTGCTTTAATGGAAGAATTGAAGAAATATGCAGATAATTGTGAACGACTTGGACTTTCATCATCAGTTGAGCAAATAGTAAGAGTAACTCAAACCCATTACAAAAACAAAGACCAAAGAAATGCAAAAAAGATTGATATTGATGAGATCAATTTTGGAAGATGGAGTGACCCAGAGATTTGTAGTTTAATACAAATAAGAACAGCCATGGAAGCAAGATTTCAAGAAAGTAGTAGTGGGTATTCAGAAGAATTTTTATGGGAAGAAATAGCATCAAAAATGGGCAGTCTGGGGTACGATAGGGATGTGGAAGAGATTAAAGAGAAATGGGAGAACATGAACATCTACTTCAACATGACAACAGCAGAGTGTAATAAGAAGAGAAAAGAAGATTTGAGACCCAACAATTATTTTCAGCAACTTGATCCTTATAATAATAATGGTCAAGAAATAGATAAACTTGAAAGCTTGAACTTACCTTCATCAAGTTCTTATGTGGTTAATAGCCAAATGCATGGAAGCATCAGCTGCTTTCAGGAGAGCACTTGTGGGGCAAGAAGAATCAGCAACTTCAATAACTATTCTGATTAGAGTTCGAACTTGCAAGCAATCTTACAGTTCTGGAGATGATTTCGGTGAGTCGAAGTTATATATATTGCCTCTATAATAATTAGGTGTGTAGTGTAGATTTAACTTGTTGAGAAGGTAAAATTATTTATATATTGCAGTGTGTGACAATTGGGGGTGGAGATTAATTGGTTTGTTTATTTATTTGGTGTAATTAGAAAAAACTGACTACTGAGAAGTTTTTATTATGGTCATAAAATGCCCTTTCATGGTTATATTGGTTAAGGGGTACAATGTGATTAATAGAGGGATATATATGTACTTGTACCTTGGTTCAAAACATAATTATGTATTTGATGCAATTAATTAGTTTTTATCTAGTTCTATTTTTCATTTTTTTTTTTCATTTTGAGTATTAGGTACTCTCATTTAAAATTTTCTTTTTAACTGATTTTAAATATTCGTATTGGCTTAATATAATTAGAAATATTAATATTATTTGTAGAGCATCATATTATGATTGAAAATAAAGAAAAATTATCATTATTATCACATGGAAGCATTGAAAAGAATGATCAGATTGCCAAAATTTAAAGTCCGAAATCTCATGAAATAAGCTATGAATTTAGTAGTAATCTTTTTAATATTATCTTTAGGTAATAATGAATTGGAATTGTAGTATCTCCCTCTTTCTTTCTCTTTGGAGACTATTAATTTTTGTTCGACAAAGTAGTTTTGCAGGTTTTGTCTTGTGATAAAACATTTTTACCCTGTACGGAGCCAAGAAGGGAAAGGTAAAATCTGAAGCGATTAATTATCATATCTATACCTTGTATATGCCTGCATCTTGTACAAGGTATATAGGTAAGGGTAAAAATCAAATCTATACCAAATCTTTTTAATATGGTATATTAAAATATATGTTGGATGATAATTTTTTAAATAATTTTTAACGTTTTGATTGGTCAAAACGCTAAATGTTATTTTTTATAGTATTTGATAATATAGCATTTGATTTAGTTTTTAGAAGATAAGATAACGTTTTTATGTAACATTTAACTTTTAGCGTTTTCTGAAAAATTACTTAAACAGTTACAAGCTATTAAAACAATTAATAATTATAAAAACAGTTAATTTTGTCAGACAGACATTAATTAATTATCGCTAGAACAGATTTTTATTTCAAGTATGGACCAAAAATTTCAATTTATTTGTATTTTTCTTGACAAGTTCAAAGTTTGTTTACTTTCTAGAGAGTTTAATTTACTGTGATGGTGATTTATATTTGTATTTATATCATTGCTAGCTATGTGAGAAGAAGTGGTAGATATATAATGCTAGAGACAATCATATGAGTTAAATAAAATATTATGTTGTGGGCTTAATATAAAATTATTTTTCTCTTCAAAAATGAATTAATTGATATTTTCTCTAATGTAATGAAAGGGAGATCTCGACTTCAAGTTTTTTTTAATTATATGAGTTTTTTTAGACAGTTAAAAATTTAACTTGGATTAATCGTGATCTTTCAGGTGTCGCATATTTTCGAGACATCGAAAAAACAGATCAAACCAAGCCGGTTTCAGTTCAATCCAAATTGATTCTCACGATAGCTTTAGTTTAATTTTAGAAATTTAATTTATCCTTTTAGATCTCAGTTAGTTTGATGTTCAATCAAACCGACCATATGATCACCCCAATTAGCTATTATTTTAAATGTAAAATACTTATAATTACCATTCAATTATTATTTATTTCATCTTTTAACTATTAAAATAACGTATTTCGAATTAGATATCAAATAATTTATTAGAGCTACAACTTAAAGACAAATCAATATATTTTCCCCATAAAAAAGAAAAAATTACAATCATAACCAAATTTGAGAGTGCGTGTATATATACATATATATATATATACAAAAAAAAATTTTCGATGTGGTACTAAATAGTGTGAAAATCCACAGTTGGGCCAGGGCCCAAAACCACCCATGTAATAGCTGCATGTGCAAGCCTATTTAGTAGAGGGTGCTTCTAATTGAGTTATTAATTTTGATATCCCATCAACATATATAATTGTTATTATAATTTTCGATATGCAATTTCATATTTTTATTTTTAAAATAAAATTTATATAATTTTTTAGCCTCGAAAAACCTATTATACTGTTGATTGATTTTAATTTATATTTATTTTTAAAAATTTATATAATCTATTCTCTAGCCAACATACAAAATAATATCAATTCAAACATCCATCATCTCAATAATTTTACTAGCCACTCACACATGGCAGGTCTAATTAATGTTACAACATTTTGTTGATTGCAATTCTTACTTAGGGTGTCCTCTCCAATCCATAAATAAAGTTAGATATAATTAAATTTCATTAATTCTAAATTTTACAAAATTGGTTCTATTTCATTTCTAGCAGAAAAAAATTTTATATCAGTTCGAATTGATTCAAATCAATTCGATATCAGTTCTACGTATTAATTTATATCATAAAAATTATCAATTTGTTAAATTTAAATTAATAATTTGATTTAAACCGAATCAAATGCTCGTCGGCCGTCAAATATACCGACTTGAAATGCCAACTGTCAAGCAAACCGGTACATGTTGACATTATTAAAAATCATGTTACTTTTAACTTCATAATCAAGAGTATTAATTTTATTAGACTGGATTTATTATATAAATATTATTATTATTATAATTTATATATGGTCTCTCAAAGTAGTTATTTTTAAAATAAATAAAGATGGTTAAAAAGTAAAATTAAGTTGGAATAATCCAATTTATTTCTTTTAATTGAATTAAATTTTAGCACATCAATTTTTCTTAAATGGACCCATCTTTACCTGCTAACGAGACTATTTAAGTTGGACTCAAAGTGATTATAGTTATGTTTGGTTTGAGGGATTTTAGATATAGAATTCTGAATAATCTATGGATTGTATAAAAATTTCTTGTTTCAAATAATCATCAAAGAGGATAAAAACACTGTTTGGCAAGGGTCTTCATGAATTGATCTGGAGGATTTGTAGAAACCAAATCAATAGTCATATAAAAAATTTAAATCGAATCAAATCGAATTATGAAGGATATTTAAACCAACTGAACCTATAAGTACGGTTTTAATGATTTACAATTTTGAATCGGTTTGTATGATTTACGAGTATTGATGAATACACCTGCAGGCTCTATTGACTACGTACATATACAGAGGCAGAGGGAGAGGGAACGGGGGAGACAGATAGAGAAGCACAGCACATGCATATGGGAGAGAGTTTAGTTTTCTTTTTCTCCAGTAATTTGTGAACCACAAAAACTTTCCAACGTAACTTGATTTGTTTCTTCTCTTCTACCCAAATTTTCAAGTGCTCATCTTTTTGATATTAAGTACGCTTTTCCTTCAGTTTCACATGTGAGTAGTTGCAAGCATTAAACATAACCATACTAACACCTCATCACATGAAAGCTACCTTATCCTACTTTTTTTTGTTATTTCAGTTCCTTTTTATATATATTGCCTTTGATTTATTGGTAATATTTGGCACTATATACTTTTTTTTTTCTGAAAATAAAAAAAAAAAAAACTCAGTAATTTGATCTTGTTAGGTAAAATTAGCAGTTAACCATTCCAAATATGACTTTCGGTCGTTTTATATTAACATTTCATTCAATTTTATTTCTTCAAATGTTTCATAATATACTCTTCAATATCTAACTACAATTTAACCCAAAAGCATACCAAAGCTCTCAACCTTAAAAATGATTTTAATATCATTAAACTAATGTTAATTGGCTTTTAGCAATTTTCCTTTGAGTATTCAATTTTTGGCATCAGACTTCTTTTTCCTTTGAGTATTAGTGTAATAAAATAGGCAGTAAGAGACCATCATGATTATTTATTAATTAAAACCTCCACCTACAATTTCATGCTCTTCCCATTCTTATACCCATTCTACATTCATCATCTACTCCATCAAACACCTTCTCTTTCCTTTCTCACACAAAAACAAAACAATGGCTGTTATCTCTTCTACCTTTTCTCTTTCCTCTTACAACAGCCTTTTCTTTACCATTCTTGCTTTTTTCATTTCTTGCTTTGCTTTCTTGTTTTATTGCAAATCTAAATCCAAGAATCTAAATCTTCCTCCAGGGCCAACCGGTTGGCCTATTGTTGGCAATCTTTTTCAAGTTGCTCGTTCAGGTAAACCCTTTTTTCAGTATATAGAAGAGTTACTTCCAAAATATGGTCCGATCTTTACTTTAAAGATGGGAACAAGAACGCTTATAATTCTAAGTGATGCTAAATTAGTACATGAAGCACTTATCGAAAGAGGTCCTCTTTTCGCTACTAGGCCACGTGAAAACCCTACAAGAGCTATTTTTAGCTGTAACAAGTTCACCGTCAACGCCGCCCTTTACGGCCCTGTATGGCGGTCTTTAAGGCGGAATATGGTGCAAAATATGCTTAGTTCAAGTAGGATTAAGGAGTTTCGCCATGTAAGAGATGATGCGATGGATAAATTTATCGATCGGCTTAGAAATGAAGCAGAAAGTAATAACGGAGTTGTTTGGGTGCTAAGAAATGCAAGGTTTGCTGTTTTTTGTATTCTTTTAGCTATGTGTTTTGGTCTTGAAATGGATGAAGAAACAATTATCAAGATGGATCAAATAATGAAATCAGTCTTGATTGTTCTTGATCCAAGAATTGATGATTTTCTTCCCATTTTAAGCCCTTTTTTCTCTAAACAAAGAAAAAGGGTATCCCAAGTTAGAAAAGAACAAGTTGAATTCATGGTTCCATTGATCCAAAAACGTCGAAAAGCTTTAGAAAACCCTAAATCAGATCCAAAAGCAATTTCTTTCTCATATTTAGATACCCTTTTTGGCCTAAAAATCGAAGGGAGAAAATCCTCACCGTCGGACCAAGAACTGGTGACCCTTTGCTCGGAGTTCCTCAATGGCGGGACCGACACGACGGCTACTGCGGTGGAATGGGGCATTGCACAACTTATTGACAATCCTGATGTTCAAAATAAGTTGTACAATGAAATAAAAGAAGTAGTGGGGGATAAAAAGGTTACTGAGACAGATGTAGAGAAAATGGAGTATCTACAAGCAGTAGTAAAAGAATTATTACGTAAACACCCTCCAACATTTTTTTTATTAACTCATGCAGTCACTGAAGCTACAACTTTAGGAGGGTATGATATTCCAATTGATGCAAATGTAGAGATTTTTTCTACTGCTATAGGGGAGGATCCAAGAATTTGGTCTAACCCTGAAAAATTCAATCCGGATCGATTTTCTTCAGGAAAAGAGCAGGCAGATATAACCGGAGTCACCGGTGTCAAAATGACACCGTTTGGTGTAGGAAGAAGAATATGCCCTGGTTTAGGGTTAGCAACGGTGCATTTACATTTAATGATTGCAAGAATGGTTCAAGAATTTGAATGGAGTGCTTATCCACCAGATGAAAAGATTGATTTCACTGGTAAATTGGAATTTACTGTGGTTATGAAGAATAATCTTAGAGCTAAGATCAAGCCCAGGACTTAAAAATGCTTGAAAGGTCAATTATGGTAACACAAATAATTTTCTATATATGCCATATAATGTGAATTGTTTTCTATTATTGATAATGATACTCTTTTGGAATGAAAATAAAACATTTTAAATGAATGTTACTGTAATTTGTAATTTACCTTTTTGTCGTATATATAAAATTTATTTATTAGGAGATTTAATAAATTGGAATAATACTATCAGTTAAGGGTGAGCAAAACTATAGACCGAATTGAAAATTGAACCGATTTATTTTGGTTCAATTCGGTCAGGTGTCCAAAAAAGGTTGAGTTTGAATCGAATTTATTGTTCGATTCGAGTCGATTACACAAAAATTTATCGATTGGGTTTAAAACCAAACTGAAATAGCAAAAACCGACAAAAACATACCAAATTAACTTGTTGAATTTAGTTCGTGCAATTCAAATGTAAATTTTGGTCCGAATTGTTTAAAAAATTTTCAATTTATATTTTATAACCATGGTTTTTAACCATTTGCATCTAATCGACCGTTTACTTAGTCTTTTTATCAGTTATACAATATGGAATAACTCTCTCATAAACTCGTTATATAGCTCGTTATAGCGGTGAAAACAGTGATTGAGAAAATTTGACAAAAAAAAAAAATCTCTATGCTACTTATATTATATATATATATAGTTGATGCTATAGCATTCAATGATAATCAAAAGTCTATTATATGGTTGAGTGGCTTGGAGTATCTATCAAATAGTTAGCATGCAGCTAAAGTCCTTTTCAAAATTAAATATATACGTAGAAATATATAGTCCTTTGCTCAATGACTTTAGGTGTAATAAAATTTCTATCTCCTTGATGAGGACTTTAGTTGTCTTGGAAATGTATAGACCTTTGCTTGCCCTATTCTATACACAATAATTAAGATAGTTAAGCTAAAATTGGACCATCCACACCTACCAAGACAGCTATTAAACTTTCAGCATCCATATTTAGTTTTCAATTATTTAGTGTGGTTATGATCATCTTTTCCAATTATAAATTATCAACTTCTTAATAGGATCACAAACAAACTTGTGCTTCCTGAGTCTTCTTAGACACTGTTTGGCAGCCGTGTTTCGGGTAGTATGTTGTATTTTAATTGGATTAAAATATTATTTTAATTAATTATAGCATTCGGTGATATAATATCTATCATTACGTTTAGAATTTAAAGTAGTATTTCATGAAACGTTATCTTTATTAACGTTGAGTGTTTTATAAATTTTTTATGATTCATATACTCATTATTTATCTTTATTTTGTTCTTCACTTTAATGTTTTTTGTCGTTTTATATTACATAGGTAATCGAACAGTTATTTTACCGAACACTTTAATTCTAAATCGCTCTATAAACAGTTAACCGTTAGTAAAACATATAACAATTATTAAAACAGCTAAAATTGCCGAACATGACCTTAAATAATTTAATATCCTTTTAAATAATTAAATTGCATTGTTATTTAATTAGGTTTGATTTTATTCTATAATTAAAAAAGTGAAGTTTATATATTACTATTTTATTAAGGAAGTATCTGTCTTGATAAGAAATTATATGGTAGATTTTATTCTTGATCAGTACCATACTTCTACACTAGCGCCCAAAGTGACATTTAGAAAAACCTTTCTAAGAGTGAATTTCTTTTTTTTTTTTTTTTTTTTTCTTCATACAACTGTAAGGCTTTCGCTGTATGTGAAAAAATTGAAAAGCAATTACAATTAATTAAAATTGGTTTATGACATCATATTATAATTAATTAAAAAAATAATTATGCAATTTTTGTAAAATAAAGGATAAATGTTATTTTTTTGGTCGAAATATCTAACTTTATTCGAATATATTTTGAAATATTTTATTTTTGTATGTTTATTATAACAGTATATATAAATTCAATTTAAAATTTGAATTTAAAAATAAAAAATAAATCTTAATTTACTTTATAAGTCTTTTTGAAAAAATAAAATAAAATAAAGGTTGTTAGCCACCTAATTTTAAAGTGAAATTATATTTAATTTATTTCAAGTAGTTATTTCTAAATTTTATATTATAATTTATAACACTAATCTTGTGCCTTCTTTTTTTTATTTATTTTAATTTCACTCCTAAAACTTTTGCATTGCCTTTTCTTGCTCCATTAATAGTTGCAAATTACTCAATTTAACCCCTACAATTTACCAAACCCACCCGAATAATAATTACAGCACCCAAATGAAGCCGAACGACAAAAGAAAAGAAAAAACAAAATAAGTCCCTGCAGGCGACGAAAGAAAAGAAACGAAACGGAAACGCGTTCACCATCAGCAAGCTGGGCTTCATCCTTTTCGTTAACCTAATTTCCTAAATCAGGTGGCATTTTAGTTTTTGGCTGTTCTCTTTGGTTTGGGCAACTGCTTCACCCAGAACAGGTGCAATTTCTTGTTCTTCTTTCTGTTAAACATCATAGTGTCTTTATCCTTTTCCCTTAGTTTTGTAATCACATTGATTTTTGAGATTTTGTAAAGAGGTTTATCCATTTGTTTTGATTTTATTAGTCTTGGTTGAAACTTGAAAAGGGTTTCTTGCAACATTTCTGTTTTATGATTCTGTTATTGTGGTTATGAATTTGCTGGGTTTGGTATATTCATTGTAACATTAAAGAATAGGTTTTGAAGTTGTAATGCAAAATAATGTTATGTTGAAGATAAAATGAAGAATGCTTTGATTATGACCTCTCCATAGCTGAACCCTAATGATCTTACATAGTATTGAGTTATCTAATTTGAAATTATAAGTAGTGAATGATCTCTGTGGTACGAGTAATTAGGAAATCAACTCTATTTAGCCAATCTTTTGCTCTATCATTCATAGAAGTACTGTTTCATGACTTTGGTTAGATCGTCCCCAGCTCGAGGATGTTGCCTTAATAAAAAAGGAAACTTTTGATGTGTATCATGGAGAAGGTTTTGATGTTAATATTTGCCTTTCCCAATGAGATTCGATGCTTCATTGGTTTCTGCTCAAATTTGAAACTTTGACACATTCATATAAAGAAACCTCTTCAAAACCTTATAATGATGATTTAATGAATCTGAACAATAATAAAAGGTTTATCCTTGAGCTATTCTTTTTCTTTATTGAATTCTCATTTCTGATCCATCTTTGGTTGCGTCAAACATTACTAATTTGAACTAGCTTTTGGGTTTTATTCCCCTTTTTGCTTTTTTCTTTTTTAATGTTTTGTAATTTTTAGGACATTTGGTTTTATAAACTGGAATGTTATTAATCCATCCTCAATGTGCTTTTGGCTGTTTTCTAGTTCTCACAGTTTGTTCATTAGTTCAGGAGATTTGTGTTTTTTTTTTCTTTTTTTATATATTTTTTTGTCGTTGAACTTTGATTGCTATTTTCAAGATGTAATATGCGCTTTCTGTAATTCCCTTTGTTTTTTCTGGAATATAGGAGTCATTGAGGTGGTACAGCCATGTTACTTTCTAGAATCTCAAGAATTGGAGTTGGGATAGTTAAACATCTCTCTAGAGGTATTTTTCACATTTCCCATCTGGGTTTATAATTTGGAAGCTGTAGCTGTTGGATAGTTTAGGAATATGTATATCTGATATATTCACTCATTCAGAAGGAAGCTCAATTAAAGAAACAATATAGCAGAAAAATTCATAATTTCTCTAACTGACATTGTCAAATTGCATCATTTTTGCACAGGTATGTGTACATCCTTGTGTAGAACAGGATTTGTAGAAGCAACTTATAGTCAATATTGGCGACCTCAGGTATGTGCTATAGAATCTGCATTTATTGTTTCTTTTTTTTCTCAATGAACAGACTGTTGGCGCTCTATCATTTCCTTTGTCCTGCTTCATCTGTAAGTTGGTTGTATGGCAACTCATACAAGTTAGTGAGTAATATTTAGATAACTATGATCAGTATTATTGATATCTAGTTTTTCAGATCAGATAGATATCAGTTCCCAAAAAAAATTAGTTTGATATTAGCTGTCATAGCTATTTCTTTTTGTTGAAGAAATTTATAGTGGTTCACCTGGATGCTTGTTTCTTGTGATACATGAATGATTGGCTGTTAAATGCCTAACCTGAGAAAGATTCCATGCAAAAGCTTAATGTTAGATCTGTTGAGGATTTGTCTTGATTACCTGCAACAACCCTTACCTCCAAATACTGTTTGAGCTCCAGGGGATTGGTGTAATCATCTTTTTGTCATATTGCCTATTTGGTGTAATAGTCGATTAGTTAATTTATGGTGATAAATATTGAATAGAATATACATCACGAGAAAAGTGGTTTTCCAGCAATTATCTTCAGCAAGGAACCGGTTAGATTTGATAATTTACCCATTTGTGTTGACATTTTAATGTGCAAATATGGTTAGAAAGGGACCGGAAAATGAAAACAAACTGAAGGAAACAATTTCTAAACTCAACTTCATATTTCAATAATCTAAACAACTTGGTGCTAGAAGAGCTATAAAAATACTTAGGTAGGTATTGTAAAATGAACCCCTTCTCTTGCAAAGTCAAAAACCAAAAATATCCCTGGTAATTAAATACCTATGCAAACTGAGTAACTATTTCTCTAAATTTCTTTCTGAAACATGTGGCAGTTCAGCATTATGTTTGCAATTTATTAGAAAAATTCTGAGTCTATGAATCGTTGGACATGGGACTGAAAGGCATCCGTTGAGCTGGGAACCTAGTTAGAAAAAGTAAGTTTGCCGGTATTGCAAAAATTAAACTGAAGAGATGCATAAATAAAATATTGAAGAAAAGCGGTATTTAGAGAAGATGTATGAGTTCTCATTATTGTAAATGCTGTAGACTTGATATGAATTTTAAGCCCATGGTTGCTTGATGAGATTTGAAGAACACTAGGCCTTTGAACTTTGCTCCACCATTTCACCACCTGAGGCAGGATCCTGGCATCTGCATAAACTAGGATCACTTGATTAAACATATGAAATCATGCATTATAAATCTGGTTAGGAATCTTGAGTGGTTTATAGTTAGAAGACCTATTTTTATCTGAAAATAAATTTCTATTTGCCCCATTGTTCTAATTTATATATATTAATTGGTTCTTGCTTTGGGAACAGTTTGAATTGCATCCAGTGACTAAGGTGTTCCAAGGTACCTTAATTCAGAAGCATCATCTGTTTTCTACGACAACTTCTAGTACTGATATTGTGGATGAAAGCGAGGAAAAGTAAGCTCTTTTGAATTGATAACATGTGGCATTTTATGATGCTAGATAAATGTATGCCTTTCTATATCTCAAGGGTGAAAAGCTAATAATGACACCCTTTCAGAATGACATAAATATCATTAAAAAGTTTAAGTAGCTATATTCTTTTAAAGTCTAAGTTAGATTTTGAGAGAACCTATATCCTCGTGAGCAGTAATCTCGTTGGTTAGTGTTCACTGAAATTTGGTTATTCTGTCCCGACATCGTGGTAAATATGGTGAATGCATGAGCTTATACTTCTATAATTTTTGGAAGGAAAACTCAGATGACAACAGAAACTCTGATATCATTAGATACTGTCTTAAGTAAATTCTGAGGACTTAGAATAGTAATTTCCAAAGATTCTCCTGGACTCACCAAGAATCCACTGATTGCTCATATGTTTCTCATTCACTTGGCTGGTGAGTCTCTACTACCTCGAATAAGGTCAATCATTCTCTCTACTACCTCGAATAAGATCAATCATTCTCCAAGAACTTTTAGGCTGGCTTGCTGGATGAACTACAAATAATAGTTCTGCATTGTCTTATTTTGTCTGAAATAATTTGCTTGGTTGTAAATTATAGATAATTAACTTCTAGCGTATTGTTGTATTCGCAGTTGTATTTTGTATTTAATTGGGATTTGATGCATCATCATACACTGAACACTTTTGTTGTATGAGATTGAACTATTTATCTTCTCCCAATAATAGACTTAAGAATTATAAGAAAATATATAAATTTATTATGATTTACTGCTATTCTGCGATTGAATATATTTAATCTTGACTCGGGTAGAATTAATATAGCAGTTTTGGAAACAAACATTTACAGTCATGTTTTCTGTTTCTACATTTTGAGGAGTTTCCATGACCTATCTAAAGTCAAAGCTAGATGCCTCTCTTAATTTTCAGAGACATGTCTGTATTATATAGTCAAAGAAACTCATCAAATTCATAATTTATGACTTATTACTTGGTTTCCAAAGTACTGGAGAGTTAAATTAAGTGGACAATTAGGATCTGCATATTCAACTGTGGCATATAGCATTTAGACTTCCAAAGTGAAGTCATCATGTGCAGAAGAATATGCAGCTACTTGCTAAATTGGTGATGTTAGTTCTTTCAAGTATTAGTGAATTCATTCTTCCATTATTTTTTCCATCATGGAGTCTCATGTCTATTCTACATAATTCTTATGTCATGGCAATATGGATAAACATTTAATTGTTTGCACTCGTTTGCAATTGAAGAATAGAACTAACCATCATCCTTGGTGAAACAAGCCACAACAATCATCTTTTTATTTTTAGATCTGCAAGTAGATCTTGCCGTTATTTCTTCTCATTTAGGCGATATTTGCAGGATATCTGTAACCTTTGTGGATAAGGATGGAGAGGAAAAGCACATCAAGGTTCCAATAGGAATGTCTATGTTAGAAGCTGCTCATGAAAATGATATAGAACTTGAAGGCAAGAACTATATGTTGCAGCTTTAGTTTATTATTGTCCACCGCTGAGTTGATTATAACTTGTATTATCTGTAAGCAAGTTTTATTGGATGGCAATGCTTTTACTGAAGTCCAGTGATTGCAGTTTGGCCACTCATGGATAGTTATCATAGTCATGGAATATTCTGTTTTCTTTAATTTGCAACAGCGATTCATCTCCCCTAGTTCCTTTTGTCTTCATCAATTATAAAAGCAGAAAATAGATTGTAAATTTCTACAATGGCAATTTCCTTTTAGTTTTAATATGATAGTTTTGATGTCATCAGGAGCATGTGAAGCCTCGCTTGCTTGTTCAACATGTCATGTGATCGTTATGGTATGCAACTAAAAGTCTCCTTATGCAGTGATTCCATTATAATGTTAAACTTAAAGAAGGGATTTAACTACATGAATCTTATGATAGGATTTGGAATACTACAATAAATTAGAAGACCCAACTGACGAGGAGAATGACATGTTGGATTTGGCCTTTGGTCTCACCGAAACGTGAGTTCCTTGAGCATAAACACACAACAAAGGATTTCTTTTGGGTTAAAAACCGAGATTGATTTTGTTTTTGGGTTTTGCAGTTCTCGATTGGGTTGTCAGGTAATCGCGAAACCTGAACTTGATGGAATCCGCTTAGCTATTCCTTCTGCAACACGGAATTTTGCTGTCGATGGTTATGTTCCAAAACCGCACTAGAAGACTCTACTGAGTGCAAAGTAAGTGTTGCAGTTATCACAGTTTTGCAGCTATCCAACCAATGAGCATGTTTTAGCTATTGATTATTTATTACATCACCTTATAGATTCCATTTTAGGGAACAAATTCTTGCATTCACATCATGTTAAAGGGAATATAGGATTGAGACTGTTGATTCCAAATGTAGCATCCAAATAGAATGTCTTTTGCACTACATTACTAATGTTCCAAATAATAATTATAACTTTCTATTGTTATCTCTTTACCTTGACAGCCAAGTGCTTTTTCCTTATGTTGTATTTGCAAAATCTTGCTTGTCCTCGGTTTATCTATTTCTTTTCATAGCATCATGCAAGGCTCATACTACTGTGGATTTTTTTTTTTTCAAATTTATTATTTTTTTTTTGCCAAAAAATCACTTTCATCCTCATTTTTTTCACAAAAATGGTCAACTGTTTTATAGTCCATTCAACCCTTTTTTTTTTTTTTTTTAATATGGAAGTAATTTAGTGTGGTATTTTTAATTACACTAACATATTAAGTAGTTTTATATTAATCCAAATGAAAAATAAATTTTCCTTTTATTATCAAAACTGTTATATTTGATATAAAAATAAAAATTATAATGATTTAGATTCAGAGGGAGAGAGCTGAAATATAAGTGAATAAAGGAAAAATTAATTTATTCTTTTTATTTTAAAATATGAAATATGTATTTGATTATATTTCATTGTGACTGACTAAACTGGTTATAAAGATTCATTTGATAACATTACATTCATTACGACTTATCAAATAAAAATCTTTGGATTTTTTTTTTTTTTTTTTTTTTTTTTTAATATTAGACAAAGAAGTATCATATAATGGAAAGTTGAAAATTGAGAAAAGCTTTGTTCTCAAAAGAGTAATGATTTCCTTCAGATAAATATCACTAAAAAGAATGATAAATGATGATCTCCTCCCTTTATCCAAAATATCTAATCTAAGCAACACTTCTATCTTTTCTTTAAGCCATGTGATGTATTCTATTCTTCAATGATTATTAGAAGAATTTTTTAATAAAAATTGAATAATATATGAAAATTAAATTAAGTTATTTTAGTTGGTACAATATGTTTTTAATTATTCTGATATTATATTTTACGTTTCATGACTATAGAAGGAAACTAAAATATTTTCTGAGTTTTTCTATATTATATCCACGCTGCATGGAATGTGCAACTTTATTATTATTATTTTTAGAAATTCAAATAACATTATTCATTTGGATGCCAAAGTCTTCCTTATTTATTTAATAATTGAATTTCAATGTTGTTAGAAATTTTATAATTTATTTAATAATACATAGTTGAGATAAAGAAAATACTTTTGACTTATTATCTGATTTTCTCAAAGTGAATAGAAATAGAGAAAAAAAACAATGGAAATTTGAAAACCTAAATTTCTGGAGCATTGGGAAAACAATCTTGAGATTTTAATTATTAATCTCATAATTATCAAAAAAATAAAAAATTTCACTATTTGAAATATAAACATTATTAATTTAGTTAATTAAAAAAATTAATTCATATAATTAATTTCAACTTAATTAATATCTAAATTAAAAGAAAATGAAATTAGCAAATAATAAAAGAAATAAAAAAGAAAAACTATGATGATGCCTCATCTAACATTTTTTAGCAAAAAACAAATGCTATGAATCGAAAAAACAAAGCTTTATAAAATAAATCATAAAAAAGTCCAAACTTTGACATTCTTAATAGATTGGGTCAATATTTTTAATTTTATCCATTACTTCTTATTTTTCTATGTCAATTATAGCTTTTGTCCAGAATCCGTTAATTTGTTGCCCAGAGTCCATTAATTTATCGCTTATTGACTTTTAATTGACCCATAAACATGTCAACTTATATCCACATGACCGTCCATCATTATTTTTAGAATCTTTAAGTTGACAATTTCCTTCAACTCCTACCAAGCTTGAAAGAA
Source organism: Jatropha curcas (assembly GCF_041381405.1). Taxonomy (NCBI): domain Eukaryota; kingdom Viridiplantae; phylum Streptophyta; class Magnoliopsida; order Malpighiales; family Euphorbiaceae; genus Jatropha; species Jatropha curcas. The sequence continues at coordinate 27,197,174 of NC_143156.1, forward strand.
TCTAGTATGACTTTCCAACTAATGAACTCGACTAGTATGACTTTCCAACTAATGAACTCGACGGTCAGTAGGTTTTTTTTGCTCCTGAATATGCATCACTTGATTGCACCCAATCGAAATTTTTTACGAAGGCTAGAATTGACAATAAAAAATAAATTCATGATATTAATTGACAAAATGAAGAGAATTGGCCAAATGTGAAAAACATCTCAAAAGTTAAGGCTTTTTTTTAATGATTAAGCCAAATAAATCCGTACTCAACACCAATAAATTTCTATTGTTAAACTCTAACATTTGTATTAGGAATAGAATAATGATACGTGAGAGGACAAAAAAGGCCAAAGGAGTGTACCTCCACTCAAAAGCAAGATCAGCCCAACCACAGTGGAATCTGAAATTTTGGCCTTTATAAGGAATCTACACATTCGCTATAATACAACAGAAACCAGAGATCTATAATATACAGCACATCACATTTCCAACCCCACTACCTCAGTTGCATCATTTCAGGAACCCATTAAAAGAAAAAGAAAAAAGATTATGCAATCCAACTGTTGATGTTGATTGGATAGTGCACATGGAAAGAAAGAGAGCAGAAAGAATTATTACCTCATTCAAACATTTTAGAAATGATTCTAGTTTTACAACCGAAACTAACTAACAAAACTGCCCACAAACCAGCTACTGTTGCAAGGCAAAGAGTAAAAATTAAATCACATATGTAATATTTACAGTGAAGAGAAATAAACTTCATGGAAATATTTCAGTACCAACCTTTTGAACTTCATAATATGAGTATTTGAACTCTGTAAATTTGAAAGTGACAATGAATGCAGGCTCCAGATTTCGGTTTTGACTTTGACGCCTGAAGATTTATGGGTTGGAGGGGCTCTCTACATGCTTGTTTCCCGAGCTTTTTATGATCTCATTACCCTCTGTTATGGAGGATAAATTTTCTCCAGCTTCGGCTTCATGGCCCTCGGACACACAATGACTCTCTTGAATGGAGTCATTGACTAGGTTATCATGGGTTCTTGACGAAAGCCCATGTGCCGTCAACAAGCAGTTGTACGAGTGGGCATCAAAGGACTCTGTGCCATACGGAGCACGAATAGCTGAGCTGAACAAGGGTTGCATCATATGCTTTTTCTCGGGAATTTCACGCAATGATATTCGACAAATAGGACAAGTGGAATGCTGCTGTAACCAAATGTCTATGCAAGTAACATGGAAGGAGTGCCCACAATAGGGGAGAATCCGCAAGTTGTCCTCACAGTGGTATTCAGCAAGGCAAACTGTGCATCTGCCACGTATGCAGTAACTCACTGCTTTATAGCAAGAATTTGAGAAATTGCAAAATAATATAAATGCAAAGCATTTCCAACAAGTTTGTTGCTAACAGAGATTTTACAATATCAATGACTTGAAGTAAGCATAGCAAATTTTAGCAGGATGCAGTTCTTTGATGAAACTTACAATAAGTAATTTCAGTCTAAATAATCTAAGGGAACTAATTCTTTATTATAATAAAATGCCAATAATTCAATCCATGTGCTAGGTACCAATCAATTTCAAAGGTGTGTTCATCATGTTCAGACAGTAATTTATAGGCACACTTCAAACCTCAAGTTTTGCTTGCAGGCTCTATTGTAATCATTACACATAATATAAACATAAATACAACAAGGACATATCTTGTTAGAGAACTCTTATGTTATCTGTTATGGTTATCCAATTTCAGATGCTTTTTGGGAAGCAGTTTTATAGGTTGTCTTTTTAATATCACGAATAAAGAAAACAAAATCAGTATAAATCCTTTCTAAGGCATTCTGAATTAGTAGACATAGCCCCAGAACAGTACAATTAATTCATATTTTCTTGCACAAGATCAATGGGATATTTGACCAAAAGAAAAGGTCAAATTCAGCTGCAATATATAGATTGCCAGTTGCCAAATACAAATGTACAATATTAAGATAACATTTCAAGTTAGAAACATCAAACAAGGGGTGCCACTTAGATGGCACAATTTTAGTGTTCTAAACACCAACCAAAAAGAACTTGACATGATAAAATTGCAACTAACCTGTAAGATGCACATGTATCCAACACCGTTACCTGGGTGTGAGCATACAAAACACTGACAACTTAAGCTAATGCTTGCTTGAAAAATGCACAATATTTCAAAAATGAAATAGTTAATATCTTTGTTGTTCAGTTAAAAACAATCCCTTATCAATAGACATCACCAAAAGAAACAAAAAGGCAAAAAGCATCAACTTGTAAGAGACATTGCAAATTTTGGGCATTTATAAGAATATCAAGAGAACCCAAATCTGTCCACAAAGTTCACAGCATATGATCCAGAGTATAAAGCATCAAACAGAAATATAAACTGGGTGAAAAAGAACATACTGTGCATCTTCTGATGCCAAGAAAAGTTCATCATTGTACTTCTTCGTTGGAAAGTTTGCAACAATTACAGGCTCAAGCCCATGTGATCCTCGTTCCAGCTGTAGCACAGATGTTGAGAACACTAGTTAAGCTTCTAATTTCAAATACATTTAAAATTTTGTTGGAAAAACGATGTTTAAGTCTGGGAAATTTCATCATTTAGCATGTTCTAGATAGCTTTATATGGCAGTTAATAATAGATTTCCAAATTTGAAACCAAATACTATATGAAACTAATAACTGAAAATAAACAAAAAATTCTACTTGGTTTGCTCTAAAAATGGAACAGAATATAATTGCTGGAATAGATTCTATCTTGCTGTTTGTTTTACAATAATTTTATATTTGAACAATAGGAATTTAATCTAGGAATCTAATTTTAGAAAATAAGAAAATAAATTTTAAGATTACTAAATTATACTTTATCTGGAAAAAATAAGGAATGGGAATCTTGGAAGATGAGATGTCTATTATCCTTCCTATTTCATTTCCAAAGCTGTTTGAGAGAATAAAATAAGAAGCATAATGACTTCAGAAAAAAAAATTCAATTAAAAGAAGTACCATAATAACTTTAGAATCAAAATCCAAGCCGAGTCTACCCAAATAATTACTCGATTCAGAATTCCACCCAAATAAACAGAAAATCGAAAATCCTAAGAACCCAATTTCAATTACCATACATAGAACTGTAAAGTGTAAGTTATGGCATACAAAAACAGTTACTTGAATATGTGTAAGTCACACGAACCCCGAAGAAAGAAAGGAGAAAATTTTAAAATTTAAAGAAAAAAAAAAAAACAGAAAAGAGAGAAAAGCAAAGTGAATTGTGCATTGAATGGGAAAGAAACGCTTACAATGCTAAGATCAGATCTGGATGTAATAGGAAATGAGCGTCTTGATGCGTTTAACTGAATCCGAGCGCAAATTAAACGGGTGCACACAAATACTATAAACATAGTACTAACAGCAAATCCTATAACAGTCATCACCAAATTTATCCCTGACCCTATCATTTTTCTCCTCTATATGTTTCCACTGCCACTGGTACTATAACTATACAAACAGTAAACATAAAAGACCCCACAAATTCAAGAACTTTGTCCAGTCCTATAATTCAATTTTTATCAACTTATATAATTACCAGGACTATAAAAAGCTTAAAACAAACAAAAATCCGTTATTCTCAAATGGGTTTTGAAGAAAAGAATATAAACAGCATTTGCATGTGCAAATTAGGTGTTTAGGTGTTTCATTTTTTAAGAAACCCATAAAGAAAACAATGCAAGAAAGAGGAAGAAAATTGTGATGTAGAGATTGAAGCTAGTGGTGATCATGGGGACGATTAGGAAAGCAGTAGCAGAGGCAAAGAGTGAAAGAAGAAGAGTAAGAGCTCATTTTGTTTGGACAGAGGAGAGAGAAATGGATGAGGAAATCTAGGGAAGGGACGGAGTGATTAAGATGCGAGATTTAAGGGTGATTAAAGGGAGTTAAATGCAGTGTTTTTGTGTTTTGAACTTTTGACTATATAGACTGATGCGAATGCCCTCACTATGAGGGATCCAAATGGGTCGTGTTTTTTAAAAATTTTTTTTTTTTTTTATAACATCCAACATTATTTTTTAATGCAAGCATTTGGTATTTAGTAATCAATAACTAAATATATTAGCAATCAAATAAATTGAATATTTTAATTATAAACTTTACAATTTTTAAGAGTTTTTTTTTTTTTAATTCATTGGAGGCCTGGGCCAAATTTGGCTTGCGAAACGGGTGAAAACAACTGTGGTTGAGAGGATTCAAACTCGAAATTCCATACTCTCCACATAAATGAGAAGATCAACCAAACTAGTACCTGGACCAAAAGAATATTGAAAGCTAAACAACAAAATAATTTTCTCTTTTGCTCACCAAATTATAAAAAACTCTCGTGACAGAGAAGTCTTGAATATGAAATCTCAAAGTTCCCATATAAATTAGACCAACATTAATTAGGATTTTTTTTTTTTTTTAAATTTGTGAATGTGTTTTCATGCTTAGAATTGAGATAGTATTTAGTTAAAATTCTTCCGATGATGTACATTTTTACATTATTATTGAATTATTTTTAAGAGTTAAGTATTGAATTTTAAATTGTTGTTCTAACCTTTATATTTACTGTATTTAATTAAAAATATTTATTTATAGACTAAATGTGAAATACTGACTAAAACAATTTATAATCACTTTGGCACTCATACTTAAATTACTAGACAATTTCTCTTTTAAATTTTACAAGGATTTATATTTCTTATATTAATTTTTTCCTTTTTGATTTATTGGAAGATAAATTATAGAAATAAAAAAAAATTATCATTGAGAGGGATGTGCATATATCAATTTTAATTAAAATATAAAACCGAGCCGATTAAATTTAATTTTTCAAATTTTCGATTCAATTTGATTAATCAATTTTATAATTTTCAATTACTTTAATTTTAATTTTTTATACAAAAAATTTGATTTCACCCAACTGAATTGAAATTTGCTAAAACTATGTTACTTGGCAGAGAAAGAGAGATGCAAAACTAACTAACTAATATATTATTTATGCTAAGTTACATCGGTTACCAAATTCAACCAATAAATATTTAATAATTCATTGAAGTTTCCACAGTTCGGTTACCAAATTAATTAAATCGAATCGAATCAAAATCAAAATATTTCAATTTGATCTCCTATTAATTATATTTTAATTTAATTTTTATAAAAAATAAAGTTCAATTTTCTATTTCATCAATTTAATTGAAATTAAACTATAGGAGAGAGATTCAAACATAGATCTATTATCAGGTTATAAAACGCACCTACCACTGAAATTTTAACTATTTCACGTTTCAATTAAGTGTTAAAATTTTTATATTTTTTTATTAATATTCTTAATAAATAAAGGAAAACCAAAGTCATTATTAAGACAATAAGCATCATTTTCTTTAGGATAAGATCACAAACCATCATTAGAAAATGAAAGTATGAGACTTTTCCTTTTTTTAAGGGAAGAATCAGTCATTTTTATATTTTTTTTCAATCCATTTTTTGCCTTTCGCTGTCTTACCTAGCAAGTGGTCAAGTGGCAGGAAGTAAGTAAAAATTTTAAATATACATATTATTGTAAATTATTACTTCATTGAAAAAAAAAATTATGATCTCTAAAAGATTTTACAAAATTTTTGTTTGAGAGACTCTAATATTTTAAACAAGTTTTTTAATAGCCTCAAAGATGCAATATGCTAATTTCTAGATATAATTACCCTTATTTTAATTATTTGATAAAAGGGTTATTTTTATTATTGTTTTGGCACATATGAAGTTATTTTCGATATTATATATAAGTCTCAGATATTTTAAATTTCACTTAAAAACATAAAGATAAACAAGATAAATCGATCATGAGCTGCTTGAAACTTAATTTTAAAAAATAAACCTTTCGATAAGCTTGATCAGTTAAGCTCGAACTCTAATTCGAGCATGTAAATGATTTTTTGTAACTATCTGAACTTGAGCTTAACTTTTCAAATCCAAATCGGTTTTGAGCTTGGTTTTTCAAACTTGAATTCGAGTAAAGTATTATTTGCTTGGTGGTTGAAGATATGAAAAGTTTTTTGACAATAGCATTTTAAACTCTCCATCTCACTTTCAAAGCAAAAAATTAAAATGGAAAATAATAGTTTGAGATATTTTGTTTACCCTTTTACTATGAATAAATCAAAATCACGAGTTGAGAAATGGCTCAAAATATCTTAATTTGTCTCTCAAGTTCCAAACATAATAATATCTCACTAGCAAAAAAGCAGATTCTCAATTTCACAATTGAATCATTTTCTTTATTTTTGGACAAGTGGCCTATGGATGGGTCAAGTTCGGATCAGATCACTTTAGGCTCATGATATTTCGTGTTTGAATAGTTCTTAGTCATATTCTTTCTTTTTTTTTTTTTTTTTAAATGGATTCTAGTTAAATTGCTTTAAATTGCAAACGGATTACTAAAAGTTTTTTTTAAGTAGCTTTTAATGTTTTAATCGGTTAAATGTAATTTTTTATAGTGTTCGATGACAAAGCATTTAAACTAACTTTAGAGGTTAAGATACCGTATTATAAAAGGTGAATTCATGTAATGTTTAGATTTTACGTTTTATGAAAAACTATTAAAATAGCTAACATCTAAACGCTACTAAAAATAGCTACAATAAATCCCTAGTCAACTCATAAAGTGATTTCAAGTTAAATTTAAATTATAATTGTAGATTTTAAATCAAGTTGGCTCATATGCTAATGTCAGTCCCAAGTGATACCATGTTTTTACAAAAAAAAAATAGATATTTTGAAAATAAAATTTCAGGAGAATATTTTTTATATTCAATTATATATATATATAGAGGATTGTCAATTAATTATAGGATTAAATTAAATTAAATCATAATCTTATATATATTATTATTATATAAAATATTCTAATACATAAAAAACATTATTAATTAAAACTTATAATTTTTTAGGTAATAAATACAACTAATCTATATGATTTTTTTTTTATTATGTTACTATGTATATAATATCACAACGCTAATATACTTAAACAAATTAATAATAAAAATTCATTTTATTACAAAACCATATATTGAAATTTATCTTCTAATTAAATTACTTGACCCATTTATGAATTGAAACTCTATTATTATTAAATATTTATTTTTTAGCTTGGAAAATATGTAACTATCTTAAGTATATTGTCAACACATTTGGGTACTTAAAATTAAAATTTTCAATACCTAATAATTAAATTTATTTGAAGTGATAACTGATAAATTACAATTTTTAATACATATATTATTCAACATTAGAAAAAAAATATTATTTATTTTTATTTTGTGGTACTAAACATCACTTTGATATAAATAAAAAGAAATATATATTAAAACCCATACCATAGATTATTTTAAGCATTGTTTTCTGTTGTATTGCACTTAAGCCCTGGTGTTAGAGGAAGGAGGAACATAGCTAGGTTCTATTTTTACAAGTCTTAGTCAGATGAGATTTGGAGATAAGATTAATTTATTTTGTTAAGACTTAAGAGTTTATATCAGAATATTAAACAACATAAAGTGCTAATGCTTGAGTTTATTTTATTGTAAAATAAAATGTGTTGGTGGTAGTTGAAAGCAAAGCAAAGCAAAGTCCACTGCCCACCCACTGCCATGAGAGTGACAAATCATCATGTCCTTATTTTTTTTAGTGAAAGAAATATTAATGTTATGTATATGTTGGATAACAACTTTTTAAATCGGTCAAAATATTACACGCTATTTTTTTTGTAATATTTAGTGTTTGAATTAACTATTAGATGTTAAGTTAATGTTTAGAATACAAATTTAGAAAGGATGAACGTTAAGTTTTTTTTTAATTCTGATTTTATGAGTTTGGAATACAAACTCTTAAAAAGGATAAAAAAAAAACAATCAATCAATCAAATTTTAAAAAAAAAAAAAAGAAATCAATCAATAATTATTTGATAGTTAAATACCTATGGTCGTATATCTTTAAAAGCTCACGAAGGCTATTTGAGTTAAAAATAAAAGAAAAAAAAAGTTATGGCACTTTGACGTAAATCAAAACGCCTCGATGACTTGTTAACGAAAGAATAAATTTATAAACATTATTATGATTTGACAACTATGTTTTTTTTAAAACACAATTATTTATTAAGCAATGTAAATTTTTTTATAATAATTTAAATTTAATTAATTTAATTTTTTCTTGTGTATAATATAATATCATAGATTATTTATATTACTAACATATGAGAAATCAATATTAGCTTCCATATTTTGTAATTGAAATTATAAATTTTTATTATTGCATTTAGTTTAAAAAACACTAAAAATATGTAATTTTGTACCAATGAATTTTTCATTATGAAGAACAGTTCTGTTACTAATGCAATATTCAAAGTGAGAAATGTATTTTCTTATCATTGTTTCATTAGGGTGTAGAAGAATTAAGGAAATAAAACACAAATCAACTAAAAAAGAATTAATTTTCAAAATAAGTTACTTAAAAGTGTAAAAGCAATAAAGTAAATAAATATTGAAAATAAAATATGTTAAATAAATAATATAATATAAAATGAGAATAAAATATCACGCAAGAAAATTTTTTCAAAACCAGGATTAATTTGACTTACTTTATGTTTTGAATTTATATTGTATTACGATATTGTTTTTTTCTTTTTTAATTTTTGTTAAAGTATATGAGTATAAAATTAATTTTATAATTGCTTTTTTTGAGAAAAAGATTTCTTTCAACGTGTTATATGGTTTGCTAGTATAATATGTTATGACATAATTTTATACATTATATATATTTCTAGTGAGTTTTATTTTCGTTTCATATTAAATAAATAAATCTTATGTATAATCCTTGATAAATAATAATAATAAATTATGTTTATTCTTTACAAAATAAATTACACAAATAATTATAACCGATCAAATTAAATTTTTATTAATAATAATATTAATTAAATATATTATATTTTTTTCATATTTAATATGTACCTTAAATAGTATAATATAACCAATCAAAATTAAATTACATTATAAAATAAAATTGAAACTTTTAAAAATATTATATTTTTATTATATTTAATATATAAATTATTTAATATGTAATATAATTCTTTAGTCTATCCAATAAAATTTAAATTTAAATAGATAGTTAATCTAACCAATAAAATATATTATCTTTATTTTTTAACCAATAAAATCAAAATTTTTTAAAAATATTATACTCTTACCATATTTAATACATACTTATATATTATATAATGTAATATCTTATTCTATCCATAAAATTTAAATTTATATAGAAAATTAATATGAGCAATTAAAATCAAATTACCTTTATTTTTAACCAATAAAATTAAAATCCTAAATAAAATTTTTATTAATTCAGCACATTTTTCGACAATCTCAATTTGCCCCATTCATTTCTCCACACACACACACACATTATGTAACTGTAGATAATACCAATGCAAGTGATTGAATATTTAAATTCCTCGTGTATTTTTCACAAAAAAAATTTTATAGTATTCTCGACTATTATTTTGATCCGTTAAACACTTTAACTTATAAAATTACATCGATTAAACACTTATTGAAAACTTAAAAGCAAGAAAAATTATTTTTCCAAAAGTTGTATTAATTACTTATCAAATCAATATTTTATATATAAAAGTTAAAAACATTAAAATTTACTGTTTTTAATATAAAAATATGTGAAATTAGTACAAAAAGTGAAGTTTTCGAGTACTACAAAGTCAATTTTATAGTTTAAGGTGTTATAAAGTTTTATTCGTCAAAGTTAATGGATTAAATGATGAATTCGTGCCAACGCAAGTTGATCCAGATGAAAGAGTTTGGTCATCTTAAAAGGTTCAAAATGCACATTTTCTTCCTTGGTCAGGGCGCGTCCCATTCCTAACAAACCCAAGAGAGTGAGTTCTATCTATTAGGGCCCAAATACAAGTTGGGCGAATCCACAATCTAAAACAGTCAAATATTTCTTCGTGGCCTCTCATTTATCAAGGTACCTCTCATTTTAGCGTTCTAAACACCAACCAAAAAGAACTTGACATGATAAAATTGGAACTAACCTGTAAGATGCACATGCATCCAACACCATTACCTGGGTGTGAGCATACGAAACACTGGCAACTTAAGCTAATGCTTGTTTGAAAAATGCACAATATTTCAAAAATGAAATAGTTACTATCTCTGTTGTTCAGTTCAAAACAATCCCTTATCAATAGACATCACCAAAAGAAACAAAAAGGCAAAAAGCATCAACTTGTAAGAGACATCGCAAATTTTGGGCATTTATAAGAATTTCAAGAGAACCCAAATCTGTCCACGAAGTTCACAGCATATGATCCAGATTATAAAGCATCAAACAGAAATATAAACTGGGTGAAAAAGAACATACTGTGCATCTTCTGATGCCAAGAAAAGTTCATCATTGTACTTCTTAGTTGGAAAGTTTGCAACAATCACAGGCTCAAGCCCATGTGATCCTCGTTCCAGCTGTAGCACAGATGTTGAGAACACTAGTTAAGCTTCTAATTTCAATACATTTAAAAATTTTTTGGAAAAACGATGTTTAAGTCTGGGAAATTTCATCATTTAGCATGTTCAAGATAGCTTTATATGGCAGTAAACAATAGAATTCCAAATTTGAAACCAAATACTATATGAAACTAATAACTGAAAATAAACGAAAAATTCTACTTGGTTTGCTCTAAAAATGGAACAGAATATAATTGCTGGAATAGATTCTATCTTGCTGTTTGTTTTACAATAATTTTATATTTGAACAATAGGAATTTAATCTAGGAATCTAATTTTAGAAAATAAGAAAATAAATTTTAAGATTACTAAATTATACTTTATCTGGAAATAATAAGGAATGGGAATCTTGGAAGATCAGATGTCTATTTTCCTTCCTATTTCATTTCCAAAGCTGTTAGAGAGAATAAAATAAGAAGCATAATGACTTCAGAAAAAAAAAAATTCAATTAAAAGAAGTACCATAATAACTTTAGAAGCAAAATCCAAGCCCAGTCTACCCAAATAATTACTCAATTCAGAATTCCACACAAATAAACAGAAAATCGAAAATCCTAAGAACCCAATTTCAATTACCATACATAGAACTGTAAAGTGTAAGTTATGGCATACAAAAACAGTTACTTGAATATGTAAGCCACACGAACCCAGGAGAAAGAAAGGAGAAAAATTTAAAATTTAAAAAAAAAAAAAACCAGAAAAGAGAGAAAAGCAAAATGAATTGAGCATTGAATGGGAAAGAAATGCTTACAATGCTAAGATCAGATCTGGAAGTAATAGGAAATGAGCGTCTTGATGCGTTTAACTGAATCCGAGCACAAATTAAACGGGTGCACACAAATACTATAAACATAGTACTAACAGCAAATCCTATAACAGTCATCACCAAATTTATCCCTGACCCTATCATTTTTCTCCTCTATATGTTTCCACTGCCACTGCTACTATAACTATACAAACAGCAAACATAAAAGACCCCACAAATTCAAGAACTCTGTCCAGTCCTATAAGTCAATTTTTATCAACTTATACAATTACCAGGACTATAAAAAGCTTAAAACAAACAAAAATCCGTCATTCTCAGATGGGTTTTGAAGAAAAGAATATAAACAGCATTTGCATGTGCAAATTAGGTGTTTAGGTGTTTCATTTTTTAAGAAACCCATAAAGAAAACAATGCAAGAAAGAGGAAGAAAATTGTGATGTAGAGATTGAAGCTAGTGGTGATCATGGGGACGATTAGGAAAGCAGTAGCAGAGGCAAAGAGTGAAAGAAGAAGAGTAAGAGCTCATTTTGTTTGGACAGGTAATCAATTTTATAATTTTCAATTACTTTAATTTTAATTTTTTATACAAAAAATTTGATTTCACCCAACTGAATTGAAATTGCTAAAACTATGTTACTTGGCAGAGAAAGAGAGATGCAAAACAAACTAACTAATACATTATTTATGCTAAGTTACATCGGTTACCAAATTAACTAATCCAACAGAATCAATCCATAGATTCATGCTTGGGCCTATAAACTTCAATTGGCCCCTCTTTTTATATGCTGCACCCACCACCGCCTGCAAATGTGTTTGCCTACAAACTTCAGGCTCCATATATTCATGCTTGGGCCTGAGGTCCATTATTGTTGGAATTTTGTTGAACTTTTATAAAATATATACAACACGAGATTTTATTTGAATAACTTCTCAAAATAAAACATAATCTAATAACAATAATTATTCAAGTACCCGCAGAATATCCATGTGAAGTTGATGACTTGCTGTAATTAAGATTCTAATGCTTTCCACACTTTTTAGGATCTGTTACAGGAAGGTAAGTGCATGGGTTGGGTGCAGAATTTTGTGGCGTTGCTTTGTCTGGAACGGCCACCGCCTTCTTCTCATTAGCAGCAAGTGTTTGCTTATTACTGTGATGCAGAGTTGTCGCAGTTACCATGTGATTAGAGTTGAGGATAAAAATGAGGAGCAAGATCAAGATTGACATTTTAATGGCATTGAGGCTGAGCAGTTTTGTAGTTGATGAACGCATTGTTGCTTCTCGATAGTTAAGAGCAGAGGAAAACAATGGAAGGGTTTGTGATGAGAGTATAGGGTGATTGTATCGGCTATATAGAGGTAAAAAGAAGATATAAAAAAGAAAGACATTTTAATGACTCATTTTGTCTTTTTATTACATTTCTTTTACTAAATTTCATAACTCTAAATTTTTAAACTGGAATTTTCAAAAATTTAATTTAATAAAAGTAGAAGTTGTTTTGTTCTATTTCAATGGAATGCCAATGGAATGGAATGCTAATGGAATGCCACTTAATGCTTTCTATTTCTTTTTTCCTTTTGATGGAGATGAATGGCAATTAAGTGTTGCAAAACTTGGAAAGGACCCACACTAAGCTTTTTCTTTTGTAATTCTCATTTTCTGAGTTTAGAATACAAACTCTTAAAAAGAATAAAAAAATCAGTCAATCAATTTTTTTTTTTTTAAAAAAAAAAATAGAAATCAAGCAATAATTATTTGATAGTAAAATACCTACGGTCGGTATACCATTAAAAGCTAATGCGGAAAGAATAAATGTACTCCTCGAAGGCTACTTAAGTTAAGATAATTTAGTGTAAATCAAAAGGCCTTGATGATTTGTTAAGAAAAGAATAAATTTGTAAACATTATTATAATTTGAAAATTAAGTTTTTTTAAAAAATAAAATTATTTATTAAGCAATGTAATTTTTTTTATGTATAATATAATATCATAGATTATTTATATTACTAAGATATGAGAAATCAATATTAGCTTCCATATTTTGTCAATTGAAATTATAAATTTTTATTGCTGCATTAGTTTAAAAAACACTAAAAATATGTAATTTTTGTACCAATAAATTTTTCATTATGAAGAACAATTCTGTTACTAATGCAATATATATTGAAAATTTTATTTTCTTATCATTGTTCCATTGGGTGTAGACGAATTAAGGAAATAAAACACAAATCAACTAAAAATGAATTAATTTTCAAAATAAGTTATTTAAAAGTGTAAAAGCAATACAATAAATAAATATTGAAAATAAAATATGTTAAATAAATAATATAATATAATATGAGAATAAAATATCACGTAAGAAAATGTTTTCAAGAGGATTAATTTGACTTAATTTATGTTTTGAATTTATATTATGTTTATAATTTTGATTTTTTCTTTTTTACTTTTTGCTAAAGTCTATGAGTATATAGTTAATTTTATAATTGCTTTTTTTGAGAAAAAAAAAATTCCTTTCGACGTGTTATATGGTTTGTTAGTATAATATGTTATACCATATTTTTATATATTATATATGTTTCTAATGAGTTTTATTTTCATTTCATGTCAAATAAACAAATCTTATATATATTCCTTGATAAATAATAATAAATTATGTTTATTCTTTGCAAAATAAATTACACAAATAATTATAACCAATCAAATTAAAATTTTATTAAAAATAATAATTAAATATATTATATTTTTATCACATTTAACATGTACCTTAAATAGTATAATATAACCAATCAAAATTAAATTACATTAAAAAATAAGATTAAATTTTTTAAAAATATTATATTTTTATTATATTTAATATATACGTTATTTAATATATAATATAATTCTTTATTTTATCCAATAAAATTTAAATTTAAATAGAAAGTTAATATAACCAATAAAAATATATTATCTTTATTTTTTAACCAATAAAATTAAAATTTTTTAAAAAATATTATATTCTTACCATATTTAATATATACTTTATTTATTATATAATATAATATCTTATTTTATCCAATAAGATTTAAATTTATATAGAAAATTAATATGAACAATTAAAATTAATTACCTTTATTTTTAACCAATAAAATTAAAATATTAAATAATATTTTTATTAATTCGGCACATTTTTCGACAATCTCAATTTGCCCTATTCATTTCCTCACACACACATTATGTAACCGGAGATAATACCAATGCAAGTGACCGAATACATAAATTCACCCATATACTTTTCACAACAAAATTTTATGGCGCCCTCAACTTTTATTTTGACCTATTGAATATTTTAACTAATAAAATTACATCGATTAAACACTTATTGAAAACTTAAAACATGTAAAATTATTGTTGCAAAAGTTATATTAACCACATATCAAATCAATATTTTACATATAAAAGTAAAAAACCTTAAAATTTACTATTTTTAATATAAGAATGTGTGAAATTATTACAAAAAATGAAGTTCAGAATGCCACAAAATCGATTTTATAGTTCAAAGTGTCACAAAATTTTATTTGTCAAAATTCATGAATTAAATGATGTATTCGTCCCAACGCAAGTTGATCTAGATGAAAGAGTTTGGTCATCTTAAATAAATGAAAGAAGTTCCAAAATGCCCCTTGAATTCGGGCTGAAAATATAATATACCCATTTTTTACCAAAAAAAAAAAGACCCATCACTTGGGCAAAAAAGGCACAAAATGCACATTTTCTTTCTTCCTTGGGAGGGCGCGTCCCATTCCAACAAACCCAAGAGAGTGAGTCCTACTTAAGTTAAAGAATAAATCTCTTGCTTATTCATCCTCCATCTTCAGTGTAAATCTTAAGTTAAAGAATAAATGGACTCCTCGTAGGCTACTTAAGTTAAGGTAATTTAGTGTAAATCAAAAGGTCTTGACGACTTAAGCAATGTAAATTTTTTTATAATAATTTAAATTTAATTAATTTAATTTTTTATGTATAATATAATATCATAGATTATTTATATTACTAAGATATGAAAAATCAATATTAGCTTCCATATTTTGTCAATTGAAATTATAAATTTTTATTGTTGCATTAGTTTAAACACTAAAAATATGTAATTTTTTTACCAATAAATTTTTCATTATGAAGAACAATTTTGTTACTAATGCAATATTCATATTGAAAAATAAATCTTATATATATTCCTTGATAAATAATAATAAATTATGTTTATTCTTTGCAAAATAAATCACACAAATAATTATAATCAATCAAATTAAAATTTTATTAAAAATAATAATTAAATATATTATATTTTAACCACATTTAATATGTACCTTAAATAGTATAATATAACCAATCAAAATTAAATTACATTACAAAATAAGATTAAATTTTTTTAAAATATTATATTTTTATTATATTTAATAGATACGTTATTTAATATATAATATAATTCTTTAGTTTATCCAATAAAATTTAAATTTAAATAGAAAGTTAATATAACCAATAAAAATATATTATCTTTATTTTTTAACCAATAAAATTAAAATTTTTAAATAAAATATTATATTCTTACCATATTTAATATATACTTTATATATTATATAATATAATATCTTATTTTATCCAATAAGATTTAAATTTACATAGAAAATTAATATGAACAATTAAAATTAATTACCTTTATTTTAACCAATAAAATTAAAATATTAAATAAGATTTATATATTTTTTTAAATAAAAATTTAATACTAATAAAAATTATCTGTAATATATTATTTTAATAATAAAATAATGTTTACTTAATGTTATTTAATTTAATATTGGATACAGTGGCACATGCTAACATGTTAGGGAGGATTTCAAAGACTGTATTATAATTTGTGATATGGAATTTTCACCCCATACATAAATGGGTTGGAATGTATGGACAAGGAAGGACCATGCCTCCATATAATTTATGACTTGCACTTGATCATTACAATATTTTGTTCGCATTAATTAATTTTGTGTATAATGTTCAATGCAAATGATTAGTACTATTGGTTTACCTAAAAAATGAATTTTTGTTTTTTATAATTTTATTTTTAATTTTGTGTACATCATGCAACAAAATAGTAGTCCACTATATATATATATATATAAAAAAAAAAGAAGATAGAGTAGGAGTTCAGAATGAAGTATGGCTGCTGCACCGCAAGCGGCGGCGTTTCTTAACTTATTATTTAAAATTATAAATATGTCAACAGAATGAACTACATGAAGCTGGGAGTGGACAATTGGATTAAATTTCAAAAACAAAATTAGGTCACCATTCGAACTTTTTTGACAAAATGCCCCTTGAATTTGGGCTGAAAATATAATATGCTCATTTGTTACCTTTTTTAACAAAAAAAAAAAAAAAAAAAAAAGACTCGCGCGTCCCATTCCAACAAACCCTAGAGAGTGAGTTCTATTTATTAGGGCCCCATACAAGTTGGGCGAATCCACAATCTAAAACAGTCAAATATTTCTTCATGGCCTCTCATTTATCAAGGTGCCTCTTTCAAATCGAAATCAACACTTTCAAATCTCTTGCTTATTCGTCCTCCATCTTTTACCTCTTATAGGTTGAAATTGGCTTACGAAACAGGTGAACACATCTACGAGATTATTAAAATTCGAGATTTTTTATTCTCCATATAAATAAAAAGGCCAACCAAATTACCACCTGGGCCAAAAGAATATGGTAGGCTAAACAACAAAATACTTTTCACCTTTGCTCACCAAATTATGAAAAACTCTTGTAACGGAGAAATCTCGAATCTGAAATCTCAGAGTTCCAATATAAATTAGACCAACATTAATTATGAGTTTTTTTTTTTTTTTAAATTTGTGCATGTGTTTTCATGCTTAGAATTGAGATAGTATTTATTTCAAATTCTTTCGATGATGTACATTTTTACATTATTATTGAATTATTTTTAAGAGTTAAGTATTTAATTTTAAGTTATTGTTCTAACCTTTTTATTTACTATATTTAATTAAAAATATTTATTGACAGACTAAATGTTAAATACTGACTAAAACAATTTATAATCACTTTGGCACTCATACTTAGATTACTAGACAATTTCTCTTTTAAATTTTACAAGGATTTATATTTCTTATATTAGTTTTTTCCTTTTTGATTTATTGGAAGATAAATTATAGAAATATTATTCTAAGCTACATAATGAAAAATCTCCCTTTAAACGATGAGTCAACTTTAATTTTTCAACTTTTCGATTCAATTTGATTAATCAATTTTATAATTTTTAATTACTTTAATTTTAATTTTTTATACAAAAAATTTGATTTCACCCAACTGAATTGAAATTGCTAAAACTATGTTACTTGGCAGAGAAAGAAAGATGCAAAACAAACTAACTAATATATTATTTATGGTAAGTTACATCGGTAAGCAAATTCAACCAATAAATATTTAATAATTCATTGAAATTTCTAGATTACCAAATTAACTAAATCCAACCGAATCAAATCAAAATATTTTAGTTTGATCTCCTATTAATTATATTTTAATTTAATTTTTATAAAAAATAAAAGTTCAATTTTCTATTTCATCAGTTTAATTGAAACTAAACTAAAAAAAAAAAAAAAAAGATTTGAACATGAATCCATTGTTAGATCGTAAACGCACTTACCACTGGAATTTCAACTATTTCACATCTCAATTAAGTGTTAAAATTTTTATATTTTTTTTATTAATATTCTTAATAAATAAAGGAAAACCAAAGTCATTATTAAGACAATAAGCATCATTTTCTTTAGGATAAGATCACAAACCATCCTTAGAAAAGGAAAATACGAGATTTTTCAGTTTTTTTTTTTTTTTGAAAGAGTAAAACTCATAGTTTTTCATTCATTATCATAAATCTTGAATAAACAATTGAGGAATATAATTCCAGATACGTAGATGGGTAAAGCAAATAGAAGTAATTTATATATATATAGAATTGAGATTGTTGAATGATTTTCTTAATTTTAATGAGGGGAGAGAGAGAGTTATGTAGTTCAACTCTTTTTTGAAAGAAAGAAACACATGTACTTTGTCCATTAGATGCTTCCACGTGTTCAAACTGTTTTGAGCAGTTAATAAACCTTGCAGGGTTCCATTATCAAAGATGACTAACAATTACACGAACACATGCATTATTATTAGGCCCATCCACCAGTTCGAAACGAATTGGTTCTTCCGATTTTAATTTCGGTTTCAACTCCAACCAGTCCAGCTGGTCCTCCCAAAATCCAGCAGATTCTACCGGTTAGGTTTTCTAGTCAATTATGGCTCAATGGTTTTTCAAGCCGAAATTTTCTGGAACCAATTCAAAATCTAGGAATCTTTCTCAACTGGTTCTAACTGGTCTGATTCAAACCATTTCTAGTATCCAGTTTGATTTTGGTTCAAAATGAAACCATGCCCAGCCACACCTAAACACCTTCTAAATGAATATGGGAACAGAAATTATTGTGTGCACATGAGTTCCCATGTGCACGTGATCCAACGATTGATAGATTTCATGCATATTGATATTATATTTTTAGTAATTGAACTATTTTTTTTCTGATAGCTCCACGAATGTGTTCAGGCCCTGTGTCCGTTTTTACGGTCCGTTTTCAGTAATTCAACTATCGGTTCTTATTATTCATCTGAACATAATAAATAAATAAAAAGAATTATTGATGAAACCAAGAGATAGCAATCATAAGCAATACATTCATTTTAAGATTGTACAGTTAAATGCTACTAAAAATAGCTCTAGTCAACTCATAAAGTGATTTCAAGTTAAATTTAAATTATAGTTGTATATTTTAAATCAAGTTGGCTCATATGCTAATGTCATTCACAAGTGATATTGTGTTTTTATAAAAAAAAAAAAAGAAGATATTTTGAAAATAAAATTTCAAGAGAATATTTTTTATATTCAATTTTATATATATATAGGATTGTCAATTATTTATAGGACTAAATTAAATCAAATCATAATCTTATATGTATTATTATTATATAAAATATTCTAATACATAAAAAACATTATTAATTAAAACTGATTATTTTTTAGGTAATAAATACAACTAATCTATATGATTTTTTTTATTATATTACTATGTATATAATATCACAACGCTAATATACTTAAACAAATTAAAAATAAAAATTCATTTTATTACAAAACCATATATACATACACTATTGAAATTTCTCTTCTAAATTAAATTACTTGACCCATTTATGAATTGAAACTTTATTATTATTAAATATTTATTTTTCAGCTTGGAAAATATGTAACTATCTTAAGTAGATTGTCAACACATATAGGTACTTAAAATTAAAATTTTCAATACCTAATAATTAAATTTATTTGAAGTGATAATTGATAAATTACAATTTTTAATACATATATTATTCAACATTAGAAAAAAAAAATTATTTAGTTTTATTTTGTGGTACTAAACACCACTTTGATATAAAAAGAAATATATATGAAAACCCATAGATTATTTTAAGCATTCTCGTGTTGTATTGTGCTTAAGCCCTGTTGTTAAAGGAGGAACATAGCCAGGTTCTAGGTTATAGTTAAAGTCCATTCCCACCCACTTCCTTGAGAGTGACAAGGATAACTTAATTTTAAAAATCTCTTAATATCCTAAAACCGGCCTTATGCTATATTATTGTGTGTCCACAGCCATGATGATAACTTTTGTACCAAATTTTATAAGCATCATTTTCTTTAGGATAAGATCACAAACCATCATTAGAAAAGGAAAGTGCGAGACTTTTCAGTTTTTTTTTTTTTTTTTTAAAGACTAAAACTCTTAGCTTTTCGTTCGTTATTATAAAGTTTGAATAAACAATGAGGAATATAATTCCAAATATGTAGATGAACAAAGTAAATAGAAGCTCGAGATAGGGTATGAGCCTTTAAGTTCGCTTTCTTATGAATCTATTTACACGAAACCAAAGGGAGTTCTAAAAATAAGTTCTTACAATCAGAAATAATACTCCTCACATCCGATTTGAATAAAATAGAGGAGCTCAAAGCAAAAAATAAAACCTGCGAGTCCATGAAAATACTATCTCCACGCTCAACATAATTTTGCTTGAGAAATAATAAAAAACTGTGAAAAGCTAGAGCCTCCGCAATAAAAGGGTCCGTACCTCCTGTAAAGTGGCCTGAAACTGCTCGAATAAAAATGCCTTCCTCTGACTCTATCACCGCTCCAAAGCCCTGCATGCCTTCTTGCTCAAAAATAGAACCATCAACAAAAGCTTGCCATGATTGGTCTCCACTGTTGCTAAGACGTCCGGGTGGAAATATTGCAAGCCTCTGTCAACTTGTATTTGAGGATGCACTAGCCGTGCTCCTTAGCGCCGACTTTGTATGTTCCCAACTAATCATGTATTCTTTTGCCTTCAAGAATATAGTGTAGCATGTGTCTCTTATATTGTTCCAAAGAGCATTATTTCTTGTCATCCAAATATATCTAGCATACACCAAAAACTTTTGGGAATTTAGTTTATCACCATTAGCAAGTACCTGCAAAAAGCAGTTAGTAAAAGAAATATTTATATCACCTACTTCATACCCCCCTTGCCTCCAAACTCCCTTAGCCTTACTACATAACACTACTACATGATTAATATCCTCTTCCTCCCCACACCAAGGACACCCAATGTCAACCTCCACCCCTCTCTTCCTTAATCTCTCCTTCGTAGGCAACACATTCTTTAGAGCCCTCCACATAAAATCTTTATCTTTAGGGGAAGCATCTAAACCCCACATCCTACCTCACCATCCACCTACTACCTCATGCATCCTGTCACACCTTACCCTACTGTAAGACATGGCATGTCGCCCGTAATATAATTAATAAGCACTTAATTCTTATAAATGCTTACTAAGTATACTACAAGGGACTTAATCCTTTTAATTCCTTCATTTTTATATCTTGTAGCAAAATAATTTAGTTATTAAATATATATAACTTCTTTTGGTAGATATTAATCTCAATATAATTTCTTAAACATATTATAAAAAAAAAAACATAAAATAAAATGGTTCCATAACCCATAAGTCCATGGATGATTTAATTACATATTGGAGTCCTGTTCAAATCTTAGATACATAATAGAAATTAATTACTTTAATAGACTATAAATTTTCAAATTCATACAATCATAATTTACATGAATCTGAAGTTCAGTTTTTCTCATGCTGAGCAGCCTGCAGTGATTTACTTATAACTCCATTTCCTTTTATCCAATGGCCTTTAAATTTTAACACGACCTACCCAACATCTCAGCCTATCTCCATATCAAATTTCATAAATTTTGGAGTTCATTTGCTTAGTCAAATAGGTCAATAACAGAAGCTGAATGTCAGGCAGCATAACTGTAACATGTCCAACAATGATAAGTTTATTTAAGCATTCTCAACTCACTTCCAGCACAAATTCATGCAATCCAACTCTTCTAGTACTGAAATAACATCATAATATAAGATATAGCAGAGTCCATAGTTCATAGAATATCAAAACCAAACTCAAAATCATCCATCTTGGTGACTTATGCAACTTAGACTTTGAATTCATGCATAACTACTTTCAATCATCTTAAATCACCTTAAATCACTTCTCATCACTTCATCTTCACCAAATCAGATTACACAAACAAGCACCTCACTTCAAAGTTCATGGAATTCAAAAAGTAATCCATAGAAATGAAGGAGGAAGTGAAAATAACTAACATTTTCTTAAGAATTACTTGAAAATTCTTTGATTTTCACCTTCTTTTTGCTTGGTTTTGACTCAAAACCCTCCTCCTCTCTTCTTGAATGGTTTGGCCTGCAACAATGAGTGAAGTGTCGTGGTTCTTTCCTCTTCTTCAATAAAATTATATAATAAACTTTATTAAAAATTCCTTCCATGTCCTTTAAATGCAAATTGCACTATAATCCTCCCTTTTGTTTTCCCTTCATCCTTTGGCACTCTAATCTTTTTAATCATTTTACTTTAGTCCTATTAGGTATAAACCAAGTGTATTTAATATTCTAAACTCCACTTGGTAAAAATCGTACGGAAATTACCGTTTTTCAGGCTTTTCAGGTAAAATCGTGCTTTACCGAGAAGTCATTCATTTTTCAACTCATTTTTGATTTCCTTTAAGCTTTCACATGGATTTGTAAAGATCAATTAATGTTTCATTTAATTAATATTAATATCCTCAATCTATAGTGTTTCCCATTATTTTAAGTTTTCCTTTTATTCGGATAACCGAATTCATCGAAAAAGCTAAAATAGAAAGAATTACAAAATTGAGGATATTACACATCCTCCCCCTCAACAACCTCCTGGCCACGTAGTACCCCGACCTACCGCAAAGTCCATGACGATAACTTTATTATTGTGTGTCAACAGCCATGATGATAACTTTTGTACAAAATTTGTACTTATTTGTTAAATGTGAAATGATTATATATATATATATATATATATATATATATATGTGAATAAATTAAATTTATTAATTATTACCTAAACAAATTTGTTATAAAATAATTATTGTCACTCTTTTTTAATTGTTGACGAAAATATTTTTTTGTCATTTTAAGAAACCTAAAAAGTTTGATTCTAAAAATGAATGATTAAAATTTTGTCACTGCACTTCTCGCATTTTCAAAATGTGATAAAAAAATTTCATCATGATTTTAATTTCTTGATAAATTATTTTTATTACTTAAATATTTTTAGTACGAAAAAATTGTTGCACTCTAGAAGGTTTGATAAAAATATTTGCCACTATTTATAAAACGTGATAAAAAGTTTTTATTACGATCTTAATTTCCTCGCAAACTATTTTTTTCACTTACACATTCTTTTTATGAAAAAACTTTGTCACACTTAAAAAGTTTTTGGTGGTGATCTGATTATGGAAATAATAGTTTTCATTGACACAGTGGTGGCAATGAAGACCGCGTTGGGTTGAGGAAGATGGTCAAAATGTGAGTTTTAGGTATTTTAGAGGAAAGATATTAGTAATAATGTCAATGAAAACTTGTAAAAGATAATTTCGTCTTTTCCACTCAAAATTCACAGAAAAAGTGTTTTTTTTTTTTTTTTTTTTTTTTTATGGAAGGACCAATTAATATGACGGAAGTAAACCTTAGGGACGTTATAAATATTTGTATAAATGTCGGGGACTACTTAATAATTATGGCAAATCTCAGGGACGAAATAATTATTTTTTCAAAGGATAATTTCGTCTTTTCCTCTCAAAATTAACGGTTTGACGGAAGGACCAATTAATATGACGGTAGCAAACCTCAGGGGTATTATAAATATATGTATAAATTTCGGGGACTACTTATGTCACGCCCCGACTTTAATCACTAGAGGAATTGTCCGCTTTGGATCAAGCCAAATCCCCCATACAAGATTGGCAAGACCCGCACGATTTTGTCCCTCAGGTAAAATGAAAAACTTCCCAGGAGGTCACCCATCCTAAAATTTCCGTTAAGCGAGCACGCTTAACCCTAGAATTCTTCCAACTCTCCAGCCATTTCATCAAAAAGCACCTCTAATGATTAGTTTCCCCATTTTCGATATATGATTCGATTCATTCCTGTGTCCCGCATTCCACTATCTTAGCTAGCTTGCCATCCTAGAAGCTAGCCAGGAGCTTCACTCTACCCACCCTTTTAGGATTGCTTTGCCGGGTCAAGATGTCACAGATCTTCTGGGAAGTTTCTCATTTCACCTGCGGGACAAAACCGTGCGGGTCTTGCCAATCTTGTATAGGGGATTTGACTTGATCCAAAGCGGACAATTCCTCTGATGATTAGAGTCGGGGCGTGACAACTTCAATAATTATGACAAATATCAGGGACGAAATAATAATTTTCCCTTAACGTGTTGCAAAACATGGAAAGGACCCACACTAGGCTTTTTCTTGACTGATTTTCATATATATATATATATATATATATATATATATATATATATATATATATATATATATATATATATATATATATATATGTGGATTAGGAATTAAATTGAATTTCATATTTCCATATCATGTAATTTTTTAAAATTGCTTATTTATTAGTAAATGGTAGAGAGTTTAATCACAATTCACAAGTGACTAATTAATTAATTAAAATCCTTTTTTTTTAAATTATTAAGATACATAGTTTTTACTAAAATAAATTTATTTTACTGTAGAAAATTGATAAAAAAAGAACACATCTCATTCAAAGAAAACTAAGAATCAGGTGTCCAGCTGAGGTCTTAATTACTGAAGTGATTTTGAAATGATTGACGATCGTTACCTTTAACAAATAAGAAAATGGCAATTTGTGAAAATAAATCATTGAAATTAAAAACATAGTTTGAATTCTTGGTTGGGCCAAAAGCTTAAAGATATGATTGGTGGGGTGGCATCACAATACGTCACCGTCAAGGCCACATTATATTTACACTAATCATAATATTTCCGTTGAACTTCTTAATATCATTTGTCATTAAAAATTAATTTCTGGATATGATTGGTCGGTATATCTTTAAAAGCTAATGCGGAAAAAATAAATGGACTTTTCGAAGACTACTTAAGTTAAGGTAATTTAGTGTAAATCAAAAGGCCTTGATGACTTGTTAATAAAAGAATAAATTTATAAACATTATTATAATTTGACAATTCACTTTTTTTTTTTAAATAAAATTACTTATTAAGCAATGTAAATTTTTTTTATAATAATTTAAATTTATTTAATTTAGTTTTTTATGTATAATATAATATCATAGATTATTTATATTACTAAGATATGAAAAATCAATATTAGCTTCCATATTTTGTCAATTGAAATTATAAATTTTTATTGTTGCATTAGTTTAAAAAACACTAAAAATATGTAATTTTTTTACCAATAAATTTTTCATTATGAAGAACAATTCTGTCACTAATGCAATATTCATATTGAAAAATTTATTTTCTTATCATTGTTCCATTGGGTGTAGACGAATTAAGGAAATAAAACACAAATCAACTAAAAATGAATTAATTTTCAAAATAAGTTATTTAAAAGTGTAAAAGCAATACAATAAATAAATATATTCAAAATAAAAATATGTTAAATAAACAATATAATATAAAATGAGAATAAAATATCACGTAAGAAAATGTTTTCAAAATGATTATGTTTTGAATTATATGATTCAGATTTGCTCAATAACCCATTCAATTTTCTTTTTTTTTATATATATAAATTTGATATTGTAATTCTTTTTCTAAAAAAAGAAGTCCTCTAAAATTTTAGGGATGAATTCAGATTTCTCAAATCAAGGCAAATTATGTTGAAGGTAACTTTTATGAAATTTTTCATTTTTATGCGATGAAGCATTCATAAATTTAACATGTTAAAACTTAATAATTAGGAAACCTCTTAGGAATGTTTAAATTATTTTTTTCAATTTTATAATTTAGCATATATAATTATAAATAAATGGAATTGTTGAAATATTCAATGCAATAACAAACATTTTTTGTTTGTCAAACAATGGTCATTCCTTCTAACATAAGACGACACAATTAATATTAAATTTCACAACACAAGAGATCAGCAAATAGATAATAAACAAAATAAAATTAAAATAAACAAAACAAAATAAACAAATGGATAATAAAAATGTATTGTTTAACCAATAAAATTAAAATTTTTTTAAAAATATTATATTCTTACCATATTTAATATATACTTTATATATTATATAATATAATATCTTATTTTATCCAATAAGATTTAAATTTACATTGAAAATTAATATGAATAATTAAAATCAAATTATCTTTATTTTTAACCAATAAAATTAAAATCCTAATTCGGCACATTTTTCGACAATCTCAATTTGCCCCATTCATTTCCCCGCACACATACTTTATGTAACTGCGGTTTTCATGGCCCAATTTGGATAAGACCAGGCCCAATTTAGGCTGGGCTATGCAATATTTACACAAGTTAAAAGGAAAACAAAACTGCTTCCCTCCGTTTACTTTACACTTGGATTTAGCCCAGACTATTGCTGCCTCCAAAAATGCTTTTGTTAAAGGAGATATACCAAACTTGGCATGGACAAAAAAACTATTACAAATCCACTAGTGAATTTTTTCTAGCAAAAAGACTTTACATTTGGCTCCTTTATACTAACAAAGCTGAAGAATTCAAATGTCTAGATTTTCCTAATGCTGCTCTACAATATAAGCAAGCTAAAGTGAAAGAAGTTCGGCAAGCTTTAATTACAGGAGGAAAAGTGTAAAAATCAGGCTGAAGACCAGATGTCAACAAGAACTGATAGAAACAACACAAAGCTTCTTGGAAAAGGCCACGGCGAACATAAGCAGATGTCATAGAATTCCAGGTGTAGACATTTTTCTTTGGAATCTGATCGAAGGTGCGATAGGATAATGACAATTCACCAAGATAGGCTTAAAGATTAACGAGTTTTGCAGAGATGAATATATTTTCAACTCTCCCTGACACCACGAGAAGAGTGTGAAGACACTTAACATGGGGAATTTTGTTGCATGATCGGAAAAGAAGATCCAAATCAACATATTTCTTCTCACTTTCAAAACCAGCAGATGTAACTTCCCAAGAATCTTTGGCTGAAGAAAAGCTTGAAGTGATGGAAAAAGTTTGAGAACATTTTGTCCTTTGCAGGTCTGCACCAATCTAAGTAGCAAAATAATTATTGAAGGTCACACGATCAGATACCCATTGAACAACAAAAGATAGGAAAAGGATTCATGGCACTAATACAGTAAAAATATTACAAGCAAAAGGTGCTTGCTAAAAGCATTTATTAAACTGATGAAAAAATTGATATTCTTGGTCAAGTCTATAAATTTGTGACCCATTTGCAAGATAATATTGGCATATATATGAACTTAGGAGAAGGGGGTACTTAGCAAGTAAATGTTTGAAGAAATCAGGGTATCAAAGAGCAATGTTCAGTATAGCAAAAAAGAACTTGATTCTCTAAGGCTCAGACACGTCAAGATGAGTATAGCCAAGAAAGAGGAAAAAGAAAATGAAGAGAGCACATACCTGCCAATTGGGTGAAGGAGTGAAAGCATGTACCTACACACTGGGTACAACAATGCTGGTTAATCGATATTGTATGTTGCCACTGTGAATTTCTTGATGTCAATTATGACAGGTTTATGAAAAATAGTGAACTAAAGAACAGAAAAACTGACATTGCCAGAGTAGTAAACAATTTCACTTAACGATCTCAGATTTAACTTCCTGTTTTGAATATAATGAAGAGTTCAAAGTTTGATTATCTTATTATTATTAGTATCCATATTTTTCTCTTAAGTACTTGCATTATGTTGAATTTATAAGCTAAATGTCAAATGAGTCAAAAAAATGTAAGAACTCATCCATTTTTAGTCATGAAAGCTAATTTGCAGGAGATTCCCATATGCCATACCAGGTGATGAATCTACCTTGCAAACAAGATTGGTAGTAATATCACATTTAGTCTGATACTGATTATATCGTGTGGGATAGGTTAACTACAAAAATCATAAATCTATTAAGATTTTTAATCAACTCTAATTCATCATTGGCTGCCAATATACAACTCATGGGCAGGAATAGAGAATGTAACTCATATTTAATTTTAAAATTTTAAAACATTTCGTGCTTTCATGGTCTAACAAATTCCAAACAATACTAAAGGAAGTTATCACCTTCAACAAATTGAGCATAGAATTGTTCCTAATGTTGTAAAGATTTCACTTTTATTAAGCACTTCAATTGAAACCTT